>NC_080190.1:170430322-170731283 GCF_030028045.1 Hippopotamus amphibius kiboko
AGGCCAGTAGACACGGAACTGGACCTGCCATCAGGCCTGAATGACACCAGAGTCCACACTCTTTCCAGCACCAAACTTTAACACACATCACATGCTTACTGAGCGCCAGGAGCCATTCCCAGGGCTTTATACCTAACTCATTTACTCTGAAAGGCAGGTATCATGAGACCCATTTTACAGAGTAAGAAACTGAGGTACAAAGGGCTTAGGAACCTGCCCATGACTCTATACCTAGTAGCCAGGATTCAATTCCAGGAAATCACAGGCCCAGGCTTGTAATCAAGAAACAATGTGGGGACTTCCTAGGTGGCGCAGTGGTTAAGAATCCGCCTGCCAATAAAGGGGACACGGGTTCGATCCCTGGTCCAGGAAGATCCCACATGCTGCAGAGCAACTAAGCCCGTGTGCCACGACCACTGAGCCCGTGTGCCGCAACTACTGAAGCCCACGTGCCTAGCGCCCGTGCTCCACAACAAGAGAAGTCATCGCAATGCCTGTGCACCACAATGAAGAGTAGCCTCCGCTCTCCTCAACTACAGAAAGCCCATGTGCAGCAACGAAGACCCAATGCAGCCAATAAATAAATAAATTTATATATAAAAAAAGAAACAATGTGGCTTCTTGGGATGTTGGAATCTGGCTGGAGTAACACTTATTTCTTAAGCACAGAAACAATGTGGAAAACAAGCAAAGGATATAGTCAAAAGCCAAGCCATGCGGGACTTCCCTGGTGTCGCAGTGGTTAAGCACCCACCTGCCAATGCAGGGGTCAAGGGTTCGATCTCTGGTCTGAGAAGATCACATACGCTGTGGAGCAACTAAGCCCCTGCGCCACAACTACTGAAGCCTGCGTGCTCTAGGGCCCGCGTACTGCAACTACTGAGCCTGTGTGCTGCAACAACTGAAGCCCACGCACCTAGAGCCCGTGCTCCACAACAAGAGAAGCCACTGCAATGAGAAGCCCGCACACCTCAACGAAGAGTAGCCCCTGCTCGCCGCAAATAGAGAAAGCCTGTGCACAGCAACAAAGACCCAATGCAGAAAAACAAAACAAAACGAAACAAAACAAAACCCAAGCCAGGCATCCTCCAGAGGAGAGAGAATGGCCATCTTCGCCTGTTGGTGTGATGGACTCCACTAAGTGATTTCCAAACATTGAACGAGCCTTGCACACCTGGGATGCCTCCCGCTTGGTCGTGGCCTAGACTTCTTTCCATTCATTGTCATATTTGATGTGCTCATATTTTGTTGAGTTTTTGCATCTATGCTCATGAGAGATGTTGGTCTGCCATTTTCTTTTCTTGGAATGCTTTTGTTAGGTTGGGGATTAGGGTAACGCTGGCATCATAGAATACGTTAGGAAATGTTCCCTGTGCTTCTATCTTTTGGAAGATGTTGTAGAGAAGAGAATAAATGGAGTGTTCATAACAAAATGCCCACTGAGGAGGCAGGCCTGCTATGGCATCCTTCTACTCATTAGCTGTATAAATGAACATTCCATCCTCATAAAATGGAGATGATCGTGCCTCCATAGGACATGCTGTGAGGGTTACATGAAATAATTTCTACAAAGCACACAGCACAGATGCTGGCGCAGACCAGGTGCACAGCAAATGGGAGATCTGTGTCAGTCTGTTTCCCTACGCACCCACTCCGAACCACCTCGGGTTGCAGCCCCAGCAAGCATGGGTACCATGATTCCATTTCTCTCTCACCAGCTCTTTCCAGGGCTTGGCTGCCAAGCTGGCACGAAGCAGGCCACACCCTGTCCTTGGGAAGAGGGCTCTGTTATTAGTCTCCAAAAGTCCAACAATTAATTTACTGAACTTAGTTCCTTCCACAAGCCGGCCCATTGCCATAGTAACCAGCCTTCCCTATTCAGGGACTCAGAGGTAGGGGAGAAAAGACATTGAGCAGAAAGCAATTTAGAGGGAGAAAATGAGGTTTGGCACATTGCGAGGGCAGCCTGGGCAGAGTGTGAGCTCTGTCTGCTCCAGAGGGTCTGGCGGCTGCCCACTGGGGGTGGGGACCGCGTGGAATGAGGCACCGCTGACGTGTTGCTGGGGCGATGGGCAATGCTCTGGTCAGGAATCTGGTGGAGACATGAAAGCCTGGAGGGCTGTGTCCAGGCCACCGAGCCGGGTCCTTCTGAGCCTCTGCTGTGCTGTCTGTGACGGCTTCTGTCTCTGTGGAAGCCCAAAAGCCCAGCTACCTGGGAAGTGCTGGACAGCCTGCCTGCTGGACTCACACCCCTGCCCCAGGGCGACTGGGAGCAGGTCCTCTTCAGTCGCCAGACACACTGAGCCCCTTCGGTACCCAGGCCCTGTCACAGGTACTGATTGCTCCCGCAGCAGCCGGCACGACAATGAAGCGTCTATATCAGAATCCCTGTGTTCAAAGTCCAGTTCTGCCTGTGGCTCGCTGTGCAAACCAGGGGGAGTCAGAACCTCTCTGGACCACAGCCCTTTCGTGGGGATAACAGCACCGATGTGACAGGTGATCAGGAGAATTAATTACATCACTACATATGGAAACGCTTCGAGCACTGATCACAGCAGGTCTTAAGGCATACTATTTTTGTAATTTTCCAATCCTTTGTTTCCTCACCTATGACATGGGAACCACAGCCCCTACTCCATAGATCTGTGGAGGCGTTTACATGAGGCAATGGATGTGATCATCCTTTATAAAGTAAACTGTTGACTATAATTGCCGTTATCAACATCAAGGGGAGAATTGTCGGTTTGAGCTACTCCGAGAACTCAGCTGATGCTGACCGCATAGGGGTACGGGGCCTTCATTGCTTTATTCTCTAATTCAATCCTGTCCTGAATGCATGTCAGGCACTTACTAGGTACCAGGCACACAGAATAGGACACTTTGTCCAAGAAACTTACGACCTAATGGTGGAGACAGACAAGCAAGTAGATGCTTACATTTCCATGTGGTCAGTGCTCTGATAGAAGGAAGCGCCTGACTCAGGCCTGAGAGTCAGGGCAGGCTTCCTGGAGGAGGTAACACCTGAGTGAAGCCAGGAAAGATGGGTGGTGAGTATGCAGGGAGACAAGGGTTGCCTTCCCCAGGAATAGCCTACTTCCCTTCCAGTATCACTTAAAGAATGAGCAGTAAGTAAAGTATTTAGAGGAGGAAGTTGAAAGGAATGGTGAAAATTCAGGCTGGTGCAGAAGGCAGAAATTCTTGTTAATAAAGGCAGTCAAGGGACTTGTGCAGTGACCCAGAAAAAGAGGTCAGACTTTGCCCCTGGGACCAGTGGATGCATGGGGGTGGCCTATACTGATGTGATTTAGAAAACCTGTTCAGAAGGTTGGATGGAGTAGCAGGACCAATGAGGAGGTTAGTACAACATCGAAAAAGAGATGCTCACAACCTTTCCTAAGACAGCAGCAGGGCAAGTGGTCCAGCTGCAGATTCCATGGTACCAGGTGACTGGCAGGAAGTGGAGACATAGAGGGAAGAGAGAGTCCGGAAGGAAGCCAATTTCCAGCTGGAGCAACTGGGAGCCCTCACTGGGTGGGGTGGGGATGGTGAGCTCGGGCAGGACACGGAGTGAGTCTGAGATGCCTGGAAGATGGCCTGGTGGAGAAGTCAAAGACAGACAGACAGACACCTGAGTCTAGGGCTCTGAAGAGAAATTGAGGCTGGAGATATCCCTGGAGAAGTGAAGAGGGAGTAGAAGACAGAGCCCTGAGGCGAAGCAGTGTGCAGCCATAGTGGGGGCAGGGAGAGAAGCCAAGCGTCTCCCCTCCCATACGAAGGTCGGCCTCACTCTCAGTTACCACACTCAGTAGTAGGAGTGCACATGCTATAGAGTCCTTCTGTATCTTTGGTTTTCTTCCCCTGATCCAATGTTTTCCTGTGACTTTTATGGTGGAGAATTCTCTGTGGTGTACTTTTAACTAAAAACAAACAAACGAAACCTTCAAGAGATTTAAAAGATAAGCTATAGAGCAGAAAACAGTTGCAAAACATACATCTGATAAAGAACTGTTATCCAAAATATACCAAAAACTCTTAAAACTCAACGATAAGAAAACACACAACCTGGTTTTTAAAATGGGCCCATGCTCTTAACAGACATCTCGCCAAAGAAGATACACAGATAGAAAACAAGCATATGAAAAGATGCTCCACATCATCTGTCATCAGGGAAATGAAAATTAAAACAACAATGAGAGCGGCCTCCCTGGTGGCACAGGGGTTAGGAATCCACCTGCCCATGCAGGGGACACAGGTTCGATCCCTGGTCCAGGAGGATCCCACGTGCTGCGGGGCAACTAAGCCCGTGAGCCACAACCACTGAGCCTGCGCTCTAGAGCCCGTGCTCCATGACAAGAGGAGCCACCACAGCTGAGAAGCCCAGGCACCGCAACAAAGAGGAGCCCCCGCTCCCCACAACTAGAGAAAGCCCTGTGCACAGCAATGAAGACCCAATGCAGCCAATAAATAAATAAATAAATTTATTACAAAACCACAACAACAACGAGACACCATGACAGCCCTACTAGAACAGCCAAAATCCAGGACACTGACAGCACCAGACACTGGCGAGGATGTGGAGCCACAGGAACCCTCACTCGCTGCTGGTGGGGCCGCGGAACAGTACCGAAACCTTGGAAGACAGTTTGGCGCTGACGCACAAAACTGAACATATTCTTACCATTTGATCCAGCAAGCACGCTCCTTGGTATTTATGTAAAGGAGCTGAAAACTTATGTCCACACACACACACACACAAACCTGCACGTGGATGTTTATAGTCCTTTTATGCATCATTGCCAAAACTTAGAAGCAACCAAGATATCCTTCAGGAGGTGAATCAATAAACTGTGGTCCATCCAGACAATGGAATATGAGTCAGTGCTAAAAAGAAATGAGCTGTCGAGCCATGAAAGGACATGGAGGAACCTTAAATGCATATCATTAAGTGAAAGGAGTCAATCTGAAAAGGCTGCATACAGCATGATTCCAACTCTGTGACATTCTGGAAAAGGCAAAACTGTGGAGATAGTGGTTTCCAGGAGTGTGGGGGGAGGGAGGGATGAAGAGGCAGGCACAGAGGATTTTTAGGGCAGTGAAAGTACATGTCCAAACCACAGAAGCTGGTCCAGTAGGTTGTGCGGTAGCAGATGCAGTGAACACACAAAGGCACAAATGATATCAGTGGTAGCCAGAGCCATGCTGTGGTTCCATTCCTACTGTTTCCACTCTTCATAACAAGCTGATGAAACGCTTACTACAACTGAGGAATCTCAAGTTCAAGAAAATTAAGAAATCTGTCCCAAATCATACACCCAGGAAGTTATAACACTGGAATTTAGTCCTTGGCCACTGTGATCCTAAATCCTGTGTCCTTTTTAACTTAACCACAGAGGACTGGTCCCTGACTTCTACAGAATGGGAGCACTTGTTTGGGTGTCCCGTAGAAGAGGAGGAAAGAAAAGCGCTCAGGCCTTCAGGACTCTTTGGTCCTCAGAACCAGCAAGAGCATCCAGCTGTCCTCACGTCCTCTCCATTCAGACGTCACAAGATGTAAATGGAATCAGCTTAAGCCCCACGCTGCCAAAACGCAGGATTAACTTGGTTGAAGGAGACGGAAATAGAGTGAGAAATGTATTTTCCTAACCTCCTTCTTCATGCCATGGAATTCAAGAATATTTCCTATCAGTTCTTTTTTTCCCATAGAAGAGGCCAGAGGCCAGTCATGTTTCTCTGCCAGTTGCTAAAAACTGTGAATGAAACTCAACCCCTGTCTCTCTTGAAACAAAGGAAATTTCTTAAACTGGCCCCCAGAGGACTTGAAAGGCCCATCGTCCTCCTGAAGACATCGCCCACTCCTTCACCCTTCCGCACAGCCTGATTAACTAATGTGACAAGTATTTATCAAGTCCCAGACTAGGTGGCAGGCATTGTTTTAATCACTGGGTGTGGTGACATCTCTGCCTCCTTGGAGCTGACTTTCTAGGGAGAGAAGAGAAAAAAAAACAAAACCAGACAACAAACAAGTAACCGCACGGTGTCCAAGAGTAATAATTGATTTGAACACACCTCGGGGTTATGGGATAGAAGGGGACATGGCAGGACAATTTTTACACTTTGTAAAAGGAGAGTCTCTGCTGAGTTGGGGACATTTGAGCTGAGATCTGAATAACGGGATGGAGCCGGTCACTCAGAAAGCGTGGCGGGGTGAGGAGGAGAAGGCCTCTATCAGTTCCTGGATTCCTGCAACCAACCGCCTTGCTGGCCTCCAGCCCTCAGGCTGGCCCCTGACCTCAGCACCTGCACCTCCTCATAAGAACCAAACGAAGCTCCCCAGGTGCAAACGTGACCTTTAGACTCATGAATGTAGTGGCTCCTCAACTGCTGTGACAGAGCTCAGAGCCCACGGCACGGACCTTCAGGCGCTGGCTGGCACCCCCCTCTCGGCCTCACCTCTGTCACCTCCTCGCGTGTCTGCTGGGTCCCATGTGAACAGAGGGGAAGACAGTGGGAGAGCCGGCAGCACAGGGGCGGTGGGGGGGGGGGGGGGCAGCCCGCACTCCCAGGATGCCGTGTGGCAAGGATGAGTGAGTTTCCCATGAGTCAAACCAGCATCACAAAAGGAAGCTGGGTGTGGGTTATTGGGCTGGTACCCAACCAAGAGAGCTGCTTGCACAACAAGGAGACTCCAGCCGGACGCAGTCACAGAGGGCACTGCCAGGGCAGAAGCAGAAGGGGCAAGGGGGAGATCTCCCAGGCTGGGGGCTCGGAGCTGAGGAAGCTCCGTTAGAGAGCCACCAGTTGGGTGCCTGAAGCACAGTGACGTATGGGTGGCAAGGACAGCCAGGAGAGGGCCCCCCCGCAGCCCCTGAAGTAGCGGCTGTGCCCCCACCTCCCCCTTCATCCTCACCCCAACCCTCCAGAGAGAGGACGAAGGCAGGTAAGAGCCCACGGCCCCTCCCCCACCCAGGTCCCTCAGGACAGCAGTTTAGCATCGGTGCCGATGGGAGGGCAGAGAGCTTTCCTGTGAATATGGGATGAAACTCTAACACTGACACTGACTGGACGAGCCCTTGTAGCACCTGAAAGTGAACAAAAAGTTATGTGATTTGGTCAAGATTGGATAAGGGACAAGAAAAGGGGTGTTGACCTAACAGGGCTGGAAGCGGGGACGGGGAAAATAAAACAGTTCCACGCTCCTGGGCTGTCCAGGTGGTTTCCTGAGCATCACGGCTATTAATCACCCCCGGCATCTGACTCTCAGGCCTGAGGGGGGCGTAAGAAAAATGTTTCCCACCGCTAAGTCCCTCAAGGCTGGTGGTCCTGCCAATCAGAACTGAGGTACACGTGAATCCAAGTAAGAGTCACCGAACATCAGCCACACAGCAGGCACAGAGTCAAGGTGTTTAATCTCTGCAGCCACAAGGAGTCCCCACAGCGGCCTGATGTGCTCAGAGTTACTGTCCCCTTTCCTGGACTGGAGACCCGAGGCCAGGGCATCGCTCAAGGCCATGCAGTTATAAAATGGCAGAGGCCGATTTGCAGCAACGTGGATGGACCCAGAGATGATCATACTAAGTGAAGTAAGTCAGACAGAAAAAAACAAATATAATACCGCTTATATGTGGAATCTTCAAAAAATGATACAAATGAACGTATATACAAAACAGAAACAGATCCACAGGCACGGAAAACAAACTTATGGTTACCAAAGGGGAAAGGGGAGGGGAGGGATAAGTTAGGAATTTGGAATTAACAGATGCACACTACTATATAAAAGAGATAAACAACAAGGACCTACAGTATGGCACAAGGAACTATACGTGATATTTTGTAATTACCTATATGGGAAAAGAATCTGAGAAAGATTACATATAATATATGTACATAACTGAATCACTTTGCTGTACACCTGACACTAACACAGCATGGTAAATCAACTATATTTCAATTTTTTAAGCCAAAAAGTAAAATAAAAATAAATAAAATAACATGGCAGAGGCTGGAGCCGTTCTGGGCCACCCATCTCCTGGGGTGGTGGCTGTGTCCTGAAGGGAATCAGGACGCCAGTGGAAACAGGAGTCTAGGACAGACTGTGGGGCCTTGAACGTCAGCGGTTTGAGTTCTGTGCTTTAAGTAACATGTAGCAAAACGCTCATCGATTCTGAATTATATGTTGTTCCACAAAGGTGTTGAGACTAAGGGGCTTTACCTGAAGTTGGGAGCGAGGGGTGGTATAACTTGGACCCGTGTGTATCACAGAAATGGAGACCATTTCCGTGTGGTCCCCTCCGAGTTCCCGCACAGCAATGACAGTCTCCTGCCTGGCACCACTGTGGCCTGTGCCTTCCAAGACTCCCTTCTCCAGGCAGCAGAATCCGTCTCTTCTTTTGGTGAAAAGGTCTCTCGTACCCTCCGTCCTTGTGGTTTACATGAGGGGACTCCATGGCCCGGCCAGTGGGGTGGTGGGCGGTAGGAGACCAGGGCAGGCCAGCTTGGACTCCACATCCCTGCTAGACACTGGAATTTGACAAGGGGCTAACATATCATCCAAGCTGGGCCATGAGGGCTGTCCGTGGGACCTCTGCCGGAGTTTCCAGGAAGAGAGGTACATTTCGGCTAGAGATGCTATGTCTGGAGGTGCAGAAGGCCATTTGTCATGACATGGGAGGATCCTGATGGAGAAGGAAGCCAATCTTTGAGGGAACGAGACAAGCTTTGCCAGTTGAACCCCTTATCCCAGGGTTGCCCAGGGCCCAAGAGCACCCAGAGCTGTCATGTGGGGGACAAACGTTTCCCCAGCCGTTTTTAAACCTAAGCCAGTCTGAGCTGGGATTCTTTCCGCTGCAAACCACAGACAAGGCCTTGTACTTCACAAGGCCCAGTAGATACAGCTCCATCTCTGGAGCCCACCCAGTCTCTCCCACGTGGCCCCTAGCTGCTTCCTCTGTTTCTTTGCTCTATATCTCACCTCCTCGTCCTCTCCTTTCATCTTTGGTTGACAACTCAGCTTAGGCTGGCTTTCCCAAAATCACCCTGCCCGACCTCCCTTTCCAAGGGCTGACTTCCCAAATCCATCCAGATACCCCACCCCCGCATCCTTCCTGGGCCAATGGGGTGGTGGCACAGAGAGGAGGACCCCAACTTTCAACACTCTTGATTGTCTTCTGAGTCTACGCAAACATCCGAGAGTCGTCATAACCCCATTCTCATTTCTTTCATTTTCAGTATTGAATTCTTCCTGATTTTTGTTCTTCTTTCTTTTCTCCCCTCCCCCCACCCCAAATAGACTGTGTCAGTTCATTTCACAAGAGACTGTCTCGGATTACAGGGTCCTGAGGACACAGGAAGATATTTCTGTTTAACTTATTTTGAGTAGCGTCTGGTCTGATGAAGCAATGCATATAAATAGTGCCCAGCACCCACTCTGGTTTGGGAGGTGCCGACCGGCAGGCTCCCCTTTTCTGGGGGAGGGTAATGAGCAGCCATAAGCAGCCCCTCCCCCTGTGAGATCTGAGACACGACAGTGGATGGAGCGCCGTGGACCATGGACCAGACAGTTTGCTTCCTGTCTCCAGCCCTCAGTAGCTGTATGATCTCAGCTACTCTCTCCAAGCTCCGGCGCCTCGTCTGTAACAAGGGGATGAACCTGCCTCACCAGTTGCTTGGAAGGACTGGGGTCCCTACCACAGTGCCTGGTTGCCAGTCAAAGGCAGCCATAAAAAAATTTAAAAATTTAAAAAGCTACAAGCTCCCAACTAAGGGAAGTTATTGCTACCAGAGAATCCTTTTCGGCACTTATTTCACACTGACAGTACTTTCTGTACCACCACTTTCTGTACCACGCAGCTCAGAGACCTCTGCCTGAGACAGTGGTGCACCCCAAACTCCCCCATCACCCTGTGCCTGAATCCCCTCTTGGCCCCTCTCACACCTTCATTTAAGCCTGGGTGTCCACGGTAACCAGGTGCTGGCCACTTCGCAAGCTGCTAAGTGCATCGCAGAATCCTACACTGTTGGATCAGGAAGGAGTCTGAGAGATGTTAACCGTCTTCGGATAAGGAAGCTGAAGGAAGGATCAGGCCCTGGATTCCCCTTCCCAGTCACAACAGTTTCACACCAGGCAGCTCTCGGGGACTGGACCATTTGGAGCCCCTACCTTAAGAGACCCTGTAGCCTCAAATCCAAGCTCCCTACTCGGCCCTGAGGACACACACTCCCCAGAACCTCTGAAAACACCTTCCCTTTTGAGGGTGAGACTCTAACATCTGTACCAGATTGTAAACCCCATGTGTCATTCTCTGTGAGTCTGTAAAGGGCCTTGCTCACCCTGAGCGTAGATGTCATTGGAGGAGACAGGTCTGTTCACCTCATTTCCCAGCTGAAAGCCTTCTCCTTAAGGTCTCTCTCAGTCTGGTCCCAACCTCCAGGTCCATGGTCCCCACACACTCCCCAAGAAACTTACTCTCCAACCTCAGCAACTTCTCTCTCTTTCTGCAACACCCCAGCATTTTCTTTTCCTAACTCTGTGCCATTGCCTCTGTTGTTAACCTCTGAGATGATGTCTTTTCCTTGCCAGGCAGACTCCTACTCATCCTTCAAAACCCAGCATATGTGCCTTCTCCTCTGTGAAGGCTTCTCTGATTTCCTGGGCAGGGAGCGTCACTATCTTCTCCAGGCTCCCACAGACCCCACAAGAGGTATTAAAACTGACCTATTTATTGGTCTGTCTTCCCCATGGAGCTCCTTAGACTCAGAGGTTATGTCTCTGGTCTCTCTTCCTCAGCACCTGGGACAGTGACGGGCACAGAGCAGGCCTCCATGTACCAGTGTAACAATGGGTGGAGTGCCTCAACTAACTTAACTTAGTATTTAGCTTAGATAATAAAAGGGCATTTGCTTTTATTTTTTCTAAAAAATATATTTTAAAAATAATCTTGAGATGTCTACTTCCTGAGAACAGAGGAAGCATGTGGATTAAAGCACAGGAGTTACTGTCTCTGCCTAGTCATGAGGGCGTTTCTTTTCTTCTAAGAAATGTCCTCATACCCTACCAGGCCCCCGCTGCTCTGCAGGCGTGAGCAGGCAGAGGGGTCAGGGACGCACGGGGAGGGACCAGGAACGGAGACCCTGCGGGATGAGTTTTCTTCCCAGGGGATCGTTCACAAACGTGCCGGACACAGTGGGACGAGACAGGTTCACGATCCTCGCGACCCGGGCTCCAGCTCACTGCCCGAGAGATATGCGGCTTTGGCCTCACTGTGCCAGGACTCCAGGACCAAAGCGGAGAGGGAGCTCCCGGAATTCCTCCCCTTCAAGGGGGGGCCTGTGGGAAGGAGCTCTGCTCACCACCTCTGTGCTTTGCTGTGTCAAGTAAAGGCGGGCTTTTTAAACCCCGTCTGAGCATTTACTGGTGGGAGAATTCTGCAGGAGGAACAGAAGAACAGCCTCTTGAAAGGTTCCGTCTGAGGAGAGCACCACGGCAACCCCATCCTCTTTCCTTTTCACCTGAAGAACCGCCCAGACGTGGCTGGTCAACACGTGGCCACGTTAATGACTCTCTGACGCCCTCAGCCTTTATCCGCCCGTGGACTTGCTCTCTTACCCATTGCTTCCTCCAGGCAGTCACGCATTTCTGCACCCCGTCCCTCCCTCCCTGCCTCGCGACCCACCCGCCCAGCCCCGCAGATGCTCACTCACACCGCAGGCCGGGTACCCCTCCCCGCTCCCTCCCAGGCCTACGCCAGAACTGCGGGGATGGAGAGAAATGAGGCAGAGGTCCTCCTCCAGAACTGTACACGAGAGGAGGGGCAGCCCGAGGAAGGAACAGGCATTGGGAAACAGTGTGGGGAGGGACTTCCCTGGTGGTCCAGTGGTAAAGAATCCGTCCTGCAGTGCAGGGAACCTGGGTTCGATCCCTGGTCAGGGAAATAAGATCCCACATGCCTCGGAGCAGCTAAGCCCATGCACCACAACTACAGAGAGAAAACCCGCACGCCACAACTAGAGAGAAGCCCGCGTGCCCCAACCAAGATTCCGCGTGCCACAACTAAGACCCGACGCAGCCAAAAACAAATACATAAAAATAGTGTGGGGAGTTTTCTGCTTTCCTCCAAGACTCAGTGTTACCCCTCCAGGAAGCCTTGTGTGAAAGCCCAGCCTTAGCACACAACAGGCTGACACAGAGAAGGGAAGGGAAGGGAAGGATAACAGAGAGAAAAGAGGCTTCTGCTCTAATCTGGCCATTTGTGGGTTGAGGTACTTTCTGTCCAGGTCACTTAACTCTCTAGGTGTCTCCTTATACATAAAGTGACTACTAACTACCTCTAGGATTGTTGCAAACATTATCTGGGGGCGGGGGGGGGTATGTAAACACGCGGTGCCAATGTCTGCGCTCTAGAAAGTGTTGCTGTGCGGTGAGTGGTTGGCTGGGAGTCCTCCACAGCACAGAGCACCTGAACCCTCACCTGAACACACTGTGAGCCGCTTGGCCTCAGGGCTGCCGGGTACCAACCCCGGATTCCCTAAGCACACCTGACCCACAGCAGGCATTCAGGGCATGTTAAATGGACGACCAGATAGACCCCTTGGGGATATGACCAACCAAAGAGGCAAGGGATGGTAGGCATGTGTGTTTAGCATGTGGTGTATAGCCAGTGCATCACCTGAGGGAGGGGGTGATCCAGTGGGTCAAGGTACTTTCTTTTCCAGCGTTAAGAATAGGCTGGTGTGGCTGAAGGGGAATCCTGGGGCCTGTATGACCTTCGAAAGGCCCTAGAAAACTGACCCACCAGGCATTGAGGATGTCAGACCTACTCACTGACCAGAGGTTCCCAGGCCCTGAGCTGGCCCTTATCCTATTTTCTCTGGTCGTTCCCTGGGCTTTGGTACAGAGATGCTCTGAAAGGTGCTGGACCACACAGCTAGCCAAGACAAGGGCCAAATTCAGACTCAAGCCAGACTTCTACATAACAACATGGCCCCGTCCATGTATCCAGGCCCCCTGGGCTTGGTGGGGGCCCTGACAAGGCCCAGGGTCCAGAGCTGCCCGGTCATCACTCAGAGGCCCCCTGCTGACGGGGAAGGAGCAGATCTACCATGCGTGTCTGCACGTGGGACACTGTGCTGGACGCGGTAAATATCAGAACCACTTTTCCAGTTTTGATATTTCATTCCCTTATTTAATTGTGATTTAAGCCAAGTAGTAATTTCATTAATCCAATACCAAGCGCCAGGCACTTGACTATCACCAATTCGAAATTACTCACTTCCAGAAAGATTTGTTGAGTTTCTACTGTGTCCAGCATTGTGTAGACACTGGGTTCAGAGATAAGAAATACAAACCCCATGAACTCCCGGAGCTCATTGCCTAGCGGCAGAAACAGATCAGCCCGCCGTGGAGTACAGCACTGGGTGATGTGGAGCTGTTGGCAGCACGGCGCTCTGGGGGCGAGGCACGCCAGGGAACCCCAGATGCACAGAAAGTCCAGGCTAACTCGCTCACAGCAACTCAGGAGTGAGGGAAAAGCTGGGTTGCCATTAGGTGGTTCTTCAGAGACCTGGAAACATCCCATCCAGGGTCTCATCCTGCCCATTGGTTTTGCTGAAGGCAAACAGGGACTGTCACACCACTGCCCAGTGGCCCCACAGCAAGCATCAGACCAGCCAAAACATACAGCAATTCAACTTTTCAATTATTCACAGGCTACTTCCAATAAGCCAGACATGGCACTAGGTAAACATGTTTTAGTGTTCACTGTTACTGTTCCCCGATTGTTCAAATGCTGGATGTAGATTGATGTGTTTGTTTGGATATAAAATTCTGAAAGGGGGGCTTCCTAGGTGGTGCAGTGGTTAAGAATCTGCCTGCCAATGCAGGGGACACAGGTTCGATCCCTGCTCTAGGAAGATCCCACATGCCGCGGAGCAACTAAGCCCATGCACCACAACTATTGAGCCTGCGCTCTAGAGCTCGTGAGCCACAGCTATTGAGCCCATGTGCTGCAACTACTAAAGCCCATGCGCCTAGAGCCCGTGCTCCACAACAAGAGAAGCCACGGCAATGAGGAGCCCACGCACCACAACAAAGAATAGCCCCCATTCACCGCAACTAAAGAAAGCCCGCGCACAGCAAAAAAGACCCAACACAGCCAATAAAATTAATTAATTACTTAATTTAAAAAATATTATTAAAAAAAAATTCTGAAAGGGTATTTGCCAGAATGTTCTTATTGGGTAAGTTGGGGGGGGGGTGAGAACACAGGGACGTTGCTGGTACTGTTGCCCTCGTAAAAATATGCTTTCATTACTTTTTAATTTAAAACATTCTAATAAGAAATACTTTTTAAAAAGAACAAACATTGTCTAAATGATGTATTTGCCTCTTTGGATGAATTCTATACATTTACCTTATACACTAAGGCCATTTGAAATTTTGGTTCAGGGTATGAGCTTTGCATGAAGACATGGGTTTGAATCCCCATTCCGCCACTTACTAACTGTGGGACTAAATGTCTGTAAGCCTCAGTTTGTCCATCTATACAGTGGGTAGCAGCAGAGCTGATCCATGGGAGTAAATGATGTGAGAATGTATAACGTACAGACTGGCACCAACTGGCATCCAATCTCAGGTTCAGGGTCACATTATTTTTGTTTTTACTGGGGTCAAAAACATGTCATCGAAAAGGGGATTTCAATTATTCTAAGCACCTCCAAAAACATGAAATAAGGGCTGGCAGACGGAGGTGGCAGGGAGAGAGTTTTCATCTTAACGAGGTATCCAGTGATGCACCACAGACTCCCTTGGGAGGTGGCGATTCCTCTGCCCCCCGGAGGTGGGACAGGAGAAGGTGAGCAAATGTTGGGAGAAAGATGATTCAGTCACTGGATGAGAAGATTGGGCAAAGGGCCACGATGGTCATCTCACAGGCTTCAGACCAAAGAGCCTATAAAAGGAATGATTATTTGGCAAAACCCTGTGTAGTCATGAATCTATCGTCACAAAGAAGCTTGCAGTTCTGTTTGATTTTCAAGTGAGATTTTGTTTAATTAATTGTTGAGCTTAGTTCGCTTTTTCTCGTCTTCACAGAATCAAGAGCAGACGGTCCCCCAGCCACTCGCTGCCAGGCAGCCAAGGCCAGCTCCGATGCCTCAGATCAGCCAGGATGCAGTTAAAGGAAAGGCTTCTCCTTAGAGAGAGTCCCAACCAAAGGATGCTGTAAACTGCTATTTTTTTCAAAATTGTATTATGACCCAAACTTTAAAAAATGAAAATATTTTCACCACTACCAGAACGTAGGCAGAATGAGCTAGAAGTAGTGAGTGTACAGTCACTGGGAGTGTCCAAGCAAAGCCAAGTGGGCAGCAGGAGGGAACTTAACCATCAGATGGGGTTTGTCACTGGAGGGTTCTGACAACCTCCACGACCGCAGCGGGCTGGCGGGTCTGCACATTCCCTGGGTCTCTGCCAAGACTTCCTTTTGTCTGGGCCACGATGTTACCCGGCTTTCGGCCTCTCATGAATGCTCAGTCCCCACATCTCCTGAGAACAATTAAAATGGCCATGCCCTCTGACCCAGAATGCCTATTCCTTGGGATTAATCTGCGGGACAGCATTGCAAAGGGGAGGAAGTCACGTGCAGAAAGATGCTCGCTGCAGTAGCAAGCGAGAACGGTGAGCAGGTCAGGGCTCCCCCACTTGAAGGGATTCTAAGAAGCAGTAAAAAATGGTACTTACGAAAACCACAAAGGAAGTGACCGATTTTGCTAAATAATGTAAAGCTGAGGAACAGTACATATCAATCATTCATTCATTCAATGCTGCACTCATGTGGTCACTTATTCACTTGCTCACTGCAAAGTGCAAGGAGGAGAGGTCAGTGTGGCCGCCTGGCCATGGACGGGTCGTCTCAGACACCAACCCCACTCTCAGCACACACACACACACACACACACACACGCATGCACCAACGCACCCACAGTGCCGAGTCCTGGGCAGGAAGACCGAAGGGCCAAGCCCTCTCTGCCCTGGTACCTCTCAGTAGACCTGTGTTTGAGACCCACCTCTGTCTCTAAATACAAAGCATGTGAGTCACTCACATTCTCCTGGACTCTGTTCCCTCTTCTGTAAAATGGGGGAATTATACTTTTCCCATCTTGCCATGTACCTCTTTCTTGATTTTTTTTGTTATTTTCTTTTTACTCATAAAAATATTCTCATTTTATTTTTATTTAATAAAAAATATTAAAAACTAAAGTTATTTTTGTCAGGTAACCTGCTGTGCGTTCAATTCTTGAGTAGGAGGATTGGCCAAAAAATCCTCATGGACTTTTCCCACCCTAAAAACTCCCCATGGGCCTTTCTCATTCTGGTTCTCCTCGCCTCGCCTGCCCTACATCAGTAATGGTGGCTCCTTCTGTTGATGTGATAAAGGCTTTGACCACCCTGATGTAGCTTTGAATCTTGACTCTTGTATTCACTCTACCTGTCCTCAGGTAAGTCATTCAAACTCTCACCTTCCGTTTCCCTGTTTATAAAACCAACCTATGAATGACGCACACAGAGGTCACGGTCCTGATCCAAGTGACCATGCCACCTGTGTTGGCCTCCATCAGCAAGCAGCAGCACTGAAGGAAGAGAAGAGGGTGGGAGGAGACCGGCAGAATTGTAGGGCTGGGAAGGAAGCACAGGATCTCAAGCCGGGAAAAGACCTTAAATGTTCACCTGGCCGTCAAGGTTCAGATCAGCCCCCCACCAGCCCTGCAAAATGGCCATCCAACCTCTGTTTAAATCTCTCCGGCACTGGGGACCTACCCCCCAAAGAGCGGATCCAGGGGACCCTTCCTGTCCCTGCCCCACTTTTCCTACTGGACCGGAATCCAGCATCCAATGAAACTTTTCCTGCTGGTCCTCCTTCCACCCTCTGGGAACCAAGAGATCAGATCAGCTGCCTCTTCTCCACAGCATCCCTCCAGATGGCCACATGTCTTCTTTCCTCCACACCAGATGATCTTTCTTATGGTCACACTGATCTTTCCTCGTGAGCCTCTGTTCCCAGGACATCCTGCTTTCTCTCCTCACTTATCTGCAAGCCTCTCAGCATGGAATCAGACAGAGAGAGATAACCCGAAACACCCAGACCAGAGCCGACACAGAGCCGTCCCTGCGGGTCGCGCAGACCACTGTGTGTGACCAGAGGGCACAGGCCTGGCTGAAGTGGGCAGCGACTCCGGGGACACAAACCAAGAGCTGTCCCATCTTCTCATTTTTCAAGAGAAGCCAGAGACTAAGATGGGGATGTGAAATCTCCAGAACATTTTATGTTGGCAAGTAATTAAAACAAATGTGAGATAACCTACGAAGCATTAAAACTGTCTGTGGGTGGATCAGCCTGTGGGCCACTTCCTTAACCATCCTGTAAATACAAAAATACTTTTGAGATCTGATGAAACTTTGAAGAAGCCCCATAAAGAAACGGTTACAAACAAATGTCTGCTCCCAACATTTTAAAGGCCCCATAGAACCCCCAGAGGCACTCCTGGGTCCCCAGGAAAGGAAACCCTCAGCTCTTCCAGCCTCTTGCCAGACCCGGGAGGCCCAACAAACACAAGGTGACAATTTCCCAAAGTCACGCAGCTGGCCCCTGAGTAGCAGGGTGACGAGGAGATCTAGGATGGGGTGGGGATGCTTCCTCCCACAACCAGTGATGCCATCCCCTCCCCAGGTCTGTGAAGCAGAAGCAAACTGAGATGCGGTGCATGCTGGCAAGGTCCCAGGCACTCACGGAGTTCTTCCTGCATCCTTTTATCAACTCCGCTTGGCAGATGAGGACTCGCTGGGCACAGTCCCCCCAGCTCAGGGCAGCCAGAGAAAGCAACGGAGTTAGGACCAGAAGGCCACATGAGCAGCAAAGCTCCTGCCCTTCGCCTGCATCTACCATCCACCTGGACAGTGCGCCCCGCTCAGCCTGCCTCTAGCAAAGTAGAAGCCCTGGAGCTTAGAACGTTCCCTAAACAACTCAGTGAACCAACGGAGTGAACTTAGTCTGAAGATGTGGCCCAGCGCTGGGGGGCTCTCACAGCACAAGTCCTGCTTCCTAGGGTTTTGCCAGCTGTACATCCTCAGTGACACACAGAGAGACTGGGGCCGAACAGCCTGCGTAGAGACTGGGGTCCCGCACATGGCTCTGGAAGGTGACAAGTCATGGAATGAAGTTCTGGGGAGGGGGACGGGGCACAGAGTCCAGGACAGGCTGGTGGGGCTGCCTCCTTCAGGACATGCCTGATTAGCGTGTCCCCCGTCTGTCATCTCTGAGTCGGGACTTGAGTGAGGAGAAGAAAGGGCACGTTTTCCAATAACGTGACTAATTCCAGTTATACTTTATACTCTGGACAAGAAAGTCGGGTCTGCTGCAGAGGATGGATTTGCAGAAAAAGGACAAAACACATTCCTGGGGCAGAGAAAGTTGGGAGAGGAAGATACACTGATCAGGTAAGAAAGAGATTTAAATTTAGACCAAACACGCAAAGTTCCTGGAAAATAAATACAAAACCAAAGGGAAGCTATTTTTCTCCACGTCACTCTTTTGGTTTTTTAGGGGGTTTTGGTTTTCGGTTTTTGTTTTTGTTTTGTTTTGTTTTTTAGTTTATCTTTCTGGCTCTTACTCCAAATTTCTTACTGGAAAGCTGAAAGAAGCTGGGATATCTCAAAACTCTAAAAGCAGCAACTCAGAAACAAGCCCAGCATCTGACATGCTGCTGTCATCCCTGTGCTCCTGCCTCCTGGGGCTGCCCAACTAGAATCAAACAGGTGCCTTCTCAACGACTTTCCTGCATCCTACTCGGAAGCTTAGGCAAAGCACAGACCCACCTCTCAGGACTGAAGTCATTCCCTGAAGAGTTTGGGCTCCAGAAGGAAACAGATCCAGGTTAGGAGAGGGCACTGTCCCCAGGGCATGTGCCCCCAGGACTCTCCCCTCCCGGTCAGGGGGAGATGGGGGGGAAGCCTGAAGCCCTGTGACCTCCAGCAGCCCCCAGTGGAGAAGAGAAGCTGGCCTTACCTGGCGGGGGAGAAGCTCAGAGGGCCGCCAGCTGGGGTCCTGGTCCAGGTGGATCCACAGGAAGCAGTGTCTGGAGAAGACGCCAGCCCCAGGCAGCCCCCTCCTGAGGGTCACCTGCCAGCCACCCCGGCCACCCTCCCCCCAAAACTAGCAAACCGACTCGCTAGATAAGCAAGACTTGTAATAGGTCTCGGGGCCTCCCCCAGGCCAGGGGTGCGGAGAGAGAGCTAGTTTTCAAACAAATAACTAAATAAATACAGTAAAAAGGTAAGCCTTGGCACTTAGAGAATAAAATAGAAAGTGTGTGAGAAACAGGAAAATAGGAAGAGGGGAGACACTTCCTTGGGGAGAAATGCAGCAGCGGCAGCCAGCCCAGCTGCTGCCCAAGAACAAAGCTGCTCGGTCCCCCCAGGGGCGAAGTGGCCTGAGCGGTGGCATCCCCAGCTCGGAGCGCGGAGGGCGGAGCCCGGAGGTGGGCGGGGCCCGGAGGTGGGCGGGGCGAGGAGGGCGGAGGGCGGTGGGAGGGGCGGGGCGAGGAGGGGCGCGGGGCGGAGAAGGAGATGCTGGGTCTCCTGGAGCGGGAGCGGCCGGAGGGGCGGGTGGCTTCCCGGAAGAAAGGGGAGACGCTGAGGGTGCGTCCCTAAGGGGGACGCGGGCAGGGGCCTGGGGAGGGGTCAGGGGAGCGGGAGCAGCGTCGGGCTCCAGGCGGTGAAGAGGAGGAGGCCCTAGGAAGCCCAGGACAGGGCCTGACAACACTCCGTCCAATTATAGACCTCAGTGGATATTTTGGTCCCTTTTACAGCCGGGTCTGAAATAGCCCCCTCGCTAGGCAGCTGCCTGCAAGTTTGGAAAGTTTGGACGGGCAGAGGGACGGAGGTGGGGGGGTCTTCGCTTTTGTCCCGCACTGGGAGCCCCAGTCCTGTCCCAGCACCTACCTGTCCCCTCCTACAGGTGACCCCCTTTCCAGGCTCTCAGGACATCCAGGGGGAGGCGTGGATTGATGTCCCTACTTTGAGATGAGGACTGTGAAAGTTCAGAGAGAGCCACTGTCACCTGTCAAGTTCCCCCGCCCCCCCGCTGAGCCGGGGTGGGGGCCCAGGTGGGTCTGATGAGAACGCTTTCCTTCCTGAAGGGCTTCCCAGCCTCCCAAAGCGGAGGTTGAACAGGTGCTGGCCCCCGGGGGCTCTTCCTCTTTTTCTTGCTGACTTCTGCTCCTAAAAACGGGCCGGGCATGGGTATTTTGAACTAGATGAGAACATGGCTTAATTTGTGTGACCTCCCTCACCCCCGTTCCGCTCCCGATGACCGGGCTCCTAAACTCTGGGGCGTCTTTCTTTGGCCGCCTGCTGGGTAGCAGGGGTTTCATAAACAGGCAGCATGGGCCTCCTCTGTGACCCAGGGAGTCCTCAGCCAGCGGCCCCTTGCTTCCTCTCCTCCTAATTTCCCGCGGGCCCTGTGGCAGTTCATTCCACGCGTGGTGGCCAAGGGCCCACTTGGTACCAGGCAGAGTGTCCAGTGCCAGGCAAAGGGAACACAGGAGGCGTGCTGGGGAGGGCAGGCCCTGGGGCGGGATGGCCACGCGCTGCGACGGGGCCCTGGCTATCAGAGTCGCAGGTGGCGTGGGAAGGCAGGGAGGAGCGTGAGCGCACCTGCGTGAGAGGGCTGCGGGGCACACCCACAGAACACATGGGCACCACGGGCCCGGTGGGTGCCCAGACACGGGGCAGCGTGGTGAGCCGGGGGGGTGCCTGTGCCCATCCCCACGGGAGACAGACAGAAAAGAGGGGAGCAGACCCCGCATCACGTGACTGTGTGATCCTCCGTGCAAAGAACTCAGAGAAGAGGGGTGAGTCAGAGGATGCATGGAGCGGGGGAGACTCCAGATTCAGTATGGGGTGGAGGTGGAGGCCGTGACTAGAGGTGGGAGCAGCCCCTGCCCCACCCTGTGCGAAGGAGGGGACCCAGAGGCGGGGCTTGCAGGGTGCCCAGAGTTCACCAGGGCACTGGGGGACGTCCAGGCAGAGTAAAGAACTTGAACTTGAGCATGGAGTTGAGGACCCCCTGTGGCCTGGGGCTTGTGGGGGGCTGTGGCCAGGGGCCAGGCCAGAGGGGGCAGCAGGGCATAGGTGATGGAGGGGCCCTGGGGAGGCCTGCAGAACAGTGTGGACTCGAGCCTGAGGACCAGGAGTCTCTGAAGTGCTTAGGGGGCAGGGGCATGGCCAGTGGGGGGCGTTTTAGAGCCCATGGGCAGTGGCAGCAAGGTGAGCTGGGAAACCATTCAATCTCAGAAAGAGAGAGAGAGAGAGAGTGCACTAGGCTCACTAGTGCCAAGGCCCACCGTGAAAATGAGCTTGCACATTTGAGGGGCAGCCCCAGTGGGGTCCCTAGAACAGCCTCTCCCCTCTGACGACCCTTGAGACCTAGTGAGGGAGGGGACAGAATGACCCCTCCACCACTGGGACTGTCTGCAGGACCCTGCGCTGCAGCTATCCTGTCGCCCAGCATTGTCCCCCTGCTCCAGGCCCCAGGCCTCGCCGTGACGGAGTGTGCCCTGACCATCCTCTGTGGACAGAGTTCAAGTCCTGCCCCCACACCCTAACCCTCAACCTCCCACCTTCCCATCTGCTGCTGCCGCTGTGAAACTGGGATAAAAACCTCCCCAGGTTGGAGAAGCCCCTGGAGACCAGAGGCCTCCCCCTGTAGCCCTCCCTTCCCGCCTGAGCACCCAGAGGACCCGAGAAGAGGCCGGAGCCGGGGTGTAGTCAGCACCGCCTTCCACCCCCCACTCCAAACCAAATCTCTTCCCGAAAATGGATCCGTGTTTTCACAAGGTCATGCTCTGCCCCCAAGAAGTGGGCCCTAGGATCCGCTTTGTTCCTCCATCTCTGCAAAGAGAGGCCGCGAGGCTGGAGCAGTGAGCAGAGGGCTCTGGAAAGACAATTCCAGAAAGTGCTCTGTCTCACTTCCTTCCCCTTCGGGACTCTTTCTCTGCCAGGATGACAAATTGTTCACATTTCTGAGATGTATGAAACAGAAATAGAAAATATGCATGTAGATCATTACGCACACAAAAATGTATGGCTGTGCATTAGACAAAGAGTTAGAAAATGTTCCCCTGTGACTTAATTTCTTCTCATTCCTACCTCCCCTTCTATCACGGTGATAATTAACACCTTGGGTAAACATACAGGATAACTTTGAGGCCATTGGCGGTCACAATTCATATTTCTCTGTGGAAATATCATGGGATTGTCTGCTCAGGGTTTCCCAAAGCTGCAGTCCAGGTGCTGCAGGCCACATTTCCTTCTGAAGTTTCTGGGAAGGTATCCGCTGCTGAGCTCATTTGGGTTGTTGGCTGTTGTTCCTTCTTTGGCCTTGCAGCACGGAGATCCCTGTTTTCTTGCTACCTGTCAGCACCAAGGATGGGTCTAGCATCCCTTTGGGAGGTCAGTGCTCTCTATCGGCAGCTCATAGGGTAGCTGTTTGCTTCCTCCTGGTCCAGTCCAGCTGGAGCACGGCTCTCTCGTGCCTTTTTTTGCCTGCTTCTGCCACCAGCCAGAGAAAGTCTTCTGATTTCAGGAGCTCATGGGATTAGATGAGGCTCCCCCAGATAATCTCAGATAATCTCCCTCTATTCATGTCATGTGGGCCCCATAACGTAACACAGTCAAAGGAGTGATATCTCGTCACAGGCTGACATTCCGGGGGTTAGCGTGGGACATTTTCCTGGGAGTCATCATTCTGACGTACCATGCCCTTTTTTCCAAATGCTGCACTTATTGAAATTTGTAATTATTCTTTTGCTTCCTCTTAAAAAAAAAAACAAAACCTGTTTATTTCCTGCGTTTCTTTTCGACTTCAGTCTCTATGAGGTTAGTAAGTGCATCTTGTTCACGGCCGTGTCCCCAGGTCCAGCATGGTGCTTGGCACAGAGCAGGTACCAACGATATTTGTGAAATGCATGAATGAGTGGAGGAATGAACGAATGGTGGTCTAAGTGACTCGCACAGTCCAGGCTGCAGGTTTTAAATCAGATACAATTGACTTGTTAAGATGCACGAGATTGAAGGTTAACAAAATGAAAGTCACGGAAAAGTGATGGGGCCAGATTAACGTGTTTGGAACAGATGCTCAGCAACCTCCTCCCTCCACCCACCAGCCTCCAGAGGGATCCTTTGAAAATTAAACCCAATATCTTTGTCTCCGCTGGAAACCCTTCTGTGGCTTCCCCCTATGCTTAGAATCACTTCTGAAACCCCAGGCCACCGTGGTCCTTCACCACTGCCCAGAACCCTGCCCTCCCCACCTTCTACCGCTGGGCCCTCACTAAGGAGCTCCAGCCACCATGACCTCCCTGCCTTTCCTCCAACCTGGAGCCCACTTCATGTTGATGACTTTCCGGTGGCCATCCCTCCCACGAGAGCCCTCCACAACGGTCACATTCTCCTCCACGGAGGGCTTGGATCAAAGGCTGTCTCCTCAGTGAGGCCTTCACACCACCTCATCTGTGTTTATTGCAGCACTGGTCACGATGTCCAAGGTGCGGGAACAACCTAGATGTTCACTGAGGGGTGGATGGATGGAGAGAGGGTGGTATTTACACATGATGGAATATCATTCGACCTGGAAAAAGAAGGAAATCCTGCCGCATGTGACAGCACCAATGGATCTTGAGGACATTCTGCCCAGGGAAATAGGCAAGTTGCAGAAGGACAAACCACTGTGTGATTCCACTGATTTGAGGTACCTAGAGTAGTCACATACATAGAAGGTGGGCACAGAATGGTGGTTGCCATGACCTGGGGGAGGAGGAAATGGGCAGTGCTGTTCACTGGGTATAAAGTTTCACTGGAGCAAGAGGAATCAGTTCTAGAGTCTAACAATATGGTATCAATATTACATATCTAAACATGTGTTAAGAGGGTAGATCTCATGTTGTGTCCTGGCTATAATAAAATAAAATAAAAAATCCAAACCAGCCCCACATCTCTCTCTCTCTGTGGTTTTGTGGTTCTCCAAGGCCCCTAGTGTTTTCTGACAACATGTTTTATGTTTGCGTGTTTCCTCTTTGTCTCCCCAGCTGGAAACAAGATCCAAGAGGGCGGGAAATTCTGTTGCATCCTTAGTGCTCAGGACAGCATCTGACCCAGAGCAGGGAGGAGCTGAGGAATGAGTGGACTTAGTCATTAGTCTGATGTCTCCTCCTGAGATGCCCTAACTTCTCCAGAAGACAGAGCAAATAATAACAACTAAACAACAATGACATCAGTCGCCATGGCCATGGGTTGGGTACTCATGTGCCAAATACACTTCTGGACACTGTGTGCTCAGCTGTCTGAGCACAGCTGGCCAGGTGACGGGCACAGCCTCCTCTCATGAATACAGAAACGGAGGCTTGGTTGTTAAGAAACCTGCCAGAATTCCTCACCTGACTTCGACTCTAGGTCTGTGTTCTTGAAACCTGTATTTTCTTCTACATGTCCCAGCCTGAAACATGACTTTAAAAGTTTCCTTTTTCGCACGGAAATGCTCGGATTTCTGAAAAGTGGGTTGCAATTGTCTGCTGAGAAATCAAATGCCGGTTTGCTGATAGCTAAGAATCTCCTTCCTCCGGGGTCTTGCTTCATGTTCCACTCAGGGTAATACAGCCGAAGAGACTGTGTCACTAGCTAGTGCTGTGATCCTGCCAAAGCCACCTAACCAATTCCTGGGTCAGTCTCTTGCCCTGCGTGTGAAGCCCTTGCCCCAGGCTTCCCTGTTTTAGAATTCAGGTCAGTTACACCAAAGTCCATAACTCCTTCCCTCTGTGGAGTCCCCTGCTAAGATTCCTGGGCCCCCCTGGGTGATGCGACTGCCCACGTCCAGGGATCTTCCCTGTCGGCCCTCATCTTCTTGGTCGGCAGCTTCTCAAGCCATGTACTTCTGTTTTCCAGGTGAGGCAAGTGAGGTTCAGAGGTTAACTTGTTCTGTTTCAGAGCTAGTAAAGGTTGAGCCATGCCCTTATTGTGAAATCAATTAGGTGATGTGCAGTGGATCAAAGACAACCAGAAATAACATCAGTAAAAACGGCAGCGATTGTACTTCCAGGAACATATTCCTCATCAGCAAAGGTGTATTCCCAGAAATGTTCAGATCAGCGTTCTTTACAAAAGAATTGGCAATAGTCAAAGCGTCCAACACTAGGAGATCGGATGAAACACAGGATGCAAAGTCTTTCCAGGGGTGATACAGAGTTATACTCATTACCATGGAGAGACGCCCAGGCTATACTGTTAAATGGGGGAAAAAATAAAGCAGATTAGTAAAGCAATGCTACCCACTTCTCTTTCCAAAATTCTTCATTGAAGAGATGATTTTGTAGCTTTCACAATATTTTCTGTTCATTCAAAGACGTCTGTCGGGTACAGACCCAGACACATCCTATTTTGTAAAATGAGAACATACCCTTTACACATCCCATTCTGTAGCTTGATTTTTTTCACCTAACACTGTATCTTGGGTACCTGTCAACGTCAGTTCCTTTAGACTGACCTTATTCTGTTTGTGGCCTCCTTGCTTTTCACCTGTTTTTTCATTCCAGACTCATTAGATGCCCATCACATGCCAGGAAGAGCTTCACTAAACTTGGTGAATGGAGGCATTGTAATTTCCTTCACGACTCCTCGATGGACAGATGGCTCTTCCCACTTCTTTACTGACTTTTAACATGCTGCAATAAACATCTTTGTGTATATGTCTCATTCTGTTCTCTGCCTGTGTTTGTGTATTAGGCCAGAGGGGTCCTAGAAGTGGCCCCAGGTGGTTAAAGATATGTACAACTTATTTTCTGATAGATACATTTTTCTTAGCTATCTTAAATGTCAGAGCCCAATAAGGAAATTTGGACTTTACCCTGTACAGGGCAAGAGCCACATTGGGGCTTTGGGGATGGGAGGCTGATTTATAAACTGGAGTTTTAGGAAAGAGGGAAAAGTCAGGGAGTCACATGTATGGAGTGCCTGGTATCTGCTCAGCACTTCCAGAGCTGGTTACTCCCAGGCCACAGTGACAGGTGCTCCACAAACACGCTTGATGTGAATGACTGAGTGAGGATGTGGAATGTCCTGTCACCCCCATTGTATTCCACGTCCTTCTATTTCGCTGCCATCTTTTCTTCTCGTGTGTTTCACCCCCATTGTAAAGATGAGAAGACAAGCTGCTTCCTCCACACCCCACTGCCAGGGAGTGCTTGCCACTGCCCAGAGGGCAGTCTGCATCCACACGTGGGCAGCTGGGACGGGGAGGGGCCCAGGGCTGGGAGCCCAGTGAGGACGCATGGCTCACAGGGTTGCCATCCAGTGACAGAGGCCTGTGGAGCAAGAGCTGGAAATGCAGGGCAGAGAAATGCGTGTCTGAACTTTCCAGAGACAGTCCTGGCTACATGGAGTGGTATTATCTGTCCCTGTTGTTCAAGAAAAACAAATCCACTTTCCGAAATTACATGCCTGTCTCCATTGCAGGGATTACACAGCCTGCCCCATCTGCTCGGCAAGCATCCACTGTGCTGGGCCTCTGCCTTCTCAGTATCAATTATGCTGACAAACTGCCTGTGTCCACATGCCCAGCCAGGCTGTGCGCTCACCCACCTTTGCTGGGAGTGAGAAAGGCACCCACAAATATTTACACAGTGAAAGTAAACTGGGCAGGAGCTTGCACACCAGACTAGCCTGGCCCTCAGGCTACCTGGACCAGGAAAGGGTGGGAAGGGGCCTCCTTTTGTTTGCAAGGGTTGGGGAGGGGGCCCCATACATAGTCTCAGAGAGAGGCCTTGAAGTCCAAGCATCACCCCCCTGCAAGGACACAGCCTAGAGTTAGGAGACTTCACTTTGAATCCCTGATCTGCTGCTTACTTGGCTGCATAACCTTGAATGATACACTCATCATCTCCTAGGTCCTGTACTGTGGCACCTGTACCATGGGTTCATGGATGTAGTTCAAGGGTGACTACAATGTTGTTTCCTAACATAAATGAGGTCCCTTCTGTGAACTTAGCCACAAGTGCCAGCGATCAGTAGGTGCTCAGAAAAGCTAGTCACGGCCTCTATTGAGCCGTACGTCTTAGGAGAGTGGTCTGCACATGGGGTGCGGGCAGCACTGAGAATGAACGAGAAGATGTGAGTGGGTTCAGAAAAAATGCAGGCAGCCCCGGGCCAACACGCGTGACTGGGTGATTGGTGCCTGCTCCGGGCCCAGCCCCTGCTCTCAGGTCAGGCACCTGCAGTTTTCGCCCTCTCTGGGCTCAGGTTTTGTTAGGTGGGCGCTGGGAAACTTTCCGCCTCTTGATGTTTCAGAACTTCTCTGTTCGTTCTCATTCAGTTGCAAAAGATGTACATTTCACTATTTATTTTTGCTTTATTGTGACATTTCAGACCACTTAAAACACTGCTTTTCTTTAACTTTGGTTTTACAGGACCCCCTATTTTATGTGGGTAAACTTGGGGGGCCCTACTTATCTCCTTGTAGATTTTTAATTGTGTTTGACTTTATTTTTAATGACTTTTTTGAAAGAGAAGTTTTAGGTTTCTGGCAAAATTGAGAAGAAGGTACAGAGATTTCCCACATACCCCTGCCCCACATGTGTGCATCCTCCCCTGTTATCAACATCCCCCCCCCCCCAGAGTGTTGCATTTGTTATAATTAATGGACCTACTTGGACACATAAGGTTGCCCTAAGTCCACAGCTTATATCAGGGTTTACTCTTGGTATTACCTGTGCTAGGGGTTTGGACACATGTATAATGGTCTCTGCCCATAGTTATAGCATCATGAAGGGTGTTTCCACTGCCCTGAAAATCCTCTGTGCTGCACCTATTCATCTCCCTCCCCTCTGACTCCTGGCAACCGCTGGTCTTTTTACTGTCTCCATAGTGTTGCCTTCTCCAGAGTGTCATACAGTTGGGATCATAGAGTATGTAGCCTTTTCATATTTTCTTTCACTTAGTACCATACATTTAAGGTTCCTCTGTGCCTTTTCATGGCTTGATCGCTCATTTCTCTTCAGTGATGAATAATATCTCATTGTCTGAATGGAGCCCAGTGTATTTATCCATTCATCTACCAAAGGACATCTTGGTTGCTTCTAAGTACTGGCAATTATGAGTAAAGGTACATTCATGTGTAGTCTTTTGTGTGGACATAAGCTTTCAGCTCCTGTGGGTAAATACCAACGTGTGCAGTCTTCGGATCCTATGGTAAGGGTATGTTTAGTTTACTAAGAAGCTACCGAAATGTTTTCCAAAGTGGCTGCACAATTCTGCTTCCCCACCAGCAGCGAGTGAGGGTTCCTGCGGCTCTACATCCTCACCAGTGTTCGGTGGTGTCAGTGCTCCGGTGTACTAGCTATAAGCGGTGTCTCGTTGTTGTTCTTATTTGCATTTCCCTGATGACAGATGATGTGCAGCATCTTTTCATATGCTATTTTCCCTCTGTATATCTTCTGCGTGTGTTGAGATCTTTGGACCATTTTTTAATCAGGATGTTTGTTTTCTGACTGTTGGGTTTTATGAGTTCTTTGTATAGTTGAGATAACGGCCCTTTATCAGATGTGTCTTTTGCAAAAAATTTCTCCCCCTCGATGGCTTGCGGGTCCAGAGTTTGATCCTGGGTCAACAGGAGGCTGGCACACACATGGAGGGAGGAGTTCCACTTTTAAAACGAAGTGGCTACAAAATACATATTATAGGTCAGCACCAGAAAAGCTAGGAAGACTGAGTTCTGGCATGAAGGTTAGCGTGAAGGGTCAGCTGCTGCTAAGACCCCTCCTGTCTCTAGGTAGGAGCAGACTCAGGGCCTGGTGTCAGCTGAGGTTGCACGTGGAGGTCAGGGACCAGGGCAGGGGGAGCCGAAGGGGCTGGAGCCAGGCGGCTACATGTGATGGCAGAGACCATCGTTGCTGTCCTGATTTGACTAAGAGCAGGAGGCTGGTGAGATGGGGACGTGGAAGGAGGAAGGGGAGGAGAAATTTTAAGACATGACCACATTTGGTCAGGGGTAGAGCAAACGAAACGCTTCCAACCTGGGAGGAAAAGTGCCATTAGGACAGACTTTTCTAATGACAGGTCAGCTGCAGGGCTCCCAAACCCCAGCCCATCAGAGCACTTCCAAGGCCTGCTGCCCTCCCAACCCCCACCCGCTCTGCCAGCAAAGCCCAGCCCAGCTCAGCTCAGCTTTCTACACCCACAGCTCCATCCCCTCTCCGGCATAAGCATCTTTCCTCTCCACTGATCCAAGATGCCCAGATCAGGTCAACCTTGGAAATGACCTTCAGATTCAAAGCCAGTAGGATGAGGCCAAAGCTGGGGTTGGGGGGAGGGGGGAGTTGGCATGGGAAAGTGGAGGCCCCACGAACCAGAGGGTGGACACCGACTCCACGCTCAAGGCAAGACATGCCCCCTCTTTTCTCCATACTTAAAGGCGCCCTTCTTTCTCTGGGTACAATACAGTGAATAAGGCTGGGATTCCAGGCTGGGCAGGGCATTCATGCTTTGTGTGGGCCATAATGAGGGGTTTTCGGTGGGCCACGGGCCTCCCAGCATGGGGGTTCACGTGGCTAAAGACACTTTGTTGGGGAGGGGGCAGGGGTTTCCGAGACTTTCTCAGAAAACAGTTAAACAGACAGCCTGTGCCCTTAGAGAAGGCCAGCCTGGCTGGGGTCCTGGGCCCCTGGCAGCTTCCTAGAAAAGCGTGTGTCCTGGGTGGCTGGTGAGCCACACAGAGGCTGGGCAGGGCCGTGTGGGGCCAGGGGCCAGGGCTGGATGGCGCAGGAGAACTCAGCTGCATCCTCACCTTCATGCCAACTCACTGCTCTGGCCTCTGTCTCCACACCTGTAAAAGCAGAGTGAGAATAAAAGCCTCCCAATTCCCTTTCAACTTCTTGGCTGCATTTTACGCAGAATCTAGCTCAAAATGAAAATATAGCGTGCCTCGATCAAACAGCAGGAAAGAAGTGCCGTCAAAGGTACTAAAATATTAAATTTTTGTTTTTCTTCAAAGATCTCTCTCTCTTGAGTTATTGTTGCGAGTTTTGTTTGCTATTTAATGTCACTCTAAGTAAAGAAAAGCAGAATTGGACATCGCTAGCTTGACTTTTACCAGCCATCTGCATACTGTGCAACGCTAGTTTTAAATGCAAATGTAAGAGTGTCTAAATCGTGTGCAGAATTACCGAAATTACCAGATTCATATTTCGTGGCTTGTGACATGCACGTGTATTTTGATCTTACCAGACGATGGGAATGCTGCACCAAAGAAACTCACCTGTTTTTATTCCATGTGTTTCACGACACGCTCTCGCTTCTGCTTACTGTTGAGTGAGGACAAAAGGAAAAGGAACTCTGATTTGCCCTTTCTCTTCTTTGGCTTCTAATTTGTCATTTTCAGCCTAAGTGGTTGATTCAAGCAGGGAAGTAACAGGAGCAGGAAGGATGAGATAGAGTCTCCCGGTCTTCATGTTTCTTAGAATGGCTAGTGCCTCCCTCTGTGTTGAAGCGGGGTCTGTGTCTCCCTGTACCCAGTATAGACGGAACACACGGACCTTGTGCTCCCTGGGAGTCCATTGACCTCCAAGAGCTCGTTGGTCCTCTGCAACCCTGGGGCATTGAAGAGTGACGTACACATGGGACGGGGGCTCATATTGTGCGTGTCTTCTGTGTTCACGTGTGTTCCATCATCGCATCAGATTTCACTTACAAAACGCAAGTTCAAAGATAGAATTGTTAAAACTTTCAAGATGGTGACAGCAGAGCCAAACCAAGTATGATGCTATGTTAGGGTTCCCTAGAGAAGCAGAACCAAAAGATTCTATCTATCTAACTATCTGTCTATCTGGGAACTGGCTTACCAATTATAGAGGTGGAGAAGTCTCACGACCTACTCTCTGAAGTTGGATGCCAACCCTGGAAACCTAGTGGCGCCATTCCAGTCCCCTGGCAGGAGGAGACCCCACTCCAGCTCAAGGAGGCAGGCAGAGGGCAGTCTCCCTTTTCTGCCTTTTTGTTCTACTCAGGCCCTCGGTGGGTTGGATGAGGCTCACCACATCCGAGATGGCGCTCTTAGTCCACGGATTCGAGTCTTAGTGTCTTCTAGACACATCCTCCCAGACACACCCAGAATGTTAATCAGATAACGGGGCATCTCTAGGTCCAGTTAGGTTGATACAGAAAATTAACCATCATGAGGCCCTTCTGAGCTCGGGGCGCCATGTGTCTGCACAGGTCCCTTGTGTGAAGCTGGCCCGGCCACGGCTGTCAGGCACCGGGACGCCTCTGGAGGCTTTACCTGGTTCTGCTTGTGTTAGAAGCTTCCACACAGACTGATAAAACAAGGACACACATATCCTCCCTGCACTGGATGGCCTTAGGCAAATGTCTTGCACACTCTGAGCCTCACCTTCCTTCACACCTGTGTGATGGGGATGTGGACGCTACTTCATCAGTTGTGAGAAGTACAGGCACAAGTGGCTGGACCACTCTCTCTTTTTTTAATTAATTTTTATCGGAATATATGTGGAGCCCTATACCAAAGTCACAAGACAAAATTCTGGTGTTATCTCGACCCCCATAGCAATCTTTGACTCATGACTTGGGCTAGCCCATTAACCCGACCCCATATCAGGGAGGGTATTCACCATATAGGACCCTAGCCTATCACCTAATAAAACCTGTGGCCTTTGGCACACTGACCAATCGATGAGAGCCATTTTCCTAGCAGGAGTTTTCCCTGTCTTGGGGTTCTAAAAGTAGGCTGTGAGCCCACAAGAGGGTCGGCTCTCCCTGATCTGCCAGGAAGTCGTCCCGCTGCCTTTACAGAGTCCCTTCTCTCTAACAAACTCTATCTTCCTTACATTCTGCCTTGTGTCTGGAAATTCTTTTCCAACCCAGGCTCGACCACGACCATATAGTTGAATTACAATGCTGTAGAGCAAAGTGAATCAGTTACACATGTACATATATCCACTCTTTTTTAGATTCTATTCCCATATAGGTCATCACAGAGTATTGAGTAGAATTCCCTGTGCTATACGATAGGTCCTTATTAGCTACCTATTTCATATATAGTAGTGTGTACATGTCAATCCCAATCTCCCAAGTGGCTGGGCCTCTCGAAGCCTCCGTTTCCTCATCTGGAAAACATGTTTTTGTTGTTAGGATTAAATTAAATTACATGATACACGTAAACTATCTGGCACACACTGCAGCCCTTAGTTCAATAATTCTCATAAATCAGAGTGTCTCCCCAGGTGCGTGGGGAGCACCAGCAAGGGCCCAGGGTCTGCAGGGATTCTCGGAGTCAGGCAGGGCCGAGGCATGGTTCCAAATACTTGGTTTGAGGCAGGACCAGAGCACTCTTGGAGTCCAAGGGGGCCACCAGCTTGCAGGACGGCAGCCGAGCTCTAGATCCCAGGACTGGCCTCCAGCCCTGGATGGGAGCTGAGGTACTGGACAGGAAACTGGGGCAAAAATGCCATGTCTTGACCAGATGACAGTTGTAGGCCATAGATTCCGGATGCAGGTGCCCAAGTCTCCCCCAGCCCCGCAACAGGGAGCATCAGATACTAAGCTCCAGGGGGTAACTGGTTTCTAGACCAATTACTGGTGAGAGTGTGTTTATCTCTCCAGCCCTGGTCCCTGTCAGGACTGGCTTAGAGGAATACCTCTCTAATTGTCTTCTTTGAGATGTAAAAATACACATTCCAGGAAAAAGGAGGAAGAGGAGGACGGCAGGGGGAGGAGGAGGAAAAGGGGGAGGAAGTAGAAGAGGAGAAGGAGAAGAAGGAGAAGGGGAAAGGAGGGGGAGGGGAGGGGAAAGAATAGTAACAACAAAAACAACATGATGATTTGGGAAATACCGAGTTAAACAAATTTCAACAAACTCTTTATATGGGAACCCACAGATCATTAATAGGCTCCCAAGCTTTGTGAATCTCTGCAGCGTGTCCCAGACTCATTTGCACCGGGACCATTTTCCAGAAACGCTTTGCAGAGCACAGTTAGGGGATTCCAATACCATGGAGAACTGGTGGGGCTGGAGCCGCTGGTGGGGGACGTCTGGGCCCACCAGGCAGAGGACCAGGGGTGGGCTGGGGGCCCCCTTCTTACTACCCCATGGAGGGACCCAGAGTTTTGAAACCATGAGAAAAAAAAGGCAGGATGCTGAGGGACATGCATGCCTCTGTCCCGGGGAGGATGCTGGCGTGGGCGCCACATCTGATTGCTGTAGGGTTGCAGGTGGTCCTTAACCTTCCGCAGAAGCCAGGGAGGCAGGGACATCAAACACGAGAGGCAGTGGAGCATTTCCGGGAGGGCCACGTCTAGTTCCCTCGCCAGCCTGACAGACCCGCCCCAGCCCAGGCCCAGACACATCCCCCGCTCAGCTCTCCAGGCTTCTCCTCTGAGACGCCCCCCTCCCCTGAGACCCAGCTCTCCTCCTCCAAAAGCCCAGTGTCTTCTCCTCCCAGGGCAAAGTCCACAGCATCCCACAGCTGGCCTCCCAAATCTCTCCTTGTTCCTGGAGATGGGGACATGACTCACCTGCCCCACCCCGAACTTCTCTGGGAAGGTGTTATTGACAAGAGGAACCCAAGGGCTGGGTCTGAGGAAAGTGATGGGTCACTCGGCAGCACTGTTATTTGCCCACTGCCTCTAAGAAACTCTGCCTTCTCCTCCCTTGGAGTCCAGGGAACTAACTGCTCAGTGGGTGAGAATTCAGCACTCCAAATTTAAGTCCAGGACTTGGGGAGAGTGAGGAAGGTTGCTGCCCCTTGGTGAACCTCAGATTCTGTACGCGGAGAAGGAAAGTGCTGGAAGCTGGCTTCCGGCATATTCACCACATAAGTAAGGAACAAATTAATACTGAAGAACATTGGCCTGGGCCCTTTCGCTTTGTTCCCAAGGGGAGAACTTAAACCTGTGGCTGGAACCTGCAGAGAGACAAGCAACTGCTTAGAAGGAAGCACGTTTGAGAAGCAAAGTGTCGGGGAAAGGGTCCTGCTTACAGGTCCTCTGGGACCCCTGGTCACTCAGAGACTCAGGCCAGTCTGGGACTGTGACCCCGGTCAGGCCCCTGGACTGGAGCTCTTCCTGTGGACTCACAAGAGAAGCCGAGCCAGTGCAGAGGGGACGGATGGGCTGAGAGAGGGGGCAGCATGGGAAAAATCCATCCAAGAGGCAAGCTGCAAAGGGAGCATGTGCGGGGAAGGGACGGTGCTTCTGCCCGGGCTGATTTCCTACAGGAGTGCGCCCCCTGGTGGGATGCAGGGGTAATGACCCTGCCGGGGCTCCGGCCCCTTTCTGAACGGACCTGGTCCCAGCTTGTGGGACTGCCTGGTGTCGTCTCAGCCCGTGCATTGTTAGGATTGGTGGGAAAAGGTACAACCCACTGGAATGAATTGTGGAGGAAAGAAGGTTAATTTGCTGTATTTGGAAGATCCAAAAGCACCCCTGCCCCAAGGACTTTGGAATAGACTCTTGCCAGACATCCACCTGCTCCCAGACCACCTCACCCCCTCCGTTCTCACGAGGACATGCTGCCCTCTTGCACTCTGGGCTCCGGGTTCTGATGCTAAAGACTGGATCATGCTCAGGCTCAGGGCTCCTGTGGCCCCAAAGCGGCAGATCTGGTGAACGGCCCACTCCCTTTGGCATGGGCAGGTAGTATAACTCCTGATAATGGGCACGTTGTGTTAACAAGATGAGGCCAGTGGTGAATTGTTGCCCCTGGGAGTGAGCAGTCACTTTCTGAGCAGTCCCACCACCACCACCTGGTTTCCATGGCACTCAGGGCTCTGTGCTCCTGCTGGCACCTGTCCCCTTCAGGGACAGTTTCTGCTTGTGGTGCATGCTGGGGGGGGGGTGGTGGTGGTGGGAATACCCACTGTAACCATCCCCCTCCCCCACACACTTACTGACCAGGATGGATACTTGGACTGGCTGTGGCCATTCCTAGGATGCCTGTGACCTACGGTCCATGCGGCTGACCCCGCAGCTAGCCAGCCAATTAGCTTCTCTCTCTCAGGAACCCAGCAGGGATTAAGCAGTGAGCTGCTGGTACCAGTACTGAAGAGCCAGGTACAGAGAGGGAGCTGTGCCTGCGGCCAGAGGGTGGAGAGATGGACTTGGTTATGTTTCTGGCTTGTGATGGTTAACTTTGCATCAGCTTGGCTGGACCACAGCGCCCAGATATGTAGTCAGACGTTCTGAATGTTTCTGTGAGGATGCTTTGGGATGAGACTTACATTTAAATTGGTGGAATCTGAGGGAAGCAGATTGCCCTGCATCATGTGGGTGGGCTTCATCTAATCAGTTGAAGACCTGAATAGACCAAGAGACTGATCTCCTCCATGCAAGAGGGAATTCTGCAGCAGGTGGTCTTTGGACTTGAACTACAATATCAGCTCTTCCTGGCTCTGAAGCTTGCAGCCCACGTTGCAGATTTTGGACTTGCCAGCCTCCATACTGACATGAACCAATTCCTTTACATTCTATAAACAAGGCCCATATTATTCTATACACATATATTCTCTCTATATATAGAATTTATATATATATTATTTCTATATATATAGAATATAAATAATATATATTTCATGATACATATATTATACATAATATATATATAAATAAATAATATATATATCTCATGACATATATTTACTCTTGGTTCTGTTTCTCTGGAGAACCATGGCCAACACACTGGCTGACATGTCTCTTCCATTTCTTTATTACCAAAATTTGATAAAACAATATTCCTTCTTCTCCCCTTTCTCCCTCCATAAAATCTACTAGTAAGCTACTTCATCAAACAAATAATTTTTAGGACTATAACGTCAGTTTCAGGTTTTTACAGGATTATGAAGCTAACAATGATAGCATTTAACAGGTTGGGTTATTTGGGACATTGTCATTGGTCCTCTTAACTCCTCTGTCAAGGCCATCGTGTAAGATGGGTATGAGAGTGGTATTTGGGGGGCTCAGGCTGACACGGGGAAGCGTTTTCTCTCTATGTGGCTTGGAAAGCCTCAGTCCTTCCTGCTTATCCATCACAGTCTGAGTTTTCAGCAGTGTATTTGCAGAGTTTTGTGTTTAATTGTGTTTTCTTGTGCTCCTATAACCATCAGGGTGACAATTTTGGCTGTTCACACCAGCGTGTGTGTGTGTATGTGTGTGTGTATGTGTGTATATGTACAAACACATATGTTATGTTGGTGTAGTCATTTGTCCAGGGATAAAATTAAAACCTAAGTTCCAAACTGTCCTGTGAACCCACCGGCCTGGTGACCGCTGGCCACTTGAACGCCGCGGTCTGCGAGTCTTGAACAGCCTCACGCTAAGTAGGCTTTGGATTCTGTTTATCTTTTCACTCCCAGCCCCCAACATGGGGACGGGGCACACGGGGGCCACAGGGAATAACTCATTCAACAAGTACCTAACGGGCATCTACTGTCTGCTAGGCAGTGTTCTAATTGGACTTGCCCTTAAGATGGTGGAAGTCAGTGATGGGTAAATAAATGACCAGGGTAATTTCTCACAGTTGCACGAGTGAGAGGTAGAGTGGTGACCGAGGGTAGGTCAAGACAGGTCTACTGGGGAATAGCACTAATATAGGTCCCTGGATGTCTGCAGTCCCTTGGCTTTATATACTGTTTTTCTTTAGGAAAAGAGCTTGCTACCCGCACAGCATATCAAATCTGATGATAATTCACCGGGTGTCAATTAGAGAAAATGAAGGGAGGTCAGGAAGCCGAGTGTGGAAGGTTTTCTGGGTGACTAGCACAGTGTGAGACTCAGGTCACCAGAGTTACCTCAGTTCTCTTAGAAACCAGTCCAACTTTGTAGTTATGAAATTTAATTATTTCATATTTATATTTAAGTCTTTTTCAGGAATGTATTCTTGAATTTATATTTATGAATACATTTATTAATTTATAATTTATAAATAAATATATATTTATAAGTAAATTCCAGAAGAAATCCAGGCATTTGCAGAGACTCAAGGAAGACATTTGCTTTCAGTTTTTTCGTATGTGTACACTTCTATTTTTTCTCTTCCTACAAAACAGATGCCATAGCAAATGTGCAGTCTACTAAAATGTTTAAAATTAAATTCTTCCCAAATCGTCACAAATATTCACTACGAACCATTTTTTGTATTTTCTCTGAGACTTTTTTTAGATTAAGAAAAAGCTGCTTTGGACATTAGTGAGAAATACATAGGAAGTGTCCAACTACACCATGGCCACTGAATTTAATATAAGTTTTGGCCACCATCATTACTAACATGTCCTAAATATTATTTCAAATTCCTGAACAAAATCCCACTTGGTGTAAATATTGTTTAGGTTATAAACTACAGAATCATCTTAGTAAATCGTTCGCCACTTACTGAGCATTTTGGTTGATTTCCAATATTATGGACAAATATTGCAGACTCATTGCATCATTTGACGGCTTTCTCCTGCAGCTAAGGCTTAAACCGAAGGACAAGGCTCTTTTCCCTGCGGAGCCTGGAGGTAAGCGGTGTCTGAGTGAGCCCTGCGACTTCACAGCCTAGGTTCCCTCGCCTGCTTTCTCTGCCTTCCTCTCCGTCCTGAGACTGGATAAAACCAGCCTCACGGCCCTACTGAGTCCTCTAAGGCCAGGCAACTTCAGACTTGATCATGTCACGTGAGGCTCTGACTCGCGGTCAGGATGTCTGATGATGCCCTTTAAATGTCACTTCATGGAGATGTCCTTCGTCATTACTATACTAGATCCTTTCCTTTCTTGCTCTCTGAGAAATAGGCATTGAATCTGACTTCAATCCCTCAAGAAAACCGGTTGGTTACGCCAATTTTGGAGGATGCTTTAGCAGGGCCCATAAATCTGAGGCTCTGACACCCCCTGATAACTCCATCTTGCACCAGACCCCTGGAGATGTGGCTTCCGTGTGTCCTCAGCACCTACTATGTGCTGGGCACTACTCCCAGCTCTGGGGGCACATAGAGGAAGAGACATGGTCCCTGTCGGCCATAAGCTCAGTGTACAGAAGAGACAGAGAAGAACGCTGATCATTAAGATGTAGAAGCTCAAGATACTGGTTAAAGGAAACATCAGATGATATGAAAATACACTGGTAGTGCACTTTATCCAGGCTGGGAGTATCTGTAAAGCTTCCTTGGGCGTAAGTTGAATCTTTAAATGGCGAGGTTGCGGTGGGGAGGTAGGTACAAGGATGCAACAGGGAACCAGCGCCAGGGTCTGCAGAAATCCCTCATGTGGGTAACAACTCACGCCCATTTAGTGTTTTCTCTGCCACAGAGTGGCAGGACAGGAAAGCAGAGAGAAATCCCTTTGAGTCGTACTAATCCTTCACAGAGTGCACTGCAGAGACCCTCTGAAGGTTAGGGGTGGGACAGTGGTCCTCCAAAGATGGGATGCAGGGAAAGAGAGCTGATAGAAACCCCTCCAAAGGAGCCTTAGCCTTTGCCGAATGCAGTAACTGCAGGGGCCTCTGAAGGCTGAGGTCAGGGTCACCCTCTGAAGGCTGAGGTCAGAGTCGCAAGGCAGAGGGAGATCTCCTGAGGTATAGAAATCCAGGATTGGGACTGGAGGAAGAAAATAACTTCCGGGGACCCCAGAAGCTCATATCTGATGTCAGAAAGAGATTGAGAGAGAGAGAGAGACCTACCACAGTCAAAAAGCTGGCAGCTAGGCTCTAAAGCATAAGGAGATCGCTAGAGTTTTTCCAGTGCACCTCTCAAGGAAATGCCTTTTTACCTTTATAAAAATAATTAATTGTGCACCAAATCTAAATGCCAGTGCAAAAATCTCGGTGTAAACACAGATGAAATTGGCTGGGCATCCTCCCAGACTGTAGCCTATTGGGAGGAGTATGCCATTTTCTGGGGGTAAATATTATTTAGTTAAATCTCTACTCTTCATCTACACACAATGCTTGACATAGAATCAAAAATCATAAAATTTGCAAAGAAGGAAGAAACTGTGACCCATGGTACAGAAAGGAAGCAATCTTTTCTAAGTAACCCACGGTGAAAAAGGAAAAGAAATCACAATGAAAATTAGAAAATAGTTCTCACAAGGTTTTAAGGAAAGTACAACGTGAAAAACATCACCGATTTACGTGGTGATCATTTCTCAGTATATAGATCTATATCAAACCGTTATGTTGTACACCTGAAACTAATACGATGCTATAGGTCAATCATATCTCAATAAAAATGTTCTAATGAAAAATTTAAAATTATTTTATAAGACCATTGGACATTAAAAAAAATATCAGAGAAGGGAAAAAAATGTGATATGTAGCTAAAGCAGTGGTTAGAGGAGAGCTCTCAGCTTTAATGCAAACATTAGGGGAAAATTGTAAAATCAATAACCCAAGCTTCCGTGTTAAGAAACTCAAACACTCAGAGCAAACTGAATATTAAGTCAATTTTTTAAATAAAATAAAAATAAGAGCAACAATCCACACGCTACAAAAAGGATGAACAGAGAGAGAAGGGGAAATACAAAGTCTCAGTGAGTGAGGGGCGAGGCCAGGGCTGGACCCCACACTCCTCGGAGCTGGAATGGGGGTCACTCCTTCCTCCATGACTCCCTCAGCAGCCTGGAAGGAAGCAGAGCTGCAAGTGGGAGGGAGGCAGACCTCGGGGATGGGGATGTGGGAAGGAAGGACCTCGCAGAGGCTGGCACCGTGTAGAAGCCAGCATCACATCCTTAGATTATCTGAGACTCTGAATCCTCTCAGCTGTCAAGGAAGTGACTCGTTCTGGCAGCTCTGCCAGTTAAAAGTTGTGTTTCCTTGAGCAAAGCATTAGCCCCTCTGTGCTTAATTTCATCCCCTGTAAAATGGGGTCGGTGGGGGGGTGGTGATAGCAGTGCCTGGTTTGCCTGGTCATCCTGAGGATGGACTAGGGTGACGCGGGCCTGACATGGAGAAGGCACGCCACCCGGGGGATGGTTGTCTGAAGTGGGAGAGCTGGTGGCTGAGCTGTGGGGCCCGCACATCCTTCCTCCCGCCCGCCTCCCCCGGCTCTCCTGTGCTTTCTCTCCCCAACCCAGTCCCTCCTGGATGCCGGCGCTGCCAGCACGCTGAGCCCAAGGCTGCCTTTCTGAGTTTAAGCAACACAATGAGACGTGAGCAAAATCCGTAACTGGCAGTGAGCAAAGCTCCAGGTGCTCTCTGGGGCCAACCCAAGTGGCAAGCATGCCACAGCGTGAAGGCCAGCTGAACACAGGGACGGCCAGGACCTTATGAGCTCCAGGCGACACCGTCTCAACTCTCAGGGAGTGCTCCCTCTCTGTCAGTCTGTCTGTCTGTCTCTGTGTGTCTTTCTCCCTGTGTCTCTCTCTCTCTCTCTGTGTGTCTGTGTATTTCTATCTCTGTATCTCTGCCTGTCTCTGTCCATCTCTCTCTCCGTCTCTCTCTGTGTTTCTGTCTCTCTCCATCTCTCTGTCTCTGTCTCTCTGTGTCTCTTTGTCTTTCTGTCTCTATACCTCTGTCTCTCTCTGTGTCTCTGTCTCTCTGTGTCTCTGGCTCTCTCTGTAGTGGGAAGCTAAATGACAGCATCAGCTAAACCACTTCTGGCTGAGTTTCCTTCCCATTCTACACCCCCCCCCCCGCCCCCGTCCTCGCCTGCCCTCCCTCCCACCATGAGTGCCCCGCCCAGGAGGCCGGGGGCTCAGAATGCAGAATGCCACACACTCACCAAAGTCCCCTGCACCTCACATCTCTGACCATGGGCTGCACGCGCGCGCGCACACACACACACACACACACACACACACACCCCATTGCCTGCTCTGCACGTTCTCGCAGGCCCCTGCCCTGGCCTGCTCCCCACACTTCCTTGGCCTGAGGGCTGCTCTCAGAAGCTCTGATTTTACCCCCCCAGCCCTGGGCTTCGGCTGCACTGGGCGCTGGGCACCGGGGCTGAGCTGCACCGGGCCCACTCCCCTCCCCGTGCACCGTGCCAGCCGGGGCCCTGCCCTGCCCCCACACCCAGCCCTGGCTCTTCCACCTCCTCCTGCTCCCCCGACCCTCCGGCATCAGACCCGCCCTGGATCGTCACACGTGCGTGACAGCAGCTCACACCAAGGCTTGCTGTTGCCCAGGGGGTGGGACCGGAAACGGCTGCCTTTTCAGAAAGGGCAGGCTGAGGCTGGAGAAGGTCTTTCACAAATACCCCCTGAAAACCGCCCTGGAAGGGGCCTAGGTGGGCAAAAACCAAATACATAAATACATAAAGAAAAGGCACAGCGCCCCTGCTGGCGCAGTGGGTGGGTGACAGTCAGGACAGGGCTGCTTGCCCGTCAGCCACTCAGGCCCATCACAGCCCTGTTGTCCCTGAATCCCAGAGCCCCTGCTGTCTTTGCTACCCACTTGGTAATGACTCATCCACTACCATTTACATTCTGCGAGAATTTATTGATGTCCAATATACGCTGGACACTGTGCAGGGTCCCAGGAGGGATGGCAGTGTGAGTGACGCATGACCCTGCCATTCAGGGGCTGACTGGTGCGGCAGAAAGAGCCCAGGGTTTGAATTCTGCTGTGATGCTGCCCAGCTTCGGGGGCTGAATGGGCTGAATGAGTCATTCCATAGCTCTGAGCCTCGGTTTCCTGGTGCGTGACGTGAGGACTGTGATTCCTTCCCGGCCGGGTGTTGAGGGCGCGGCACGGCTGTGGTCTGTTTGCTCTCGCGTCCGTCCACCCCTGCATACCCTCCCGTGCGTGATGGGGACCTGCATTCCCCAGGCGTCCTGATTCCTGATGTCCCAGCGGGGACAGCCAGCATGAAGCCAAGAGCAAGTCTGGAGGGCAGCTGGAGGAGGCGAGCCAGGTACTTCTCCCCTTTCTCTTGCGTTGAGCACAGTCTGGCCACACCGTGTCCCCTCCACTGTCCCAGGGCATCTACCATGGCTTTAGCTGCTGCCAGAAAACCCTGGTTCCCAGGATCTGCTGGAATACCTCTGGTTTGTAGAAATACCCTTACAGTTTAATCTTCTATTCAGCCTCTGAGGAAAATTCAGAGAATGTATACATACCACCAGCTCGCCACCAAGGGGGTCCTGTGCTCACAGCGGCAAAGAACAATCCGTAAATTCACCTTCCAGTGCTCTGCTTCATGTTTCATTGTGAAACACAGTTTCTGGTTCCCTTAAGAAAAAGTGTTTCTTTGTCATACTGGACTTTGCAATGCTTGTGTTTTCCAAAAGGAAACTATGAAAACAGCAGGCTTTACCACCATAAACAGCGGACGGACCTTGGTCTTCACTCAGACAGAGGACAGGGCCTGCTGAGTTACGTAAGATCCAGGAGGCTCGGACACACCCAGGGACCTCTGCGTGTTGTCCTAGGATCCCAGGATGCAGGAATGATGAGGGGCCTTGGGGGTCGCCCGCTTCAACCTGCACCTTCCTCAGGAGCCTGCTCCTCAGCATCCTTTCCTGGGCGGCCTCGGCTTGGATGCCTCCTGGAATGGGGAACTCAGTACTTCCCTTGGCAGCCTTTCACTTGCTGGGACAAGGTGAGCTGACAGAGATGATGCGTCTTATTGGAGAGGGCGGCTCCTCTGTGGTTTTACCTGTGGAAACATCTGCTTCCCAGCTGTGTACGCGCTCCATGAAGCCCGTCTCCATTTGAAGTCAGGACCCTCCCAGCACACTGTCACGACCCATTCCTCTAGGCTTCAGGTGGGCCTGTGACCTTAGGTGAGTCACGCTGTCTGAGCCTCGCTCAGAAGGTAAGGATAAGAACAGCTCCTGCCTCATAGGGTCGATTCAGACACTCAAGCGGGGAAGGCGTGTGGCACGCCGGGAAGGCCCCGGGACCCCAGCACCCTCTGCACACCTGCAGGTCAGTGTTGCTGTAGTGCTGTCAGGGCTTCCACTGTGAGTAATAGTCACCAGTGGCCCCGTGCCCGTGACATCTGCTTGTTTCATGAAGGCTGCAAAGCGCTGATTCTTCACATCACCCTCCACGGAAATCACCCCTCTCTGAGCTTCAGCTTCCTACAGATAAATTTAGAACCACTAAAAGCGCTCGAAGATCTGAGGCCAAGGTTTCACGATTTAATGTGTGGGAAGGTGCTGACGCGACTCCTGATTCAAAGTGCCAGCGCCTTGACCTCCTTCCTGCTTCCCTCTTAGCGACAGGCGCCTGTGCCAGGGTAGACCAAAAAAATAAAAATAAAAACAGATAAGAATACGGAGCCTAACACACAGCCTGAACGTCAAAAGAATTGACCTTTTTAATTGACATAGGACCCGTATACAATAAAAGTCACCATTTTAAAGTGCATGTTTGAGGGTTTGAGATATTAACAGAGTTGTACAATATCAGCCCTAATTCCGAAATAGTTTCATCATCCCCAAAAGGAACCCCGTGCCCATCAGCAGTCCCTTCCCATTCCCCGCTCTGTCCAGCCCCTTTGACAGCTCATCTCCTTTCTGTCTCCATAGAGTCGCCTACCCTGGATGCTTCACATAAACAGCATCATTAAACATGTCCGTTTTGTGGCTGATTTCTTCCACTTAACATAATGTTTCCTAGGTTCACCCACGTCATAGCATTTGATTTTGGTATGGAAGTCACCATCATAACCAGAGTAGGTGCTACTGTTCCCACTTTGGAAGTGGGAGGCCTAAGAGATGAGCTGGTACGCTCAAGGCTCTCTTGAAAAGTGCAGCGGCTTCTCTGACTCTTGGCCGGTACTCAGACCGGATCCAGGCTGAAGCTGCTCTATGGAAACATTTTCCCTCCTCCTCTTGCCCTCCCAGGGTCCCTACCTCCACCCTTCCCCTGGGGACTTCCTGATGGTAATTTGGAGTGACTTCGATGCAGGTTTAAAACCAGCTCATGATGTGTGATTGTGTGCAAACACTGAGCGCCCATAGCCTCGGTTTGTTCATCTGTGAAATGGGGATCTTAATAGCACTTTCCTCGTGGGGTTATTGCGAGTATATTAAATGAGGCAGTGCCTGTCTAGTGCTTACTGCAATACCCTTGGATGGTGAATGACCCACAAATATTGGTGGTGCTGTCATCTGTAAAATGGGCTGAGTGGACTTCAGCTTGCAGCTCTGTCTAGAGACAGGAGTAGGGGCAGTGCTGCCCGACAGGCTGGCACGGAGCTGGCTGTGCGCCGGCTGCTCTTAGTACTGTCCTCATTATGTTCATTTTTCTCTAAAGCTCTAGCTACGGTGCTGCCTGCCCCATCCCAGACATCCCCAGCCGTGTACAGGCCATTGTGGATGTCCAGGTGATGCTCTTCCGGCCAAGTTTTCAAGTCAGTTCCAGGGAGGGGCTAAGGTCTGGCCTTGTGAGGGCACAGAGCCGGTTACATCCGCCTGCTCCCTGCAGCCACTTCAGCTGCCTGTCCACGGGCTCTCGCCTGCTCCCTGCAGCCACTTCAGCTGCCTGTCCACGGGCTCTCGCCGGCCTCCTGCACTGCCTCAGGCCACTCAGAACAAGCAGGCTGGGGGCAGGGGGAGGTGGAGGTGGAGAGCACAGCCACAGGGCCTGTACCCTCCCACAGTCTGCATTTAGATGCTGTGGTGCTCAGACCAACCTCTGTTGTCATCTTTCCCAGCACAAAGCTCAGGGGTGCTGGGCACTGCTTGCGTCCCTGGGCACGCTGCCAGGGTCACACTGCAGCGTTGGTGACATTTGCTTGCTGTGGGTTTTGAACCAACCTGATGCTCTGCTCGTCTCCGTGCCCCCCGGGTGGTCTGTGTTCTCCCGGTCAGCACTGTCCAACACACCAGAGTCTCAGATTCCATTTTCCTTGCAAACAGCACCCCCTCCACGGATCAAGGCTCAGTGATCCCTTCATTAACCACAGACAGAGTGACTCCTTTTCATCTCCATTCAGAACATTGTCACAGTTCGCTGTAATCATTTGTTTACATTCCTGCCTTTGCCAACCCAGAGGGCAGAAGATGACCCGATGTCAACTCTTTGACAGCTAACTGGGCTCTCCGGGCCCAGAGCAGGGAGCGCTAAGGGCTGCAGATGTCAGGGGAAGCTCTGTGCTGGGGATGAGCTCTAACCCAGGCCTGGGAGCATGGGGACAATTTGTACAGCTGGTGACCAGAGGGGGTATTCCAGGAGGGAACAGTGACACAGACAAAGGAACAAAGGAGTATTTGGGAAAGGCCTTCATAGAGTTGAGCTCTTTAGGGTTGGAGGGTTGAGAGAGGATTCAGGGGCAGACCAGCAAATGCTCGAGCTGCCCGGCCAACAGGTCGGATGGATCCTGTTTGTCAAAGGGGGAGAGAAGCAAGGGAACTTTCACTGCTTGCATGAAACTGTATCTGGAAATTGTCCAAAAAACTTTCACATAGAGCTTCATATACAGCTCACCACTGTATAGAATGAGAAAATTTAGGTTCAGGAAGCCCAAGTGATATCACCCCACTAGAAAGTAGCCAAAGTAATTATAATTAATTTAATTAGAAAACAGTAATCTAGATGCATCAAAAATTCTTGAACTTTCCATTACATAGATATTTATTACATAAGGAGATACTGTCATACATATATGTATGTAGATATAGATACATAGCTCTAACCTTTCTGATTTTATAATTACTTTCCCTAGTGTTACTCTTGAGCAACTTTAAATAACTTACCTGGCAAGACATAAATCATGGCAAATTTAAACTGACTTCATTTATTTTTCTCCTCTTGAATGCCAACGCCACAGCCCTGTTTGCAGGGCTAAAAAAAGTAAGGAGAGATATTCCAGTCCCGTTCCTCTGGGCTAAGTGAGGATTTATTACTGGTTCGTTTGCTCACAATGGCAGGGGGCGGGCCCATCCTTCTGTTTCTGGGCTGTGAGCTTCTAATTGGAATGTGCGTTGTGTAATGAGGTTTACTATTTACCAGCTGCTTCATGAAAGGGCAAACCCCAAAGACAAAATGGTATTTTCGTGTGTTTATTATTTTATCTGTGGCATGAGATGGAATAGAAGGGCAAAATTAAGGTGAGCTTTTAGACGTGTCTCCACACCAGGGGTCTGGTCTTCATGCATTCCCACGCCTTCATTTCTCTGGAAGGATTTGCTGACTTCCTCAGGAAATACAGAGGAAGAAGTGATTCCTTCTTAAGGCGAATTCCAGAGAAGGCTCTGAGGGGGAGCTGCCATTTGAATTGGGCCCTGGAGGGTGAGTAGAATTCTGATGCATTGAGTTGGAGACAGAAAGGTAAAGAAGAGGACACTTTCTGGTAAGGCCTAGAGAGCGGTGGGCCAATTCACCCACCAATCATCTGAAACGTGTTTGTGGGCAGCCGTATCCACCAGGCACTGCTCTAGGTAAACGTGATGCAATGAATTAGAACCAGAAGCAGCTTCTACATGCTGAGGAGGGAGCCTGGGGGAAGACAGTGGGGAGGGACACAGTTTGCAGGACTGTCAGGCCTCCACCTGGGCTCAGAGGGGATGATCACATTAGCAGAACAAATAAAGAAGGAAAGTAAAAGAGCGAGCGACCCTCCCATTGTCTGATGGTCCTGCTGGCACACTTGTTTCCTCTGACGTTGGTTCACCATGACCTCAACCATCACCATGTCCGTCACCTTTTTTTTTTTGTCCTCACCTCGCTGCAGGTGGGATCTTAGTTCCCTGAGCAGGGATCGAACCCGTGCCCCCCCTGCAGTGGAAGCCTGGAGTCTTAACCACTGGACCGCCAGGGAAGTCCCTTGCAACTTAAATACCGAGGGGCCTCCACGTGGAGGCTGGCTCTATGCGGGCAGCTCTCCTCCAGCAAACCTTGTGTCCTCCAAAATTCTTAATTTCCAGTGGGCGAGAGAAAGGTGGATACAGGAAGAAGTGGAGCACAGGTGTCACCAACCCCAGCAACGGTCCTTCTCCAACGTCACTGGAGCCAGTAGAACGAGACCGAGTTGGGTTCAGAAGCAAAGGAAGGCTTCGTTCAGGGAAGGCAGAGGTGGGTGGGGCTCTAGGGCTCTTGCTCTCCCCCCGCCCCCCGGGGGGGGGCAGTGGGCGGGGTTCTCATGGGGCGGGCCCAGGGGTGACTGCACTGCTCCGCCCCAGATGGCAGTGCTGGGTGCCGCGCCCCTGCACACGGCCCTCTGCACACGGCCCTCTGCGGCCGCCATCTTGGACTGAGTGTCGGGTGCAGCACCTCTGCACACGGCCAGAGAGCTGACGTGTGGGCGCAGCCACCTTGCACCGGGAACTGTGGTCTGAAGCACCCAGACCCCCGTGAGCGAGTGAAACTAGACTAAGCACAAAGGAACAGAAAAGGTTAGACTTTATTTTAGTACCCAGACTCTGTTTTTATTCCCTGGGAATTGTTCGCGGGCTTTGCCAGTGACACGGGTGGGGAGAGGTGGGGAAAGCTTTGTTCTGGGTGCCGCCCCAGCAGGGAGAGAAGCCTGAGAACTCTTCCCTGACCTGCCAGTCATAGCTCACCTGGGATGAGGGGGACGGAAAGGCCTCTGATGCACCCTCGGTGCATGCCGTCCAGCCAACCCTCACCAGGTGCGGGAACGCACCTGCGATGAACGAGGGGGGGCTGGTCACCTCCCTGTGGGGGGGTCTCCGTCAGAGGGTGCTGGAAGAGGCTCACGTGGGCTTGCGGTCTGTTAGGCGGTTTGGGAAGGAGTTAAGGAAGCGAGCTTTGCTCTGGATTGGATGCAGTGAAAACGCAGGTGACTCTATAGTGGGTAACCTACCTGTATCTTACCCATAGGGAGATCTCCACTATGGAGGGGAGATTAGAGTGGGCCTGTGTTATCTCAGTAGGTCCTTTGCCCGGAGTTGCAAAAGTCAATCAAGCGAAACCAGGTTGGGTATAGCAGAGCAGAACCTTTATTCATTGATCAAGGAATGGAGAAGGGAGAGCTCGTGCTCTAAAAACACCTTCTCCTGGAGGGAAGGGGAGTGAGGGAATTTTAAGGGGTAGGAGGCAGGCATGCCATCGGGGAACTAGGAAAGGGGCAGAGATTTCCAGGGGCAGCCAGGGCACGTACAGTCGTCCCTGCTTCTTCGCACAAGGCAGGAATTGTGCCTCGCGGAGTACAGACCTCCCCCACTGGGCAGAGATGTTAGCGTAATAATGAAACAAAGGTAGATTTCGGACAGCTCTCAGTCTCTTCTGCGCAGGCTGGTTCCTGTGGGCAAGTCGGAGTGCGTTTGGGCATGTATCTCTCAAAGCTCAACTGCAAAACATCTCTGTCAAACCCCAGGTGCTTTTGAAACAAACGCAGAGGAACCTCGACGCAAGGCACCGTCAGCTCGCAGGGGCGGGTGGAGGTGGCAGCTGGGGCTGTGATTCCCAGAGAAGTAACATTCACTCCGTCAACCGCGATGCGGGAGGTTTGGACATGTTTGCGGTTTGGACAACGTTCTTGTTCATGATTACCTAACGGTCTTGTTTGTCTTGATCCGTCAGGGGCAGAGTGGCCTTGTCTAATGTTGATGCTCTGTGACATGTTTGGGTTCAGCAGGAGAGTACAAGTCCTGCCGGAGGTACCAGGCCAGCTGCCAGATGCCAGGGGCTGCCTTCTGGTTCTCAGCTCTGAGGTCACACCTAGACTTGGGAGTTGTTAGTTTGGTGGCTTCCGTAGAGAGCCGGCTGTAAAGGAGAGGAGTCTGTGCACATGTGTGGACTCGGCAGGGAGAGAGCAGTGACCGTCAGGGAAGCACAGGGGCTCAGCACCTTGAAGCAGGTGTGAGTTTGGGGTGGGAGGGTGGTAAGTGTGGGGCAGGTAAGGAAGGGGCAGGTCATGAGGGTCTGGCTTAGGCATTGGGACTTGAGGCTGCACAGGAAGCAGGGAGCTGGGAAGAAGCGTCACGTGGTCTGCTTTGCCTTTTATACCATAGGCAAATTTTTGTATATGCTCCGCTGGAGGTGGATGCAGGGAAAACCGAATGCCCAAGTCTAGGGTCAAAAGGTGCTGGGAAAACGGGGTCAGAGACCTTGATCTGCTCCCCTGGACCATGCCATACTTGAGAGCACACGGAGGCCCCACCGGCCCAGGTAGATGGTCTCCCCACTATCTTGAGAAGAATTTAAGCTGGTAAGCGAAGCTCAGTGTAGTCTGACCTCCTTCAGTTCATAGAAAAGTCTTTGTCAAAACTGCCTCCAGACAGGACTTCTTGTCTGGTAGGGATGGCAACTACCCTGTGAGTGTAACAGCCTTCCCTCCTTCCTTCCCTCCCTCCCTCCTTCTTTCCCTCCTTCCTTCCTCCCTCCCTCCTTCCTTCCTTTTTTCCTTCCTTCCTTTCTTTCTTCTTGAGATATTCTTCAAATATCATAATGACTAAAATATCTTTCCTAAAATTCAGTAATTTACTGTAAATGTCATTCCAGTGTAGGCACTCTCTCTCTTCTCCTGAGTCGTCTGTTTAGATCTTCTCTTTGCCATTGACATTACTCAATATCATGACCACGGGTCCAGATGTGATTGTGTATTCACCTGTGTTGGGACTTGCATGCCTCCTGAGGCTGAGGCTTTATGTCCTGCAGCAGTCCTGGGCAGTTCTCAGTTTTGCCGGTCATTAACTCATTACGTGTTGACCTCATTGTTGTCTTGCTCCTATTAGATGTATGTCATGCCTCCTTCCCTGGGATCTTTGTAACTTTACATTTCATATTTTTCTGTCTGTCTGGATTATGTTTAGAGTAGTATTGCAATATTATCACATCTAATATCTAGAGCAGATATTATATCATCTTCTTCAAATGTTACTTTTGCCCATTCATTAATTTTATTTAAAATTTCAATGACTGCATTTTTCCTTCTGGGTGTTCTATTTGCCTGATGTTCTGTTCCTAGTATATTGCTGTTTTCCCAAGGGTTTGAGTCCATCTTTCATTTCTTTATTCATTTTAAATGTACTTACTTACATTTAAACTCTAAATATTATTTGTCAGAAGTTCTTAGAAGCCTTAGTAATTGTGTACCTGTCTACTCTAACTTCTTGTAATGCAATATTCAATACAATAAGCATTGTTTTATGTTTATATGTTACTAATGAAACGTTGTTTCTCTATGTATTTGGTCAGTTTAGATGTTCAGACTGAACTGGACCTGCATTGTACCTCACCCTAGATCAGCTTGGCCCCTTCTGCCCCCTCCTTCCAGCTCTTGGCCACACGTCTTGTTTCCTTACAACTGTGCCCTGGTGATGGCTTATGTGTAATACTGCGTGCTGTTGGAAGAGTCTAGTCAAAGCTGCCACAGTACAAGTTCCCACAGCTCTGACATGCACCATCATGTAATGAGGGAGAAATTGCACACCTGTACGTGGGTGGGGCTGGGCCACCAGAGGCTTCTGCTTCCCAGAGGCTTCCTGCAGGGTCTAGATGACAGTCCCAGGAGACTGAGGGACCTAACAAACTGTCGAGTGTCCTCCGCCCAGTGGAGAAAGGAGGCTGGGATGAGCCCAGGTGAATCTCTCATCCTGCCTCCTTCATGAAGATGCCGTGCTTCCACATGGCCCTTCCCCAGGGGGCTTTGTTTGAAGGAGCAGCTAGCTCGGAAATGCATCCTCTTAACATGTCTATGCACAGGGATGCATCTGTCACCTGACACCACGGGCATTTGGGGCTGTGAGGTTGTTTTGACAGTGTTGATAATGTACCTTCCTGTACAAGTTTTCTTATCTGAGTTATGGGTGTCATTTGTGTGGATAATGATACACTGTGAGAATAAAGATTGCATTGTAGGACTGTGAATAACTTAGCTTAGTTACAAAGATAAAATATATTATTAGGCGCTGTTCTCATCCCCAACCCAGATGAAAAGTAATCAAAGAGCACATCTGCAGAAGCTGGCTTCTGTGAATCCTGGTTCTCTTTTTCCTTTGGGCAGTTGATGATGGAAGGTGCTTCAGAGAGGAAATCAGATTGGTGTCCAGAGACCAGGATTTGATCTCAGCTTTGTCCTTACTAATTCTGTGACCCTGGTCTAGTTAATTAACCTTCCTCTTGTATTTTTTTTTCTTATTTGGAAATTGGGAACCATGAGTTGTATGTGGTAGGGTTGTTGTGAGGGCTGGGGTTGGAGGGATGCAAATTGCCTGGCCCATTCCCTGGCATTTAGGGTGGCCTCCATAGATGGGGACTGTCGTGGTGGACTGTTCCTTACTGTGGAAGCCTCGGTCTCCAAGTCCCTTTGCAAACCAATTAGTCATTTCAGTGCAACAGACTTTAACCAAGTACCAACCACACGGCTCACAGTATAGACTCTGGGGATTACACAAATGAAGAAGACTGCTCAGCAGTGGGAAAAAAATTCCACTAAAATTAGAGCCTAGATCCCTTTGAGTTAAGAGCAAAATATCACTTATTTCTAAGTGTCGTTTCCAGGGAGCAAGTAATGCTAACTTTGTGGAGGTATTTGTGAAAACAAAGAGGACTTGCTGTCTTGTACCTTTGGGCAAAGCATACAAGGACGTTCCCTCTAGAAGATTCAGGAAGTGCTACCATCTTCAGGTGGCCAGATTAGAGAGATGGGTGGACACCGCTTGGACAGGGTGTGGCTTGGTGAGCAGAGCATAGGTGGGGTTTCCGTGGCCACAGGCTCGGTCTGGTGGAGGCCCCTGCGGAGTGCACACGGCAGGAGCTGGGTTCCTCCCCGGGGGCAGGGGAGCATCTGTCCTTGCCCTCTCCAGGGCCTGGAGGCTGCCCGCACTCCTTTGCTCATGACCCTCTCCCTCCACCTTCAAAGCCAGCCTCAGTCTGCCCCCTGGTGCGTTCTCACGTTTCTCTCTGACTATGACCGGGAGAAGTTCCCCACTTTTACGGATCCCCATATGAGACTGGGCCCACCTGGCTGATCCAGAATACCTCCTCCCCTCCCCCCAACCACCATCTCAAGGTCCTTAGCTGTAATCACATGTGCAAAGTTTCTTTTTCCATGTAAGGGTGTATAGTCACAGGTTTTGGGTATGAAGTCATGCACATCGTTGGGGGGGCGGGGGGAGCATTGCTCTGCCTCCTCTGGTGACCTCCAGCCAACAGCCGGGAAGCAACTGAGGCCCTCAGACCAAAGTCCATAAGAAACTGAATGCTGCCAGTGGCCCCATGGGCCAGGAACAGAGCCTTCCCCAGACCAGCCTCAGATGAGACCAGCCCCAGCTGAGGCCTTGATTGCAGCTGGGGGTGCCTGGACCCCTGACCCACACTGACGGAGATGACACACGTGTGCTGTTTGAAGCACCTGATATTGTGGTGATTGTTATTCCACAGCAGTAGTTAACTAATACATTATACAAAAATACATGCGGCTTTGTTTTACCTGTTTCTCCAAACCCACCTGCCACTGCCCTCCCCTCCACTTATACATGTTAACATTCACGGAAACATACACACCCACACACACGACCACCTACAGTAAATATACACTGTTAGTTCTTTACACAAAGCACAGGATTTCATGCCTCTGTGCTGTGAAATGAAATGAAGATTTCCCAAATGGAAATAAGCGAAGGCTGTTTACTTGGAACTTGCTCCAGCGAGGGAGTCCGCCAACATCCCTTGCATTTGGCAGAGAATCAAAGGCTAGCAGAGGAGAGACGGGAAGCTTTCTAGTGGAGAAAAGACAGAGGCTTCCGGGGTGCCCCGACGGCAGGCCGTTGGCCCGGAGAAGCCGGAGGTGGACTGACTGCCTCCAGTGGGGCGTGTGACTGCTGAGGGGTGACTATTGTTTTTATTCCCGTTGGTCTTAAGCTGGAAATGGGGGCAGCAATTAGGAGGCCGTCAGTTACGAACCAAGACCTGGCCACTTGGGGCTGGTTGTTAAAGGGGTTCCCATTTCGCTTCCTGGGTTGATTGCTAAAGATAGTAGTTTGACCACTGCAGAGCTTGGTCAAACCGCTATCTTCCTGGATGGGTTGCTGCAAATTGTGCTTCCTGGATGGGTTGCTGCAAGTTGTGAATTGGAGTTACCTTTTATATATATATACACATACGTTTATCCATTTGTATGTCGAGTCTCACAGCACTTTTTCATGTGCTGTTTCTCTACCCAGAGCGCCCATCCCCACCCAGCTGCCAAACTCACATTCAACCTTCAGAACTCTGCTTCCGTGTAGTGACCACCATGAGGCCTGCTGCAGTCACTCTGCCTTCCGTGATCTCCGTGGTAGTGTGCCCACATCAGTATCGAATGTTCCACGTCACATTGTTTTATTGGCATATGTTTTTCTCACACCACACTGTTTTATTGGCGTATGTTTTTCTCCCCAGCTTGATTGTGAGCTCTCTTTCTCCAGTGTCTAGCCCATGGCCTAACAATGACATGCTCAGTAAATGCCTGCAAGATAGTTGTAAAATGGTCAGGGCCGGTGACAAAGCAAATATTCCTATATTCTCTACGTAACCCAGTTTCATTTCCCTGTTAACCTGCAGCCATGGAGTCCCACAGTCTTGGAATCAAAAGGCATCCAGCTCATCTTAGCTTACTGCCAGGAAAGAGAAGAGGAATGGCAGAGAATCTTGCCCACAAGGGGAATGGTCCAGACAAGAACCCAGAGGCAAGACCCCAAAGCCTGGGTTCTTTCTGGTTTTCCACGCATCCTGGAGACCTATGGATGCTGGAGGGCTAGAGCCAGAGTGCAGGGGTCCGGGGCCTCTGTCTCAGGGCGGAAAACAGTTGCTGGCACATAGAGGCTGCTGTTTACATACAAGAACGCACTCATGAATGATAGAAAATCACTCATCACCTAGTAACTACTGTGATTCACACTTTCCAAGGAATTAATAGCATAAACCCAGGAAGGCAGTGGACAAAAGGCTGGCACTGCTGAGTTATGTGAGTGTACTGCTTTCTCTGTCCATGTTCTCATTAGCCTCGTGTTATGAAAACACAGACAGTTATAAATATTCAAAGTGGTATGTATAAATCTGTGGTCATATAAGGAACTTGGTAGGAAATACAGGCCCGCAGCTGTTATTTCTTTTGCTTCTTTGGTCCTTAACACAGGTGAGCAGTCATGTTCAGAACTTTTCTTGCTTTTTGATTCCATTCAAGTCCCTGTATGGTTAATTAAAAACAGTGGCATCACCTCTGCTGTGTTGGAACAGTCCTATTTCAACGATCCATCATGCTAATTAGCAAGGGGGAGAGGGATTAGTCTGTTTTCAAATTGTCTATTCTAAAACTGGTAGCATTCAGAGGAGACGCAGCAGGCAAAATCCAACATGCAAAACTGTGTTTGGAAAATGATGATTTTATGAATTTTAAACTGTAACTTGAATTTCTTCAGATTTAGGCCTCTTGCATTGCTTTTGTTGCTGCAAATTAATAATTAATAACTTAATAATATTTATATTTGCAGTAATAATAATAATAGGTAGCATTTTGGAATGTGTATTCTGTCCTACATCATCATTTCTCCAAGTGTGTTCGTACAACACTAGTTCTTACTATGGAAGATGCTTTCAGCGTCAGAGATGTATTGGAAAACTGAATCCTCTAGTCCTTCCTTGGAGATTCATGACATTCACTAGAAAAATCCCTTTAGGAGTCATAAAGTTTAAAAAGATAGTTTCTTCTGAGAACTGTTGAACCGTATTTGATAACGCATCAGTTTATATGTGGAGTATCTAATAGCATCATGGAATTGGTATTTCATGGAGTAGGTTTTGATATTTTAAGCATTAAAAACAAACTACTAAGTAGTTATCCCATTACAGATAAGAAAAATGAGACCCAGAGGGGCAAGGTGATTTGTCTAAAGCCAACAAGTAAGTCCCATCCCTGGAATCTGCACGCCTATCTATCTGATGCCAAAGTCCATGCTCCCTCGATGAGTGTATCTTGTGGTGACAAGGACCTTGGTTTGTGCATATACTTTAGCATTCAGATTAAATCTTCCATCCTTGTTCTGTGGAGGAGTTCTTTTTGAACACTTGCAAAATAAAGCACCCACAACTACAGAGCAGACCTTGATTTAAGGCTTCCTTACAAGGTATGATGGGCCTTTCATCCCTTTGCTAGTGCAAGAGACTCGTGCCTGTACTACACAGCAAGAGGCCTCCAGCTGGGGGAGGACAGGGGATGGGGAAAAAATAAAACTTTCCTTAGAACAAATAGGTGTCAGCTCTGAGTTGGGCCTGTGATTCAGAGATACACAGGACATGGAATGTATCACAAATGTTTTCACCATGGCCTGGACCAACGCATCACTTTTTATAATGTTGGCTTTTGGTGAGCAGAATTTCCTTCTTTTAATTCAGTCTAATTTATCTTACGTGTTTTTCTTTTATGCGGAATGGTTTGTGGGCTATGTAAGAAATCTTTTCCTAAAACAAGATTATGAGCATATTCTACTGTTTTATCCTAAAGCTTGATTATTTTAACTTTGAGATTTATGTTTATGATTTTCCTCAAATTAAATTATGAAATAGGGAAGAAAGTTTGTTTTTCCCCATACATATACTGGATTCGGGGAGAGCAAAATTTATTGAAAAGACTGTTTCCCAGTAAAAATCTGTGTCACTATAAATCACAATGTCTGTCTACGTAGGGTCTATTGTGACTGATTATCCTATTTTTCTGTTATTGTGTCAATACTCACACTGACTTAATTACTTCAGCTTCACACTGTCTTGAAACCTGTAAATCCTCTAATCTATTTTTAATATTGTCTTGGCTGTTCTATGTTCATAGCATTTTCATTAAATTTTTGAATTTGTTTATCAATATCTACAATACTAATATTTTTAAAAATCTGTAATTGCTTTCATGTTTTGGCAGTCATGAATAAAGCTGCTGTGAATATCCATGTGCAGGTTTTTGTGTAGACATAAGTTTTCAACTCATTTGGGTAAATTCCCAAGAGCATGAGTGCTGGATGGTATGGAAAGAGTGCATTTAGTTTTATAAGCAGCTGGCAGACTGCGTTCCAAAGTGACCACCAGCAGCAATGAATGAGGGTTCCTGTTGCTCCGCCTGCTTGCCGGCATTTGGTGGTGTCCGTGTTGTGGATTTCGGCCATTCTGATGGGGGGGCGGTGGTATCTCATTATTTTAATTTGCATTTCCCTGATGACCTGTGATGTGAAGCATCTTTTCGTGTGCTTATTTGCCATCTGTATATCTTCTGTGGTGAGAGGTCTGCTCAGACCTGTCCTTCAGTAGTGGATATCAGCAACTAAGGTAACCAGATAGTGGAGTGTTAGTCAGCAGTAAAATGAAATGAGCTATCAAGCCATGAAAAGACGTGCAACAGCCTTAAATGCATGTTCCTAAGTAAATTAAGAGCCAGTCTGAAAAGGCTACATGCTGTATGATTCCAACTAGATTATATTCTGGAAAAGGCAAAACTATGGAGACAATAAAAAAAACTAGCAGTTGCCAGGGCTTGTGGGAAAGAAGGAATAAATACGTGGAGCACAGAAGATTTTGGGGGCAGTGAAACTGCTCCGTATGATACTGTAATGGTGGATACATGTCATTATACATTTGCCCAAACCCGTAGAATGTACAGTGAGTGAACCCTAATGGAAACTATGGATTTAGGGAGACAATGTTGCCTTGGGGTAGTTTCATCAGCTGTAACAAATGTATCACTCTGTTGGGCAATGCTGATAGTGGGGGAGGGGCACTCGTGGGATAAGGGGTATATGGGAACTCTGTACTTTCTGTTCAATTTTTTTTTAAACCTAAAACTGCTCTGCAAGATAAAGTTTATTAAAAATGACTTTATGGGATTTTGACTGGAATTATATTGAGTCTATAAATGAATTTAAGGAGAATTGAAATCTTAATAATGTTAAGTATCTCAAGCCATGAACATGGAATACCTGTCCATTTGTTTAAGTATTCCTTAATTTTTCTCAACAGCATTTTGTGTTGTTCTGTGTGAAATTCTTACACATCTTTTCTTAGATTTATTCTCAGGTGTTTTTTAGTATCACATATGTTTACATGGATTTATTCCTATGTACTTGATAATTTTCCATGCAATTGTAAATAGTTGTATTTTCAAATTTATTTTTCTGTTTTTTGCTGCTAGAATATATACATTTAATTGTCTACATGTAGACTTTAGATTTACCTTGTTTCCGGCATCTTTGCTAAATTGACTTATTAATTCCAACTGTAGATTTAGGCAATTTCTACATCTGTAATCATGTCTTTTATGAAGAGAGATGGCTTGATTCCAATTTGATTCATTATATCTTTTATTTATTTTTCATGCTAATTGTGCTGGCTGTGTCTCCAGTGTGAAGTTAATTAAAGGTGATGACAATAGGCATCTTTCATCTGTTTCTATCCTCAGAGGGAAAACATTAAGTAATTTACCATTCAGTATGAGGTTAGCAAAAGGTTTATAGCAGATACTTTTTAGCACATTAAGGAAGTTTTCTTTAACTCCGTTTGTTGATTACTTTTAATCATTAATAGATATCAAATTTTGTCAAATGTTTTTTACATGCCTGTGGGGAAGATCAAAATTTTTTCTTCTATTTTCTGTTATAAGTAAACTAAAGTGATTAGAGTTTTAATATTAAACCAAACTTTCACTCCTGGAATAAATTCCACTTGGTCAAATTGTACTGATCTTTTTATATATTTCTGAAACAGACAAGGTGTTCACTAAATATTCCCTTTAACATCTCTCATCCATACGGTTCAAGATGGTGGAGTAGGAGGATGTGCGCTCACTCCCCCTTGCAAGGGCACTGGAATTACAACTAACTGCTGAATGATCATCGACATAAAGACACTGGAACCCATCAAAAAAGACACCCCACATCCAGAGACAAAGGAGAAGCTGCAATGAGACGGTAGGAGGGACGCAATCGCATTAAAATCAAATCCTATAAATTCTGGGTGGGTGACTCACAAACTGGAGAACAGTTATACAACAGAAGTCCACCCACTAAAGTGAGGGTTCTGAGCCCCACATCAGATTTCCCAACCTGGGGGTCCAGCAATGGGAGGAGGAATTCCCAGAGAATCAGACTTTGAAAGCCAGCAGGATTTGATTGCAGGACTTCCACAGGACTGGGGGAAACAGAGACTCCACTCTTGGAGAGCACACAAAAAATAGTGTGCTCACCAGGACCCAGGGGGAAGGTGCAGTGACCCCATAGGAGATTGAACCAGACCTACCTGCTGGTGTTGGAGGGTTGCCTGCAGAGGTGGGGGGCAGTTGTGGCTCCCCACCAGGACAGGGACACTGACAACAGGGGTTCTGGGAAGTGCTCATTGGCATGAGCCCTCCCAGAGTCCACCATTAGCCCCACCAAAGAGCCTGTAAGCTCCAGTGCTGGGTCGCCTCAGGCCAAACAACCAACAAGGTGGGAACACAGCCCCACCCATTGGCAGACAAGCAGATTAAAGTTTTACTGAGCCCTGCCCACCAAATCAGATTAAAGTCCTACTGAGCTCCACGCATCGAGCCCAACCCATCATCAGTCCATCAGGAAGCACACACAAGCCTCCTAGACAGCTTCCTCCACAAGAGGGCAGACAGCCATATCAAGCAGTATCAGTAGTATTTCCTTCTGTGGAATTGAAAACCACAGCCACAGAGAAAATGAAAAGCAGAAGACTTTGTACCAGATGAAGGGACAAGACAAAACCCCAGGAAAACAACTAAATGAAGAGGAGATAGGCACTCTTCTGGAAAAAGAATTCAGAATAATGATGGTGAAGATGATCCAGGACTTTGAAAAAAGACTGGATGCAAAGATCGAAAAGTTGCAAGAAAAGTTTACCAAAGATCTAGAAGAATTAAAGAGCAAACAAACAGAGATATGCAACACAATAACTGAAATGAAAAATACACTAGAAGGAACCGATAGCAGATTAACTGAGGCAGAAGGGCGAATAAGTGACCTGGAAGACAGAATGGTGAAAATCACTGATGCAGAAAAGAATAAAGAAAAAAGAATGAAAAGAATTGAAGACAGCCTAAGAGACCTCTGGGACAGCATTAAACACATCAACATTCGCATTATAGGGGTCCCAGGAGAAGAGAGAGAGAAAGACCCAAGAAAATATTGGAAGAGATTATAGTTGAAAACTTCCCTAACATGGGAAAGGAAATAGCTACCCAAGTCCAGGAAGTGCAGAGTCCCAGGCAGGATAAACCCAAGGAGAAACATGCCAAGACATATAGTAGTCAAACTGACAAAAATTAAAGACAGAAAAGTTATTTAAAGCAACAAGGGAAAAATGACAAATAACATACAAGGGACCTCCTCCCATCAGGTTAACAGCTGATTTTTCAGCAGAAACTCTGCAAGCCAAAAGGGAGTGGCATAATATATTTCAAGTGATGAAAGGGAAGAACCTACAACCTAGAATACTCTACCCAGCAAGGATCTCATTCAGATTTGACAGAGAAAAACTTTACAGACAAGCAACAGCTAAGAGAATTCAGCACACCAAACCAGCCCTACAACAATGCTAAAGGAAATTCTCTAAGTGGGAAACATAAGAGAAGAAAAGGATCTACAAAAACAAAAACAAAGCAATTAAGAAAATGCTTATAGGGATATACATATCAATAATTACCTTGAATGTAAATGGACTAAATGCACCAACCAAAAGACACAGACTGGCTGAATGGATACAAAAAGAAGACCCGTATATATGCTGTCTACAAGAAATCCACTTCAGATGTAGAGACACATACAGACTGAAAGTGGGGGATGGAAAAAGATATTCCATGCAAATGGAAATCAAAAGAAAGCTGGAGTAGCAATACTCATATCAGATAAAATAGACTTAAAAAAAATGTTACAAGAGACAAGAAAGGACATTACATAAAGATCAAGGGATCAATTCAAGAAGAAGAGATAACAATTATAAATATATATGCACCCACTATAGGAGCACCTCAATACATAAGGCAAATGCTAACAACTATGAAAGAGGAAATTGACAGTAACACAGTAATAGTGGGGGACTTTTTAACACCCCACTTACACCAATGGACAGATCACCCATGCAGAAAATTAATAAGGAAACACAAGCTTTAAATGACACAATAAACCAGATTGATTTAATAGATATCTATAGGACATTACATCCAAAAACAGCAGATTACACATTCTTCTCAAGTGCACATGGAACATTCTCCAGGATAGATCACATTTTGGGTCATAAATCAAGCCTTGGTAAATTTAAGAAAATTGAAATCATATCAAGCATCTTTTCTGACCACAACGCTATGAGATTAGAAATCAATTACAGGAAAATCTGTAAAAAATACAAACACATGGAGGCTAAACAATATGCTACTAAATAACCAAGAGATCACTGAAGAAATCAAAGAGGAAATCAAAAAATACCTAGAGACAAATGACAATGAAAACACAACGATCCAAAACTTATGGATGCAGCAAAAGCAGTTCTAAGAGGGAAGTTTATAGCAACAAAATCCTATCTCAAGAAACAAGAAAAATCCCAAATAAACAATATAACCTTACACCTAAAGAAACTAGAGAAAGAAGACCCAAAGTTAGTAGACGGAGAGAAGTCATAAAGATCAGAGCAGAAATAAATGAAATAGAAACAAAGAAAACAATAGCAAAAATCAATAAATCTAAAAGCTAATACTTTGAGAAGATAAATAAAATTGATAAACCTCTAGCAAGACTCATCAAGAAAAAGAGGGAGAGGACTCAAATCAATAAAATTAGAAATGAAACAGGAGAAGTTACAACAGACACCACAGAAATAAAAAGCACCATAAGAGACTACTACAAGCAACTCTATGCCAATAAAATGGACAACCTGGATACAATGGACAGATTCTTAGAAAGGTATAACCTTCCAAGACTGAATCCGGAAGACATAGAAAATATGAAGGGACCAATAACAAGTAATGAAATTGAAACTGTGATTAAAAATCTCCCAACAAACAAAAGTCCAGGACCAGAAGGATTCACAGGTGAATTTTATCAAACATTTAGAGAAGAGCTATCACCCATCCTTCTCAAGCTCTTCCAAGAAATTGCAGAGGAAGGAACACTCCCAAACTCATTTTATGAGACCACCATCATCCTGTTACCGAAACCAGACAAAGATACTACAAAAAAAGAAAACTACAGACCAATATCACTGATGAATTTAGATGCAAAAATCCTCAACAGAATACTAGCCAACAGAATCCAACAACACATGAAAAGGATCATACACCATGATCAAGCAGGGTTTATCCCTGGAATGCAAGGATTCTTCAATATACACAAATCAATCAATGTGATACACCATATTAACAAATGGAAGGATAAAAACCACATGATCATCTCAATAGATGCAGAAAAAGCTTTTGACAAAATTCAACACCCATTTATGATAAAAACTCTCCAGAAGGTGGGCCTAGAGGGAACCTACTTCAACATAATAAAGGCCATATACAACAAACCCACAGCAAACATCATTCTCAATGGTGGAAAACTGGAAGCATTCCCTCTAAGATCAGGAACAAGACAAGGATGTCCACTCTTGCCACTACTATTCAACATAGTTTTGGAAGTCCTTGCCACAGCAATCAGAGAAGAAAAAGAAATAAAAGAAATCCAAATTGGAAAAGAAGTAAAACTGTCACTGTTTGCAGATGACATGATACTATACATAGAAAATCCCAAAGATGCCACCAGAAAACTACTTGAGCTAATCAATGAATTTGGTAAAGTTGCAGGATACAAAATTAACACACAGAAATCTCTTGCATTTCTATATACTAACAATGAAAGATCAGAAAGAGAAATTAAGGAAACAATCCCATTCACCATTGCAACAAAAAGACTAAAATACCTAGGAATAAACCTAACTAAGGAGGTAAAAGACCTGTACTCAGAAAAGTATAAGATGCTAATGAAAGAAATCAAAGACGACACAGACAGATGGAGGGACATACCATGTTCTTGGATTGGAAGAATCAACATTGTGAAAATGACTATACTACTGAAAGCAATTTACAGATTCAATGCAATCCCTATCAAATTACCAATGGCATTTTTCACAGAACTAGAACAAGAAATTTTACAATTTGTTTGGAAATGCAAAAGACCCCTAATAGCCAAAGCAATCTTGAGAAGGAAAGATGGAGTTGGTGGAATCAGGCTTCCCGACTTCAGGCTATACTACAAGGCTACAGTGATCAAGACAGGATGGTACTGACACAAAAACAGAAATTAGATCAATGGAACAGGAAAGAAAGCCCAGAGATAAGCTATGGTCAACTAATCTATGACAAAGGAGGCAAGGATATACAATGGAGAAAAGGCAGCCTCTTCAATAAATGGTGCTGGGAAAACTGGACAGCTACATGTAAAAGAATGAAATTAGAACACTCCTTAACACCATACACAAAAATAAACTCTAAATGGATTAAAGAACTACATGTAAGGCCAGATACTATAAAACTAGAGGAAAACATAGGAAGAACACTCTTCGACATCAATCACAGCAAGATCTTTTTTGATCCACCCCCTAGATGAATGGAAATAAAAACAAAAATAAATAAGTGGGACCTAATGAAACTTCAAAACTTCTGCACAGCAGAGAAATCTATAAGCAAGATGAAAACGAATCAACAAAGGATTAATCTCCAAAATATATAAACAGTTTATCCAGCTCAATATCAAAAAAACAAACAACCCAATCAAAAAATGGGCAGAAGCCCTAAATAGACATTTCTCCAAAGACAACATGTGCATGGCCAAAAGGCCCATGAAAAGCTGCTCAACATCACTAATTATGAGAGAAATGCAAATCAAAACGACAATGAGGTATCACCTCACACTGGTTAGAATGGGCATTATCAGAAAATCTACAAACAGTACATGCTGGAGAGGGTGTGGAGAAAAGGGAACGCTCTTGCACTGTTGGTGGGAATGTAAATTGATACAGCCACTATGGAGAACAGCATGGAGGTTCCTTGCAAAACTAAAAATATAACTACCATATGACCCAGCAATCCCACTGCTGGGCATATACCCAGAGAACACCATAATTCAGAAAGACACATGCACTCCAGTGTTCATTGCAGCACTATTTACAATAGCCAGGACATGGAAGCAACCTAAATGTCCATCAACAGATGAATGGATAAAGAAGATGTGGTACATATATACAATGGAATATTCCTCAGCTATAAAAAGCAATGAAACTGGGACATTTCTAGAGACATGGATGGACCTGGAGACTGTCATACAGAATGAAATGAGTCAGAAGGAGAAAAACAAATATCATATATTAACACATATATGCAGACTATAGAAAAATGGTACAAATCAACTGGTTTGCAAGGCAGAAATAGAGACACAGATGTAGAGAATAAACATATGGACACCAAGTGGGGAAAGCTGGAAGGGCTGGGGGGGAGTGAATTGGGAGATTGGGATACCAAATAGTATACTCTAAATATATGCAGTTTATTGTATGTTAACTGTATCTCAATAAAAGTTCTAAAAAAAAATCTCTCATCCACCTCTTAGTAGAATCATATATGTATATGACTAATGGTAAGATTAGGTGATTAGGACTCAATGGTATGAAAAACCACAGTCTAAGCTTCCATTAGACAAGAAGGGAGCCTACTTGTAAGAACAAAAATTGCAAAATGACAGTAATTTAAAAAATGAACAGTAATTTGCCAAATGATTTGAAAGACTACCCAAAATGTCTGAATGAATTAATGCAGCTCCAGAAGTTTCCCAAAGGATTTCCTCCTTGGGCTGCCAGAAGGAACTATTGTAGGTATCATAGACAAACAAAAGCTATCATTCATTCATTCATAAATTCAGCATTTATTAAGCAGCTATTACATACCAGATACTATGGTAGTTCCTGGAGATAAAAAGATGATGGGTTGTATGAAATGAGAAGAACCTTAGTCACAAGATTTTCAAACCACATTCCTTATTGAACTCTTGGAATTCTGTGGGATAAGAGGGAGCAGAGACAGTGGGCCCCAGGGGCTCCACGCCCACTTCAGAATACCTCTGCTTTTGCTTCTGAAAACTTTGTTTTTGAAGAAGTAGTTTATGCACCTGTTGTGTAAGACCTGATGAATTTTTACAAGTGAGCACAGTTATGAAATGGACACCCAGCTTGAGATATAGAAAACTATCTATACTTATAGAATCTTCTTTTCTGTCTCCTTCTAGTAAATCCACCCTGAAAAGTAACCACTCTTCTGACTTCTTCCACTATGGGTTAGTTTTCATGATTTTGAACTTCCTATCAATGGACTCAACCAGCATGGACTCATTTCTGTTGACTTTAACTTTTTATGTTTGTGAGAATTATTCATGTTTTGTGTGTAAGTATTCCAGTTACTATGGCTGCATAAGTCCCAAAATTCAGTAGCATAAAACAACTTTCTAGTGTACTTACAGGTTCAGAACTTCGGACAGGGCACAGTTTGGTGGGCTTGTGTACACCCCACTATACCTGAGGCCTCAGCCGACAGAGTCAGTCTTCTACGTCAGTTTGTCTGGGGGTGGATTCTGGTTGCCAGCTGAGACCTTAGCTCCTACACGTGGGGTCTCCATGTGAGTTGGGCTTCCTCATAATATGGTATCTGAGTTTCAAAACTGAGTGTTCTGAGAGGGTAAGAGAGCAAAGCAGAAGTTGTACCTAATTTTGCTACCTAGCTTCCAAGTTGGACGTCACACAGCATCACTTCTGCTATATTGTGTTGGTCAAGACAAGGACAAAGTTTGGCCCAGGATCAAAAAATGGGGGGAAAAACCCCCTTACTTCTCAATGGAAGAGGGTTAACATCTCATTGTGAGGAAAACACGTGGGATGGAATATATATTGGTGATTGCTGATGTACATTTGAGTTGTTTCTAGATTAGGTATTATAGCTAAGTCTACAGAAAACATCTTTGTCTATTTATTTTGTTGTACATATGCATTTATTTCTATTGAGTATATACTGAATGGAATTGCGCAGTTGTAGAGTATGGGCATACCATCTGTAGCAATTAGTACTAAAAATTATCCATAGGGATTGGACAAATCTACATGTCTATTGGCAAAATGTGATTAATGTAGTTGCTCCCATGCTTATCATCACAGTGAAATGGGCTGGTAAGCAAGGTGTGGGTGGATTTTAGGGAGCCCTGCATCCACACTTTAGTTCAGACTTTTCCCTCAAAGCTGAGGGTTTTAAGCTGGAGGCTTTCCATGCAAGAACTGGGGTGTTGCTGAGAGTGCCGTTGCTGGTGTGGACTTTGGATGACCGTAGACAGGGCATAACTCACTCTCCAGGGTTCCAAGATAGTTACTCTTCTGTAATTTCTCACCAGGTCCCTTCTCAGAATTATTCACTTTGCTCCTGAAAGCATTTATTTGAAAAGTCCTCAAATAAGCAAAATTAAGCACTGTATCATTGGAGATAAAATATACAGTAGACACATTTTTAAGAGAGCAAGAAGACAACAAATTTAAAATTCAGGATGAGACTTCACCTCTGCAGGGAGGTGGGGGATGGGACAGATGGCAGCACCCAGGTTGAGTCAATGCTATTAATTTGAGTGGCAGGTTCATGGGTAATTTTTTCTTTTTGCTTTATCATTTACACATATTACATAACTCTTTGTATTCAATATTTATTTGTATACGTGTATATACATTTATTAATTCAGTCATTGTATCAGACAACGGTCTTAGGTATAAATTATTACGTGATAAGAAATTAAACCCTGGAGAAAACCATAATTCAGAAAGATGCAGGCACCCCAGTGTTCATTGCAGCACTATTTACAAGAGCCAAGACAGAGAAGCAACCTAAATGTCCATTGACAGATGAATATAGATAAAGAAGATGTGGTGTGTGTGTGTATATATATATATATACACACACACACATACACACACACAATGGAATACTACTCAGTCATAAAAAAGAATGAAATAATGCCATTTGCAGAAACATGGATGGACCTAGAGATGATCATACTAAGTGAAGCAAGCCAGACAGAGAAAGATAAATATAATATGCTATCTATTATATGCAGAACCTAAAAAAAATGATACAAATGAACTTATATACAAAACAGAAATAGACCCACAGGCATAGAAAACAAACTTATGGTCACCAAAGGGGGGAGAGGAGGGGGATAAAAAAAAATTAAGCCCTATATTTCACAAAATGTGCGCATGTTGTATAGTGATATGTATGGGAGGAAATTTGTGAATATGAGAGGCATAATAAGATAAGAAGAAGAGAGACACATAAGCCTTCATGTAGTAAAAAATGGGAATATCCTGTCTTTTCCTTACCACAGACTGCGCTGTTTATTTAATTAAACATGGATTTCTTCCAAAACGAAATATTTGAAGACAAAACACGTAAGAGTGTTGGATGATGGAAATGTGCCCAGATCTGGTTGAAAACAGCTCAGAAAAAGGGCGAAAACAGGGAAGAGAGGGAGCGGTGGTGGCTGAGGGGAGATTTGCTCAGGCAGGCAATTTCCTGCTCTGATACGTTTCACAAAGGTTCCTTCCCAAATGGAGACTCCCACTTTGAACACTGCATGTTGTCACTTTCTACAGGGAACCTGAAGCTGATCGTTATTGTGGACTTGTTATGGTCATGAACCTTGGGAATTTTCGGCCCATTTCTGCTTTCACTCAGCAGGTGCTCCACATGGACTGAACAGAAGCCAGGTGTCACTGGATTTAAGCCTCACAACCAGCATTCCTGTAAAGTCTGTGCTAGTGCCCGGATTGTACAGACTGGAAAACTGAGGCTCAGAGATGTGCAGAGCTTCCTGGTGGGGCAGCTTGTAGTTTCCAAATGTGGGTCATAACAAAAGTCCACATGCTTTTCTGACCGTGTGACCCACCACTCCCCCATCAGGAGGAGTGTACGTCCTCTCTCCTTGAAACCAGGTGGATCTCGGTGACTGCCCGGGACCAATGCAGTGTGGCGAATGTGACCCCATGTGACTTAGGGTGATGAAAGAAAGTTTCTTCCTGACCTTTCTTGAGACACTTGCTCTTGGAACACAGCCACCGTGCCTTGACCCAGTTTCAACGATAATTAACAGCATTCTATCTCAAGGATCTCAGAGTGTGATGAAACAGACTGACACATGGGCAAATCATTAGAAAGCAAGGTGGAAATAGCAGGGTCAAGGCAGACGGTGGTGGAACAGGCTGCGGGGAGAGACACCACGGGGGGCAGCACCAGGGTGAGGGCAGGTGACCAGAAAGGAAGCTTCCTAAAGCAGAGGTCAGCTAAGCAAAACCTTGAAGAAATAAAATAAGTCGAAGGCAAGGGGAAGAATTCCCAAAAGGATGGCACAAGTCTTGCAGAGGCAGAGAAGCGAAAACTAGTTTAGTGCACGAAAGAATAAACATCCCAGCATGACTTCACTGGCATTTGAGGCCAAGTGTGGCAGGTGATGCTGGCCTGGTGGCCTGATGCTCCTTTCTACCATGTGAGGCAGGCCTTGTTCAGGACTGGGGCTTTCAAAAGTATTGCATAGAGGGTATGGAGTGCGGTGAAATGACAGTTTGTCCTGCATGTGAATCATCTACTAAAATACAGCTCTCCAAGCCCTGCCCTCCAATGTTTTCATTCTGTAATTCTTATTCTAAGAATTGTGATTAAAAAGGAAAAAAAAAGCTTCACCCAATGATTCTGACACTCAGCTTGAAACTGCTTGAGTCAATGGGATCCGCTAAGGGATTTCAGGAGGAGGACACTGTCGTGTGTTGGAAATGATAGTTCATTGAGCAGCCTGGAGCACAGTGTGGGAAAAGCTGGAGTCTGAGGGCAGGAGAGCAGTCCAGTGGACAGTGCAGGTGAGAGCTGGTGAGCGACAAACCAGGGCAGCGATGCTGGGGGGAGAGGAGACGGCGTCAGTCACGGTGGACCGCGTGGCTGGCGGGGCTGGTGGTGGGCGGCTGATGGAGCGAGGGAAGGCAGGCCAGGAGGATGCGCAGTCTGGGCTCAGGTGAGACGGGACACTTTGGGGCTGTCAACTAGGATGAAGGGTGACAGAACGGGTGCCACAGAAAGCCCCAACCTCAAGGGAAAAAGAATTGTCCTTACATAAAAAATAATGATTCCTATTCAAAAAAAAAAGTTAAATTAATGACAGGCCAGGAAAAGATGTTTTCTGTGTCCGAAAACAAACACATGATTAATCTCAGTAATAAAAAGTAAAATTCCTGAAAATAAAATATAAAAGATACTAAAGGAGTAGAAATATGCGCCAAGGCTATGAATAGCCTACTGACAGATGGGGAAGTCAAAATTACTAACATGTTTATTAAAAACATTGAGACTCAGTAATTTAAAAATGCTAATTTAAACAAAGGTACAACTTTTTGTCCTGACAACAACAGCAAGGAGGTACAGCTCAGAATGTGGGAGGGGAGTGGGGAGGGGGGCACTGATGACCTGCTGGGGGGCAGGCTGGACGGGTCCAGCCGTCCTGGAGGGAAGACGGCTGGAATCAGTGGAACTAAAAAGGTGCGTAGCCAGTGATCCAGCAGAGGAGCTGCTCTACTGGCCACAGGTATAAGGAGGTGCGTCTCAGCTTTGCTTGTGGTAGCGGTGTTAGAAGCAGCCTAGCCGCCCGTGAATGGAGGAAGAGACAGGCAAGCTGTGTGAACACACTGTGGACATGAAGCAATCAGAAGCAGCAAACCAGAGGAACATACAGCACACGGCTACGTCTTAAAAGTGCTGAATGAAGTGTTGGCATGATATTATTAATACACATTCGGACTACATACACAGAAAAACAACATTACACATTTTCCAAGGATACCCCCACACACAGGCAATGATAGCAATCACATAGCAGTTACCTACGGGGGAGGCAAGGGACGTAATTGAGGAAGAAGCTGGGGAAGAATCAGAACATAGAGAGTGGGGGCGGGGAGTGGAGAGAGAGAGAGACAGAGTCAGAGAGAAGAGAAGGGAAGGGGAGGGGAGGGAAGGGGAGGGGAGGGGAGGGAAGGGAGAAGGGAGAAGAGAGGTGAGAACAAGCCTGGGGGTACTTTTGTGCTGATGTTGGCATGTCATGAACTTAGGAATACAGTCAGTTCTGCTTCCTCCACTAGAGGCTTCTGCACCCTTGAAGGTCGGAGCCCAGAGAAGGTCTAGCAGAGGAAGTACTGACGAACTTGAGTTTGCCATGACTGTGGAATCTGCAGCTGTTGAAATTCAGGAAGCACGTGAAGAGGTACAACCAGAGATGACGAGAGGGGAAGAATCTGGAGAGAGAGCCTGACACAGTCCAGGCAGAATCCACAAGGAAGAGTGAGATACCCCCAGGAGGGGTCATAGGGTGAGCGGGTGAGTCCAGGAGCTGAGAACACCTGTTGTCAATGGGCTGGACGCAGGTCGGGGGCTGCCCAGGAGACCAAGAGGCTGCAGTGTGAGGACGCGGGAGGAGGGAAGAGTGGCTGGTGGGACGAGTGTTTCCGGGGGTGCTGAGTGAGCAGCATTGGAGGCGGCGTAAGACCGTGTGAGATATGGGCTGAAACCATCTTCTGCATTGGTCCAGGGTCTACTGCTCTTATCACTACGTAGGTGGTAGATGGATGTAGGTGGGTGGGATTAGGGGGTGTGGTGCGAAGGAGAGACACAGGGGAACAAGGAGGGACCCCTCTCCCTCTTCTGTCACTTAGGAGGCGTGTGAGTCATCCTTCAAGTCATTTCTCATCTCTGGATCTCAGTTTTGTGGAGATAAAACACAGATAATTATCGTTTTGTGCACCATCCTTCTATGGCTTCTAGTAGATGGCATGTACGAAAGTCCTTTTATGTTGTACTTCATCTTGCTCTGAGCTTCATAACTCTAACAACTGCTGCTCTACTTTCTGTCTTTGAATTTTTATTTTCTGGACATTTTATATAAATGGAAGCAAACACTATGTGTTCTTTTGTGACTGGCTTCTTTCATTTGGTGCAGTGTTTTGTTGTTTGGTTTTTTTTTTAAGCTCTTTTCATTCCTTTGTTAATTTATCCTGAAATATCTCTCAAGTGTTTACTACTGTTTCCAGCATGGGATGTTTTGAAGAAAGCTAATTGTCTTGGTCTCTGACTACTTAGAGAATTGGAGCACAGGTATTTCAGATTCAATGGGTCCACCTCTGTCAATCTACAGATGAGGGTGCAGAGGGCAAGAGAGGCAGAGCAACTCCCCCAGAGTCTCAGAGTGAGGGAGGGGCAGAGACAGGGTGGGGGCCTGGCCCTCCTGAGCCTCTGAGCCTCCCTGACAGCCCCCTGAAAGTCCCACAGAATGGCAGGGGTCTTCTCACTGCAAATCTTGTGCCGTTTCCCCCAACATTTAATTCTCAGGAAGAGCAGTCACATAAATTATCTGAGGGAGAAAGCAAAGGCAGTGAGGGATAATGGAAAATAACTGAGCTTGGGGCCAAGACAAGCATTTTCCAGTCCTGTCATTCTTGCAACTCACTGTGCAAGGAAGCTTCTTTCCCTCTCTGGCCTCAGGAAAACACAAGAATCTCTCTAAGATCCCTTCCACTCTAATATTCGGCAATTTAAGTGTCACAAAGAACCTGTTCTCCAAGCTCACAAGATGTTCTGCTTTTATCTGTCTGACGTCAGTTCACAGGAACTAAGTGATACCATCGCCCGTACTCATTTCCATTGAGAAGCCAGTAGGGTGTCCACCAAGCTTTGGGGAGAGGAAATGGGTCGTGGACTGTTTGCCTTGGGATACATGGAACCCACTGAATGGGGCCTGGCTCCACACCAGGCTCCCTTCAGTCTATGGAGAAGCAGAGGCAGAAATCGCAGAGCCCTCTTCTTCAGCAAGACGTGCCAGCCCACCTTCTGATGAGAATGTGCACGGCTCCTTCTGCCTTTGGCTGTTGCCTCCTGTGGGCTTCCAGGCAGGTCTCTTCTCCGTGGTGTAGGATTTGGAATTCTGAGCTGGGTAACAAGACATGGAGCTGGAGTTTGACTTCATTGGGAAAACATTAGGGCAGATGCATTTGACACTTGCTTTGTACTGAGTGGTGCCTTGCTAACTGCTTTTTACTCATTTTGTTTAACAGCTACGACAACTCAATAGCCCCCATGTTATAGGTCAGGAAAGAGCTGGAAGTTTAAGCATGATACCTCAGGTCACACCCAAACATGGGGTGGGGTCAGGATTCCAAACCAGTCTGACACCAGAGCCCAAGCACTAATCTGCCACATGAAAGGGCACCTTCCACTGTGATCTGGGAAGGATGCTGACCAGATGCCAAGGCAGCCAGTCATCCGATTTCTCGAATCAGCGTCTACAAAAGATGAGAGGGGAAGACAAGTGAACCTACGACGCATGTTTAGGTTTCGACAACCCATGCTTCCAATGGTGGGGCCGGGGTTAAAACTCAGGGTTTTGACTGCACGGTTCAGTGCTGGCACCCCTGGTGCAGCCTGCTCAGCACGACCTTTGTCCATTCAGGCAAGTGGTAGGGGCCTCCCTGGGAAGCACAGCACACTTTGTCGCTTCAGATATATACATACACATTTCAGGGTTTGGCAATGAATTTTATAAAAGCCACCCACCCCACCCCTGAAATCAAATAGACATATTTCTTAGACTCTAGAGGAGTGTGTCGGCTGCGGGCTTTTCCTAAATCCAGTGAAACTGATGATAGTAGCTCCATGGCTTGCCAGTTCCCAAGTCATCACTGAGCAGCTGACCCTGCTCGTGTCCACCAAAGAGGTGTGCCTTCCTCCCACTGTCGGGTGGCATGCAACATCTGGAAACACTGTGGAACCTGACTTGGTGGTTCTAGAGGTTCTGTATCATGGTCTGGCTTTCTGGAAAGGGTTGATTGCAGAGATTAGGTTTAGCAAGAACGGACCCCTTCAGTTAACGGTGGGAAATCATTCACGAATCTATTAATTCCCGCCCACCTCCTCCATGCCAGAGACTGAAGGCAATGAGTGGGGAGCAGAGGCAGATTTGGTGTCTGTACTTACAGGGCTGCCCCAGCACACCCTCTGGCAAATTCAGCTGACACACCAGGAGCTGGTGACAGGTGAGGGTTGTATTGGGGATGAGGGTCTGATGCAGGTGGACCAGAGCACTTCGCTTCAAGAAGGAGGTAACACCGGTCAAGAAGACCTGAGAGTGAGCTTCTGGGCCAGGAGAGATGTTGCTCCGCATCCTAAAATCGCTGAAAAACCAAATAAAAGTTTTCAAGCAGAAGTAAAGATGGGAGATGTGATCGGATGTATGTTGTGAAATACGGTAACCGAAAAAGGTCGTTGAACAAGCACACCTTAGAAGCTGGAATACATGCAAACAAGATTCCTAGGTCCAGAACAACCAGGATCTGAGTTAATGCTAAGGTCTTGTCCAGATCATTATGCCCCAAGCAGGGAGAACTCGGGATGCTGGGTTCCAACAGTGATAGAGCACAGGCACCTTGGTGTCTTTGAGAAGACACACTCTTTTTATTTTCTTTTTTTTTCTCTTGAGGATACATTTTTTTATAAGTAACAGAAATTCCCAATCAAATTGGCCTAGACAATAAACGAGTGGGCTGTGGGGCCAGTTGAATAGCACTGCCTCCGTTTCTCTGCAATTCCCTTTTTTCTGCTCTTCTCAGCACGTCTGCTTTCTTCTTGTATTGCCCTTTCTCATGGTGGGAAAACAATGGCAGTCGTTCAAGTCCCAAGTTTTACATTTTTAGACCACAAATAGGAGCCCGTTTCTCAAAATTCTCTGCAAAATCCTGAGTTCATAAACCACGCCCTGTGGCTGGGAGAAAATCAGGCATCTACTGGCCTAAGATAATCAACACAGCAAAGGGGATAGAATTAATTTTTCCAGTTAAATGCCCCTGGAGCTTAGGGTGGGGTTGCAAACCCATCCCAAATCCCAGTGGCAAGGTGGGTTGGGAATTGGAAGGGCAAACTCAATGTCCTGAATGGTGAGTGTCTGTACTTCTGCTCCCACCATCCGCTGTCTATTTACACCCTCCTTTCAGATTCCTCAAAGAAGGAATCTGACTGTTTCAACGACCCGCCATCACCCTTGTTTGCAGCTCTTCCACCAGGATGCACCGTTGCCTACGACCAGCCTGGAGCTTGAGTGTCCCTGAGGAAGGGCCCTTCTCTGGTCGAGGCTGCTTTGACTCAGATGGTAGGGAGTGGCATTGTAAAGACCATGAATGCCCCAGCTCAGGGCTGCAGTCTGAGAAGTTCTCAGCAGAAGCTATGGGTGTGGCAGGCACCTAGAGCAAACGGACCTTTAATATAGTGGGGGCCGATCTTGACTGTCCCGGGAGAGGAGGTCCCAGGAGAGAAGGTTCAGTCTCCTGCAGAGGGTCAGCTTCCTTCATTAAAGGGCTTCAAGGCCACTAGGTGGCACTGCTCAGGACTATCAAATCATTAACTGGGCGCGAGACCAAATCTCCTCCTTGTCACTCTGCATTTCTGACTACAGTAGTATTTAATGATTCCCCTTATTTTGTTGAAGATGCCCTCTGTGAGATCAGGATTTCTCATTCCATTAATTGTTTCGATATTGTCTTCTGGGAAAAAGACTTGGCAGCATTTCAGGGCTTGGAAGCAATAAAAACAGAACTTTTCCCCCCACAATTGTCTTGCTTATGTCAGATTTTTACTTAAAGTCACAGGATGTGAACGCCAAAGTGCTCCTCTGAAATGTGGAGACTGAGGCACAGAGAAGGGAAGGGACTTAGCGACGAGGACACAGGGATTAGAGGAAAAAGCAAGTTGGGAGCCCAGGTGTCCTTTTCCTCCTCACCAGGAGTCTCCTCAAGTAGTAATGACATCGCCTGTCATAGGTGGGGCTGCATCCTGCCCTGTACTTTGGCCCACATGCCAGGCCCTTTGTCAGGTGCACGTCCTCACGGACCTCTCAGAACTCCTTCCAGGAGTCAGCCGCTCTGCAAGGCTTCCCCGACCCCCAGCATCCTGAGACCGGATTCCTTTCCACGTGTACCCCTCTGTTGCTCTGTGCAAGCTTCCCTCCCGACCTCCTGATGCTTGACAGGATGTGGTCATGCACCGTGTGCACTTTCTCCAGAATGCTGCCTCTTAAGGACAAGGACCCTTCACTGATTCATATTTCTGCAAATGCCTAGAGTTTCAGGCATTGTAGTGGCTCAAACAATGTTTGCTGGACAACTGAATAAGTGAGCCATTAATAACTGAAATAAGCAAATTGAACTTATGCCCACAGAGTCATTTAAATGAATGTCCATCTGCAAAGATGATTGAAAACAGAGCAAGGCTGCTGAAAAGAACCGTGTGTGATCTGTAGATGCTGACAAGTGAAGATGTCCAAGACATTAACTGAAGGGTGTGTCAGAGAGTATATGTAGGAAGATCCTGCCCTTCTCAAACAAGACGGAATTATATCTGCAATGAAACATATGTGTGGATGAATATCTATTTTAGTATAAGCATGTATTATGTGTGAGTCTATATTTAACCACATTTTAAATTATGAACTAGACTCAAGTCTTTGCTTAAAATTTTGCGGTGACTTTATTCTGCACTTAGACTGTTATCTAATTCACCAGCTGAGGCTCTGCGTGATGGGGACCCAGCCCCACAGCACCTCACTCCCCCTGTCCCCTCTCTCTACACTCCAGCCTCTCTGCTTGGGGGCTGAATGCACCAAGCTGGAACTTTTTCAGGGCCTTTGCTTTTTCTCTCCAGCTCACTCTTACCTCATGCTTTAAGATGTCTGATTCTTTTGTATGATTTGGATCTCAGTGTCTGAGACAGACAGGCTCTGACCATCCTCTCCAGAGCAGCCCTCTTTCCAGGCACCGCCCCCCATCTCTGCCTGTGGGATGGACGCTGTTGTAGATTCATTCATTTACTTCCTGTCTGCCTTCATCACCAGAATATAAGGTCCAGGGAAGGAGAGACCTTGTCTGGCTTGCTGTCTCACCCTGATATCCAGCGGAGTGTTACAGTGCACGGAAGGACACCTGTGAGGATGTGCAGCAGAAATAAAGCACAGATATAATGCAAGTTCATAATAATTGTGAGAATTGTACATTAAATGCTTTGTAGTGGTCACCTCTGGGAACAGGAGGAGAAGGAAATTATAGTGTTTTATTATACTTGACAATGCCTAATAAATATTTTACATGAACACATTTGGATTTGGTGAGAATATATTTTTTAAAAAATGTTTCAGTTTGGTTTTTATTTCTTTTTTACATTAAGCTATTATTTTTTCCCGGAATTGTGATCTGGACATGGTCTGACAAACCTTGAAGCATAAATAGAAAAGGTCCTCCGATGACGTAACGTGGATCATGTCCTTGACATCCTTAAAAGCTTTCACAGGCACAGTGAAAGGAAAAATAGAATCATGGTGCTGGAAGGGACCTGCCGTTAACCTAATCCACGTCCCTGACTTTACCAATGAGGGAACTGAAGGTCTAAGGTGCAGGTACTTCAAAAGTAGAAAGATGAATGCATGGTAAGTTGGGGTTCTGACTCTGTAACTAGTTACTGGGTAACCTTGGACTGGTCCTCTGTTTCCTCTGAGCCACTTTTCTATACTCTGAAATACGAGGGAGGGGGACTTCCCTGGTGGTTCAGTGGTTAAGACTCCATGCTCCCAATGCAGGGGGCATGGGTTTGATCCCTGGTCAGGGAACTAAGATCCCACATGCTGTAGGGTGTGACCTAAAAATTTTTTTTAATAAAAAAAAACAATAAAATATGAGGAGGGGGTTGTCTTGCTGACCTCTAAAGATCTGCTCTGTTCTACCAACCCATGTTCCTACAGATGACTTAATGAGACAAGTCCTCACGACAAATCCAGACTCTCCATTTCTAAATACCTGGAAGTGTAACCAAGACTAATTTCCTAAGTTACTGTATAGAGACAGGGCACACTACTTCTGAATTAAGGGAAGTAAAGAAAGGAAGATAAGGATGTGACCACTCTGAGCACATATTCTCCCAGTTAGGATGTAGAAAATATCGAGAGACTGTTCCCACTACCCTAAAAATCAAGAACAAGCTGAATAAACAAAGAGATTTTAATTTTTCTTAAGATCAGAGATCTACATAAGCAGAATGAAATAAATGCTGGAGAGGAATGAACTCTTCCTAGGAGAGTTCCACACCTGTTTTCACCTCTGGGGGCTGGGAAGAAGCAAGAGAGAACCTAACACGGAAGGTGGTTAAAAGAAATCAGCACAAATTTTAATGGGCACTTCATGGCCACATGTGAGCTCATATGATGGACTGGAATTCCTAGGTGCCTGCATCACACAAAGCTGGTCATAGCCACCTGCCACCATTTTCCCACAGGACCCTCACCAAATGCACGTGGTGGAGTGTGGAAGCCTGGAGGCAGGTAGCAGAAGCAGGAGAGATCTTCCAAGCTGGATGGAACATTTTCTGAGTACAAATGCTTGCTGTGGATGGAGGCAGGGCAGGAGAGTGGGCGATTACCCCAGACACAGAAGGTTTTCCCTGCGTGTGAGGCAGCAGGTGGCTGAGGGTGGGGGGCAAAGAGACAGAATGGAGATGGATCTCCCCAGACGTAAAAGGCTGGAAGAAGGATGGTAGAGGAAAGGGGCTCAAAAAGCTGGTGGCCAAGCTGTAAATCAGAGAGGAAGCTGCTTTGACTTGGAAAATTAGCAGATAGGTAGTAAGGCATAAAGAGGTCTTTGGAGTTTTACCAGTAATCAGATCCTAATAACTGACTATTCTGAGGATAATTATTATTTTTTAACATACTGTTTGTTTGCATACAATAAAAAATTAATACTATAACATATAAAGAGGCAAACCAACCCAAAGAGAAGCATTGAATTGAAGCAGACATAACTTTGAATAGAAGCAGACCCGTAGCTAGCCCAGAGATTGGAATCGGCAGACAGGGGCTTTAACATAGTTATGAAAAATATGTGAAAAAAAAATATAGTAGAAAAAGTAGAGAAAAGACACCTGATGGAAATTCAGATCTACAGGAAAAATAAGAGAATATCATATATTATAAATGAAAATCTTTTTCTATACATTTTTCATTAAAACATAGTGACTATAGAAAGCAAAAATAGCAAAGTATTGTGTGGTTTGTAAAATCCATACGTGAAATACAGAGCACAAAATCAGGAAAGAAGGAATGGAATATATATATGCAAAACTATAACAAAATATTAGTAAAATTGATCTAGAAGTATATAAAACACAACCAAGTGAAGTTTACATCAGGACTGTAAGGTGTGTCCAGCATTTGAGAAGCAATGTAATTCACCAAGTTGAGTATCAATCAATTATACTTCAATTACAAGAAGAGTATCAACAAGAAAAATCATATGACCATTTTAACGGAAGAATAAAAATTATTTTATGTAATTTAACAACTACTCATGATGACAATCAACATCAATGAAAAACAGAAGGTAACATGTTCAGTCTAATAATGGGCGTCTACAAAAACCACAGCGATTATCATACTTCATCATAAAATATCAAATGCTTTCCTTCTGTCTTTAAGTATCAGGCAAAGACACCCATTCTCACCTTTCATATGCAACCCTGAACTGGAGTCTTAGAGCAATAGGCAAGGGGCAGCGAGAAGAAAAACATTACAAAGGAGGAATTCAGACTCTTCGTTCTCAAGGACATGGTTGTGTACACAGAAAAATCTAAGGACTCCAGAAAAGTAAAGTAGAACAGATAAGTGAATTACACAAGGTCAACTTGCTAAATGATTGGGTATCCATATGAAAAAAACCCACTAAATCTCTGCTCTAATCATACAGACACACTATTTAGTGTAAATTTGAAATGAATCATAAACTAAAGTTTAAAAGCTGGAGCCTTAAAACTTGTAAAACAATGTCATACATATGCAGACTGCATGTAGGCAAAGATGTTTGAGGACACAAAAGCATAACCTTAAAAAAAAATTAAGAGAAAAATTGGGCTTCAACAAATTGTTGTTTCAATGTGATCATCAAATGGCATCTGTAAGTAAATTGATAGGTAAGCTGCAGACTGGGAAAAAAGTCTTGCATTGCCTATGTGACAAAAGACTGAAATCCACACTATAAAAGAATGCTTAAAAACCAATGATGAGAAGACAGACCACAGACACTTCCTGACACCACTTTCGTACAGAGTAAAAGTGCTGAGTTAACTCCTGAGGCTTCAGAGAAGGCCCTAAGGCAGACAACAAAAAGACTCCAAGGTGTGTTGCTATTCACAAGTCTCTACAGGTGAGGTTGAAATCAGTGCCTGAGTAAACGCCACCTGGGGCACCGAAAGCATCTTTGATAGACAAGTTCAACTCCCATGCACACTCCTGTGGCGCTAACAGAATTAAGCTGAATGAAACTGCTGCCAATGTATTTTCTGAGTTTAAATCTTCCTTAAGAACATGGGGGACTAATAGAGAAAAGCACAGCAGAAGGGGTAGGAGCAGGGCCATGAGATCAGGATCCTAAATAACTAATAGGAACATAAAACCGCAAACAGGAGGATAAAGACATTTCTGTTGACTTTTTAGTAAGAGTAAACATGGGGTTTATTGCAGCACTATTTACAACAGCCAGGTCATGGAAGCAGCCTAAATGCCCATCAACAGAGGAATGGATAAAGAAGATGTGGCACATATATACAGTGGAATATTACTCAGCCCTAAAAAGAATGAAATTGAGTTATTTGTAGTGAGGTGGATGGACCTAGAGTCTGTCATACAGAGTGAAGTAAGCCAGAAAGAGAAAAACAAATACTGTATGCTAACACATATATACAGAATCTAAAAAAAAAAAAAATGGTATTGATGAACCCAGTGCAGGGCAAGAATAAAGATGCAGATATAGAGAGCGAACTTGAGGACGTGGGGGGTGTGCGAAGGGGAAGCTGGGACAAAGTGAGAGAGTAGCATTGACATATATACACTACCAAATGTAAAATAGATAGCTCGTGGGAAGTTCCTGCATAACATGAGGAGATAGACTCGATGATGGGTGATGACTTAGAGGGCGAGGATAGGGAGGGTGGGAGGGAGTCGCGGGAGGGAGGGGATGTGAGGATATATGTATAAATACAGCTGATTCACTTTGTTGTACAGCAGAAACTGGCACAACAGTGTAAAGCAATTATACTCCAATAAAGAGCTTAAAAAATAAATAAAATAAAATTACAGAGCTATAAAAAAAGAGTAAACATGGGGACTGTATACTTATGCAAAATGAGCTAGACTGCATCGAAGTCATCTCTTAAGTAAAACATCTCACTAAATAACAAACAAGAAATAAATGAAGTTCACCAAAGTGAAGAGAGAGGACCTGCAAAATCAATAATATAAACAAAAATTGCCCATTCTGGTGAAATTATTTCCATGGAACAGTATAAAAATGATTTTAAATGAGAATATTTAGTATGCTGTACACTATAATTTAGGTTTAAAAATAAAAGTAAATAAAAACAGTGACTACAAGGAGGGGGAAGGGTGTTCAGTGAGAAGTTAAAAATGTACAAATGTCCTTAGAAGGATAGGAATTAACATAGAAATATTTAATAGTAACTGAGACTTCATTAAAATACATATAGATATTTATTTTAAAATAAGGGTATTTACTACAAGAATAGATGCACAATAGGTTTCAAACATCAGAGAATAAGGGAATTACAGCCTCCTTTGTCTCTGAGGAAAAGAGAGAAGGAAGCATTTATCTCGTGGTTTCCTAGGGCTGGAGTGACTTCCCTGGGTGGTTCTGGTTCAGGGGCCCCCAGGAGGTAGCCCTCGAGCCCACGGCTGCCATCATGTCAGATGCCAAGTTCACTCATGTGGCTGTTGGACCGAGACGTCAGGTACCTGCCACATGGACTACACAGTGTCCTCGGGATGTGGCAGCTGGCTGGCCCCACATAGGTAACCTGGGAGAGTGAGTGAGAATAGCCCAAATGGCAGCCGCAGCCTTTTTATAACCTAGTCGCAGACGCATCAGCGTTTCTGCTGTAATCTCTTTACTGGAAGTGAGTCACTAGATCCAACCCATACTCAACATGGAGGGATTACACAAGGTGTGTGCACCAGGAGGAGGGGGTCACGGTGGGGGGTGGGGAGGGAAGCACAGGTAGGGAGACACTCTCCTAAAGGGTTATGGCAAGAGGGGAAAGAACTATTGCAATATGGAGATGAACCATGGAAGGTGCAGTCATCTCAAAAATTAGACAAAAAGGGTTTTTGTTTTACAGGAAAAAGCAAAGGTGTCTAGAAGAACCCAAGGGGGGAAGATTTTCCCTAGGGCCAGCTTATCCTCATGAGGGTCCTAAAGGGAGGCTTCAGCTGAGGGTGGGTCAAACTTCAGGAACTTTGGGGACTTCCTAGGTGGCTCAGTGGTTAAGAATCTGCCTGCCAATGCAGGGGGCATGGGTTCAATCCCTGCCCCTGGAAGATCCCACATGCCTTGGAGCAACTAAGCCTGTATGCTGCAACTACTGAACCCGCGCTCTAGACCCTATGAGCCACAACTGTTGAGCCCATGTGCTGCAACTACTGAAGCCCACGTGCCTAGAGCCCGTGCTCCACAACAAGAGAAGCCACCACAATGAGGAACCTGCACACCACAATGAAGAGTAGCCCCTACTCACCACAACTAGAGAAAGTCTGTGCGCAGCAACAAAGACCCAACGCAGCCAATAAATAAATTTATAAAAGAAAATTAAACAAAACAAACAAACAAAAACCCCAAAACTTCAGGAACTTGGGAAGGAGAGAAATTTCACTAAACTTTGGTTAAAAAGCACTTGTTCTTATTGATCTGTGGGGACAAACAGTTCGGCTAATCATTACAGGACAAATGATGGGAGTGTGGAGGGTGTGTTTGGCCTTGTGAGGGGTAAACATTGGGCATCCAGGGGTCTCATCTAAGTCATATGGGGAGGGGGTTTCTTGCAGTCAGCTGGTTCCTGGAGCTGGTGGCGGGGGGAGGGTGGATTCTTTACCTGTCTCTGTTTCCGGGATCACAGGCTCGGTGAAATTCACTGTTGTCAGTGACAGAGACATAGTCTGGTCTCACCGATAGCTAGCTGAAGCTGTCGTGGGCCTTGGGAGATGGTTAGAATTTCAGTAGATTTAGAGGCCCCAGGTTTATGTGGCTTTGGATGTGCTCAGCTGCTAGTAACCTCTTAACAGGTGCTTAAGGAAGTGGACGTGTAATCACCCCACTGGACAGGAAGTGTGCAGATGGGCAGTGCCAGCCTTGCTCCATAGGCTGGGCTATGCCAGGCTTCTGGGTGGGCCTCTGCCATCCTCTTGACCTTTCCTTCAACCCTGTAAGGTCATTGCTGCTCTGAGAACCTGCCCTCACGCCAAAGCTTCTCAAGAAGGAAAGAAGCAGACCAGACAAGAAAGGGGCTATGCTTTTGTCAAAGGGGAAAAGCTGTCACAGACGAGACATCACAGGCTTCCTTGCCTTCCTCTGATCAGAACCCTGCCAGTGGCCACCTTAGTGTTAGCGTCCAGGAAGGTGAGGGATGTGAGTGTCAGGTAAGGGAGCGTGGGATGGCCAGGACTCACCTAAATCCTGAGACCCGTCCTCTGGCATTGGGAAGAGGCTGCCTCCCCCCAGATCAAGGTCACTAGCACCTGAGAGAACAAAGAGTTTGTTAGCAGGAATGGAAGGGTGAAGGGCAGCCAGAATGGCCAGGCAAAATCAGCATCTGCCCCAGGCCCCTCTGCGTGAATCCTAACACCTGGAGAAGCACTGCCACCCAGACTGCAGGCCCCACTCAGCGTTGCAGACTCAGTAGCTCTGAGATGGGGTCCCAGCATGTGCAGTTCTGAAATGCTCCCAGGAGATGCTGATGTTGCTGATTTGGGAACAAACCTTTGAGAACCACTGGTGTAGGCCAAGCCTGGGGGCTGGAGGTGCTGCCTCAGATGTGGAGAATGTGGAGTAATTAGGGGCTGAATGTGTGGGATCGGTGCACGTTCCGTACACCCCACAAAACAGCGCGTCTGACGGCCAGCTGGGAAGTTTAGAATTTACACTCACTGTGGTCTATGTCACCTTGTCTGCTAGAAATATGTGAGCCACAGGGTAATTTTAAATCTTCTTGCAGACACATTAAAAAAGTAAGAAGAAAAAGGTAAGATTAATTTTAGTATTTTATTGAACCTATTTAAAATGTAATTAAAATAAAATTATTAATGAGATCTTTTACATTTTTAAAATCAGGTCTTTAAAATCTGGTGTGTATTTTATAACATGTTCCAATTCCTACAATTTCTACTAGCAGCATTTCAAGTGCTCAGTAGTCACATGTAGCTACGTTGTCTCTCACATCAATCCCCTGGTTAGTTTGACCCTGTTAAAAGTGTTCTTGGTCTTAAATATGCAAAAATAAACAGAGACCACTCAAGTGAGAACCCTCAGAGGCTACCTATACATAATCTGCTATGGCAAAAGATTTAGCAACTCTCACTTATGTGGCAGAGACTCAAAGGCAGGCAGAGGCGTGAGGAAGCTTTATAAGCCCTGATTGGTGGTTGTTGGGATGGGGAAGCTGGCAGGTTAATGGGTATCTTGTGTGGTTGCTCTAGGTGCATATTTGGATTTTTCTGGTTGGTCCTGGGTTTGAAGTAGGGGCAAAAAATAGAGAAGCCGGCAGCTGGTGGCCAAGTCCTGGCTGTTCTGGAAGGATTCTGCAAAGGTGGCTTCCTAGCTGGATGCTGCAGAGGTCGTGGAACAGAATTCTATTGTCATATAAGGTCTGGCCGTTGTCTATTGATATATTTCATCTCTCTGCTGTAAAACAAAACCTTGATTCTATTGCAGCTAATTATCACTGAAATGTTGAAACCCAGTTGTCAAAAAATTTTCTTCCTGAAAGTTTGGGGGCTCCAGGCTTTCTTACATCCTGTTGTTTTCTTAAACTGCTGCCTGAAGGGGCACCGTGGTGTAATGAGAGGGGCGTGCATGTTGGGCCCAGCTCTTCTATATATAATCTGTGGACTTTGGGGAAGTCTGTTAACCCTCTGGGCCTCAATTCCCTCATCTTTAAAATGGCACAAAATTATAGTGGCTCTGCATCCCCCCCCAAATGAGGTAACTTTTTTTGCCTAAAGAGCTGTACATTTTTTGTTATTGCTATAGACGTAAAGGTAAATGAGACATAGGTCTGCTTTTAAGGAGTTCCTAAATCTAAGAACTGAACTGGACCTGGGAGCACAGATGATGACAGCAGATATGCCAATCTTGACGATGATGATGATGATACTGGGGGTGAGGACCATCACGGGAAGGATGATGGTATTGATGAAGATGAAGATGAGGATGAGGATGAGGGTGATTGTGAGGATGATGGGGAAGATGAGATGAGGACCAGCACGGGAATGACGCTGCCGCTGCTGCTGCTGCTGCTGCTGCTGCTGCTGCTGGTGTTAATTGTGATGATGACGGGCATGATGAGAATGGTGTTGCTGATGGTGCTGATGGTGCTGCTGCTATTGATAGGGACGACGACATCTCAATAATGTTGATGGTGATGTGGATGGTGACAGTGGAGAGGAATTGAGCATAGCTTCTGTGCCAGGCACTGTGCTTAGATATTTACACGTTTTGCTGCATTTTCTTCAAAACTCTTAGAGGAGCTGTCATAATTATCTGCATGTTTATGAAGAGGGACCCGAGATTTAGAGAGATTATGGAAGCTGCTCAAAATCACATTCCTAGCTGGTTGTGAAAGCTAGATTTTAACGTAGCACTTCTGCTCCAGAGTGGGCTCTAACAACCACGTTGCTTACCTGCCTCAGTCTGTGCTCTTTTCCAAAACCAGATGTGCTCTTACAGAAGTATGTGACGGGGAACACAAGGAGGCGTGAAGTTCTACCAAGCGGGATGAGTCTGAGAAAGCGTCACAGAGCTGTGCATTTAACCTAACCTTTGAACAACCGAGAGAAATAGAAGTCGCTCCCAGCAGAGCCAACTGGAAATATACCATGGTGAGGGGTCGTGGTGCTAACTGGGACCGTTTGAAACAATTATGGCTGAGATGGGAAATAAAGCTGCAACGACTGTTTTGGGCCAGGTGATTTTGAGCGCTGCCTTCCTGTTAAGAGACATAGAGTCTATGCCGCCTCTTATTTGTTGGGTTCGGTTTCTGCTTAGGGCTAGTTCATTACTAAAAGTTTAAAATGCCCTGATTTAAGACCATAGACAGCACGGGCCCCAATGCCCTCGTGCTTGGCCAGGAGCAGCACCGCGTGCAGATCTGCTGTGTTACTTCGCCTCTAATTCCAGCACTATGTGGTGAATTTCAAGCATATTGATTTTTTTTCTGGGGCCTCAAGATCTCACCTCGCAGCTCATTTTGTGAGAAGCCATGCAGCCCTGCAAGAACACCAAGTAAGTTCAGGCCTACGGCCATCCAACCCATGCAGAGAAAAGTGACTTTGCTCCAACCGAAGCAACAAAGTCTGCAGGAATTCGTCCACATCCAATTACCACATCCAATTAATCCCTGTAACTAAGCAGAACATGTCCTTTTTCATTTTGTCTCAGAAAACTCATTTGGGTCACTTTGCTGAATTAAAATTTTTTCCCAGGGCATGAGGATAAGAAATTCTCTACAAGTGCACGACCATGTAGTAGATTTTCTAGAACAAAATTTAGCCTGCCTTAAAAATGATCAATTTGGTCTGCTCTCAGGGTATAGAAGTGACTAACATTTTTACAAGAACAGTCTATCTTCAGAATTCTATAATCCAGTCTAAGCAAGGGCACCCTATTACATTAACAGCCCTAAACATAGTTTGGGAGAAAAAAAGTAAAGCTTTGTATTTATATGCACGAGTGTATATTCCGCATGTCTGGCTCTGATTTAGGGCATGGGGTGGGGAGTCCTTTCACCCCATGAACTGCTTGTTGATCACTGTGGCTGAGGTAGAGGGTGTTTTTCCCGGGGTGGGGGGAGTGGCTGGGTGACCTCTGTGGATGACCACACACTGATGCCCCTGACGGTCACTTTTCTTTGTGTCTCTTCCCTGTGAGGTGACGGGAAGGTTCTTGAGGGGAGGAACTGGTCTCATTCCCTCATGTGGCCTCGTCCTTATCTGGCCTGTGGTTTGTATTCCACAGAAAAAACAGGAAAGAAAGAGAGGAAGGGGGACAAAGATGAGAGGGGAAGAAAAAAGAAAACAAGATATCCTGTACTATCCATCCATAGGGGGCCAGGCCCCTCAGCCAATTGCATTCCTTTTTATAATGCTAAGAGTCAAAACCCCACCATCATCTAAGCCCCCCCGTCCTATGGACCCAAGAGTCCAGAGAATAGTAATAATAACTAACATCCAACGCCTATGTGTGCAACATCATACTTTTCAAAGAATCGGCACCTCTTCTCATTGAGTCATGGGCTTGTTCAACTTCCCACTCATGTTCTTTCCAAATATCAATGTTCACAGCAACCTCCAAATACAAGTATCATTATTACCTCCTTGAAATTTTTCAGTAAGCAAACTGAAGATCAGAGAGGTTAAGTAATTTGCTTAAAGTCACAAAGCTGAGACCTTACAGCATGTTCCCTTCATTACAAATCCTGAGATCCAACCTGCAGGGGTCCTTCAGGAGGCCTCCCTTCACATCCCCCCATCAGGTCAGCCTGCCTGAGTCAGGTGTCCTGGGCCTCACTCACAGTTAAAGTACCGTGAACTGAAGTTTGAACCACGTGTTGGAGACTAGCATCATTTAACTACACGCTGGTAATGGACTTATGCATATTGAAACTGTGTGAAACCAGGCCTGCCTTACTTTACTGGAGTTTCCTGAGCCAGACAACTTATCTCAAAGGGCCAAATATCAAAAAGAAAACAAGCAGGACATCACAGTGGCTCTGACCCTGGACTGTAACCCCTGAGCCTTTCCCCACCCCCCCATCCTGTAGGTGAGCAGACTGAGGCCCAGGGAGGGGGGCGGTCAAAGTGTAGGCTGTAGTCATGCCACAGAGACCAGAGCCAGGAGCTGCCGGTACAGGGCAACCAAGATCAAGTGTATTTGCAAGTCCCTCTGGAACATTCATTAAAAATCTGCTTAATGGGATTTCCTAGGTGGTGCAGTGGTAAAGAATCTGCCTGCCAATGCAGGGGACACAGGTTCGAGCCCTGCCCTGGGAAGAGTCCACATGCCGCGGAGCAACTAAGCCCGTGCGCCACAACTATTGAGCCTGTGCTCTAGAGCCTGTGAGCCACAACTACTGAGCCCATGTGCCGCAACTATTGAAGCCCATGCACCTAGGGCCCGTGCTCCACAACGAGAGAAGCCACTACAATGAGGAGCCTGCGCACCACAATGAAGAGTAGCCCCCGCTCGCAGCAACTAGAGAAAGCCCGTGTGCAGCAACAAAGACCCAAAGCAGCCAATAAATAAATAAACAAATAAATTAATTAATTAATTAAAAAAAATCTGCTTAATGATTGTAAATTACCTCCTCCTCCATCTCCGGGCTGCGCCACTGACCTGGCTCCAAAGGGCTGCTGGCCTGGAGGCCCCCACGGTCCTCATGTTTCCAGAGATCTACCCCTTGGTGCAGGAAGATGAAACCCAAATGCAGGGACTGCCTGAGAGTGTCACAAATCACAAGCCAACGGAGATTTCTGCTGCGTGTGTGTGTGTGTGTGTGTGTGTATGCTTAGTGAAGAATTTTCCTTTTATCACATGTACAATAGGGTTAATGGTTTCTACAATATAGAGCTATTTCATATTCGTAATTGTAACAATAAGCACTTATAAGTCGTGTCATCATTCATATATGATATATACATATATACATATATAATTTACTTATTAAATCCTGACCTAAAACCTTTTGAAGGCGTTATACTTGCATTCATTCTGCAGATGAAAATTATACAATCTTTTCAGAAAATATTATATAACATATAACAACAACATAAACTTGCATCCTTGGATAAGAGCCCAGTTAGAGACACTGGGCAGTACATCCTAATGAAAACAAGACTAGAATCCTACTGCCCACTCCCCCTGCATGGCAGGTAGCCTGCTGTCCTGCGGAAGGTGGAGGCCGGCTGGCACACAGGGACCTGCAGCAGGGGGACTGATGTGTAGGAGGTGCCCTGGGCCATGCGTTGCTAAGAGACCTTGGCCTTGGGGTCTGTGAGGAGAGGGAGGGAGCCAGGCACCACAGGGAGAAGGCGGGCACGGCAGGGGGAAGGCTTAGGGAACAGAGGCCACACTTGCAGGGAGGGCTTGAGGTTCCTAAACCACTGACCTGCCCAAAGCTGCAGGACAGAGGAGGCAGTGGAAAGGGCTTGGGGCAGGAACCTGGCTCAAAAATAACCCCAACACCCCCTGGAGGCCATGGTCCAGTGACCTGGGCCTAACAAGGCACAGAATCAGCCTTTCTGAGGAAGAAACAGGTCACATTGGGCAACCTTTTCCTACTGGGAGAGGCAGAGGGGAAGTGGAGGAGTGGGGAGAGGAGGGGAAGGAAGAAGAGTGGAGGGGATGGGGGGAGGTGGCAGGAGCTGAGGAGAGGTGAGAGGAGAGGAGGGGGGAGAAAGGGAAAGGAGGGAGAAAAGTGCCGGGGGCGGGCACCTGCGGACTCTGGGTGGGAGCTGAGGGCGAGAAGCTGTGATGAGGGGAGGCGGGGACACTCTGGGCATGGAAGCCGCAGCTCATCCGCTCGCCAATTCCACTCTCACTTCAAGGTAATGATGGTCTTACCCGAGGCGAAGTCACTTCTCCAGAATTTAATCTGGGCCCTTTGGGACCACCCAGGTCTGTGTGGTGGGAAGGGAGGAAGAGGAGGGAGGAAGGAGCTCTGAGAGGCTGTCGCCTGATGCTCGCAGGTCACAGGTCCTTAAAACAGCTACAGAGAGGACCACGGGGCGAATGATGACGATCTGCATTAACTCACCAACATCGTATTCGTCACACTCCACAAAACCCTCTTCAATTAAGGAGTAAGCAATCGCTAAGAGCGATGCTTAGATCGACGATGCGCAGAACGGCGGTTGCAGCGGGGACAGAGCTGGCGTGTGAAGCCCCTTTGTCTGGGTCCCAAATGTGCAAGGAGCGTGATTTCTCTAAACCGGCCTGATAATAAAAATCAACAGCGGCACTTATTTTTTTTAAGAACTTTTATTGAGATACAGTTAACATACAATAAACTGCATATATTTAGAGTGTACAATTTGGTATCCCAATCAGAGGCACTTATCAAAGTTATAGGTGCTAGGGTCCCTCCACGGGGGATTCTGGGATTCAAGTTTGGAAAGCGTTACAGTACACAAAACTGCATCGGGAGACCCCGCGCAGCATAAAACCCCGGGAATCCTTGGGCGGAAACCCCGCAGACGGGATGGTCCAGGGAGGGTTTGCAGGGTTCCTGCCGCGCGGCTCCCTCACGGCGGCCGGCGGCCGGCGGCCGGCAGGGGGCAGCAAAGAGCTTCCACGTGCTGAGCTCGTCCGCGCTCGGCCGCTGCCTCGCGGGGCAGTTTTTCCGCGGGTGGCGGTGGAGCATCCGCATCTCCGGCCGAGGTTGGTCCGCAGGCAGGGCGCAGGTGGGCCTTGCACCTACCAGAAGATGCGGGGCTCCTCAACAGTTTCAACTGGGAAAGCCGTCGCTCGCCTTTGTTTTCGGAAGCTCATTGTTTTGGGGGCAGTGCAGGGTCTGGCAATGAAATGGGGGGGGGGTGCGTGTTAGGAAAGGTCTTCACCTCCTATTGCACGTGCAGCGCCAGGCAAGCGGCTTCACCTCTAGGCAGCTGTTTGATGTACCAAATGGGAGGAATGATGGGATCCACTTCATACGGTTGTTACTGAAGGAATTAATCCACTTAAAGTGCTTAGTGTGATGTCGGCCAAGTGCTTAACTATTGATTAAATGTGAACCATTAGTAATATCTTCGTTGTAATTAGAGAGGAATTTGTGGTCTCGTTCACGGGAGGTGGTCAGAGGCTGGGTGTGAGGGGGGAGGGGAGTGGGGCTATTCTTGAAGACCAGACATGGATCAGGTTTGCCGGGAGACCACGTGCTCCCCGAGGGGGCAGTCAGATCCACTGGGGGCCCCTGTCCAGGTGAGGATGGACACACGGATGGTCTGAGAGTTGACAGTGACTAGGAGGAGACGGTGTCCAGGGGGTAATCAGAGTCTCCCAGAGAGATGACCAAACAACTAAATGGCAGGTTAGAATAAACTTGGAGGAGAGGAGGAAAGTGAGATAGGACCTGCCATTTAGGGTTTAAGGCCACTAGGCAGGTATGGGGAGGACAGGTGAGCCGAGGCAGGTGTGAAGGGGACGGGGGGGGCAGCAGCCCAGCAGTCAAGAGAGGCGATTTTCAAGGAGAAAGTAGCACAGAAGTCAGGCAGGAGGCAGCTGGAGAGGGGCAGTGCCGGGCCACGTGGCAAGGACAGCCTTGGGGAGGCAGAGGCCCTGAGGCAGTGAGCCCGGGGAGCTGGCAGGGGCAAGGTGGTAGATGCCAAGGCAGCCAAGGGAAACGTGGTGGGGGGAAGGCCGGGTTGAGGCCATATTTTGAAAGGTCCTAGATGCCAACCTGTGGTTTGTTTATAAGTAGACACAGGAAACTTACATGTAATAAAATTAATAGCAGCTAATGTTCATCTGTGCTAAGCCATCAGTCACTGTTCCAAGCACTCTACCTGCATCCTCTTACCCTGCAACCTCCCTAGAGCTTGGCGTCACCCCCACTTTGCAGCAAGGAACATGGAGCACAGACTGTTTAAGCCACTTCTTTAAGATGTCACGGCTAATAAGGGCTCAAACCCAGGGGATCTGATTCCAGTTCCCTCCTTCAGAGATATCTGGGCAGGGAATTGTTTTAGAAATATATATTTAAAAACTGCCATACTGCGGTATACTTGGCATCCATAAACTGCACATATTTAATGTTACAATGTGAAGAGCTTGTCCCTACGTACACACCCGAGGAACCATCACCACAATCACCGTTATAAGCATATCCATCACCTCCAAAAGTGTCTTTGTGCCTGTCCAGGTATTTTTGTTTGTTTTTGTGTTAAGACCATGTAACAAAAGTTCCACGCTCTTAACAACTATTTTAAGTGCTCAGTACATTGTTGTTAACTACAGGCACTGTGTTGCACAGCAGGTCTCTAGAACTTTTTAATCTTCTGTAACTGAAAGCTTAGCCTATCAATGGAGTGCGGAGGGCGGACTAGAGGAGGAGAGACACCTGCAAGAGGGGAGAGGGTGGTGATGAAAGCCTCCTGCAGGGGGACAGATCTCCAGAAACTCTGATCCGTGGAGAAGGCAGAGACTGAAATCTGCATAACAACCACAGCCTCTTGTACTGTGCTTTGCCTGAAATCCACCCATAACTGCACCCCAAAACCCTCAGCCCCAGCATCTTCTGTCTTTCACTGGAGGTGGAGTGGCATTTAAGGTGGTGGATGGGCTATTTCAACAAGTTACTCAGTCTTCCTGGGTCTCTCCCATGTATTCAGGAGGGATATGTTACTAAACTTCTGTTTTTCTCCTGTTAGTGTGTCTTTTATTATGGGAAGGGTGGAGAGAAATGAGTTTTCCTCCCCTATACACTTGTATTTTAGAGACAGTCTTTGGGCATGAACGTATGCCTTAAATTTAATTTCCTTAATCCTGATAAGTTGCTCACGGCTTTCCTCTCCTTTAGGATGTAAATGTGTTGAATCTCTTACTAGATTTTTTTGAAGTTGAGCCATCTTTTCTTTTTTTGCAGAAATATGTCACCATTTCAAATAGACCACTCATAAAGGCCAGTGACCTCAAAGCTCTAATGGGGCTTTAGGTTAGTGTCTGCCAGGAGGAGTATTTTGTAGGAGCTGTCAATATCTTTAGGATAGAACCACATCCCTAATTATCTAATTCTCCTCTTTAGAATTCTTCAGTGCCTCTCTTTTGTCCTCTAAATTTCAAGCTCTTCTGAGTGTATCCAGGGCCCTTCACACTTTATGATCTTATCTCCAAACTCATCCCTTATCTGTCTTTCCTTCTAAGCCTCTCATATCCAGCCAATCACTAGAGCTTGATAATTGTCATCTTTAAATGTTTCTTTAATCCAATCCCTATTTTCCATATTTAGAATCCTTGCCTCAGCTCAGGCCTCATAGGCCTTATCTCAGCACCATTCTCAGTGGGTTCAAGAATGATTGTCATAAGACAGAGACAGGGCGCAGTCTCCTAACTGTTCAAAATCCTAAGAGGGAGCCCCTCCCCCACAAGATAAGAGCGAACGCATCAGTGCAGCACAGCCACGCCCAGGTTCCCGCCTGTGGGACACATTTCCTGGGAAGACTGTCGTCTGGAAGACAAGGTTGCAGTGCACGCCTGTGGCTGCCTTGTGGAGCCCGTTCTCAAAGGGACCTCACTTTGCTCTCAGTGGAGACCCGGGGGACCTGGATCTGTGAACTGACTCCTACCTGGAAATCTGGTAAAAGGCCACATTTCCCCTCCCCTCCCCACCCCCCACCTCCCCCTCCCACCACCATGCTATCTCACATCATATGTCTGCCAGGTCTGAAGAGTTCATGTGCATATTGCAGGGGACACTGTAAGAGCCTGCACGTGTAGTTAAGTTCAGGTATGTCTGTGACCAGGTAGCCATCATTGCATTGTCCGGCCTGTTAGAACAAGCCTCGCCTCGCCTCCCCTGTGGCTTACGGTGTAAATGGTGCCTGCCTGACTTCTGATAACCAAGACCTGCCACCTGGCCCCCAGCATCCCGGCTCCCCATTCCTTTGAAATCAGGGAGCCTGACTTCAGGCAGCAGCTCTCACCACCAGCCCGGTCACCTCGGAGCTGTTCAGCGATGCTGGTGTCCCTCCCCTACCCCAGGCATCTCACGATGGGAGTGTCCACCTTCAGGGGAATGTCGTTACAAGGTATCTAAGCAAGTTGTGTGATTGCTCATCACATTCTGTCCTAAGTCCTGTCAGGGATGCTCCTGCACGTCAGAGGGTTTGCCATCCTTGAGCAAGAAGAGCGTTACTGCCATGCCTGACACGTGAAATCCGCATCCTGGGTGCGTGTCCCTGTCCTAGTCTGTAACAAAGTAGCCCGGGGGGGTGCGCGGCTTATCAGCCACAGACACTGACTGCTCACAACTCTGGAGGCTGGAAGCCTGAGGTCAGGGTGTCAGTGTGGTCTGGTGAGGGTCCTTTTCCGGAGTGCAGACTGCTTGCTGTGTCCTCACATGGCCGAAGGGGCGAGGGAGCTCTCGGGGGGCTCTTTCACAAGGGCACCATCGGCTGTCTGGCTTTGCCTCTTTGGGTGGCTGCCAGCCCACGGGTGGGCAAGGCCGAGTCCCAGGGCAACTGGCCATGGCGCCCTTGGGGCCAGAGGCCGGCGGCAGCCCATTGGTGGCAGGTGAGCCCCGGCACTGATAGGCGAGAGAGAGAGGACTCCAGAATGGCACTTGCCAGCACCCGTGTCCTTGTGGTAGGATGACCTCCCCAAAATGGGAGGCCCTGGTAGCCTCCTGCCTCTTCAGGAGACTCTCAAGAGGAGCAGATGGGTCTGACTCGGCCTCTTGTTAAACTACTGCTTTTGTGCCGAGACTCAGAGCTTGTGAGATGTTGTGCACCCTGTGTAAGGGCAGATTCTGGTTTCTACAGCCCTCCAGGCCTTCCATACACAAGCCCCGCTGGCCTTCACAGCCAGATGTTCTGGGGGCTCGTCTTCCTTGTTCAGGGCCCTTGGGCTGGGAGCCCAGTGTGGGGGCTTGAGACCCCTCACTCCCTGGGGAGCAGCTCTGCAATCGCAGTTCTCCTCCTGCCTGAGCGTCGCCCACCCAGGATGTGGGTCTTGCGTCTATGCGTCTCCATCCCTCCCACCTGCCTCGTGCTTCCTTCTGTGTACCTTTCGTTGTGCCAAATCTTTTCTGCTGGTCTTCAGGCTGTTCTGATAGATAGTTGCTCTGTAAATAGTTGTGATTTTGGTGTGCCTGGGGGAGGAGGGGAGCTCAGGGTCTACTCTGCCATTTTGGCCGCACTCTATGCTCATACATTCAAGAACTAAAAAACATTCTACAGATACACTTTCTTTTGTTTCAGCCAAGAAATCACACCTCAAAGGGTCCAAATCAAAAATGTATGGCTGGGTGAGTTTTCACAAAGTAAAAATCGCCCGAGTCGCCACCACCCAGGTTAAGGAAAAAAATAAAAACAGTAACATTGCCTTTCTTGACTCCTGTGGACACCCTTCCTGTCAAGACACTTACCCCCAAAGATTTCCCTACCCTGGTTTCACCACCAAAGATGAATGTTTCCTGTATTTAAAGTACATATAAACACACACTCGCATGCGCAGTGTGCAGAGACATACACAACGCACGTGCACACAGAGTCACCCAATACACGTACACGCTCACACACATGTAAGATACAGCGTGTACCTCATTGTGTCTGGGTCTGTTCCTTCAGCATCATCTTCCTGAGATTTACCTCCGCTGTCCTGCGTGGCAGTATTTAGTTCATTTTCATTGTTTTATACAGCACTGTGTGTATATACCACATTTGTTTACCCATTTCACCAAATGTGAATACTCAGTTGTTTGCCGTTTTGTTACAAATGGTGCTATTATGAAAAATTCTTGTGCATGGATTGGTTAAACAGATGCTCTTTTTATTATCTAGGAACAGAATTTCTGAGCAATAAATTATTCACTTGTTCAGTTTTTATAGATGTTGCCAACCAGTGCTACACAATGGTTGTAACAAATTACACTCCTACCGGCTACAGCGTGAGGATTGCAGTCGGCAAGTCCTTAGCCAAACTACCAGCATTGAGTATTGTCAGTCACTTTCATTTTGGCTTTTGGGAGGTGTGAGGATATTACTGGGATCTCACTGTATGTTAAATTTGCATTTGAATAAAGACGTTGAATACTTTTCATATATTTGTTGGCCTTTTTGATAAAATTTTTTGGAAACTATTCAATTTCTTGCTCATTTTTCTATTGAATTTTCTTTCTTATTGATTTAAACAATTTCTTTATTCTGAGTATGACTCCTTCATAAGATATAATCATCTTCTCCTACCCATGGTTTGCACAGTTCTTCTCTTACTGGGGTGTTTTGATGAATACAAATTCTTAATTATATCCTAGACAAATTAGCTTTAAAAAAAATACTTAACAGTTTATGCATGTTTTCCCTGCTTAAAAAATCTTTGCCTGTATCATAGCATTAAGCCATTCTTCAACTTACCTTTTAGAATTTATAACAACTTTCCTTTCATATTTAGATCTATAATCTATCTAGAATGAGTTTTCTGTATCCAATGAAGAAGGAATCAATATTCATAGTTTTAAAATATGGATATCCAATTTATCCAGAATAATTCATTTATATTATTGCATCTGTGTGTTTGTGTGTGTGTGTAGTAGAAATTTTTATTATATTCCATTCCTCTATTTGCCTATTTCTGTATCTATTAGTGTGCTGTCTTAATTATTTAACTTTATGTAATCTTAATATTTGGTAGTGAAAATTCTCCATGTATGCTCTACTTCTTCAAGATTGTCTTGGCTATTTTTGGCCACTTGTATTTACATAAAAATGACTCCGATAAAAGAAGCAACATCCAATTTGATTTTGGAGTCACCTCATTTTGTTTTTAGTTTCTCTAAAGTTTTTGTCCTCAATTCTAACTTCCTTGGCAGATTATCTAAGCCAATAAATAAACAAATACACACATGTGTTCAATGCACTCTGCTTCCTGGGACACGTGCACTTCTGTAGCCTCCTGTCATGTTGACTTTCTGCCTCAGCTTGGCCGTGAGGCTAATTTTTAGCTCTTGAAACATTAGCAAAATCACGGATACTGAGGCTCAGTCTCCAGCAACACTGGCTTTGGGGATGCTCCCTTTTTGAAACTAGAAGAAGCTGTGGTGCTGTGAGAAGCTCAACCTAGCCGCCTGGAGAGGCCATGCAGGGAGCTGAAGCCCTGGCAGAGGGCCCAGCCAACAGCACTAGCTTGCCAGCCACGGGAGTCAGCCTTTCTGGAAATAAATCCTCCAGCCTTCTTGGAGCTTCCCCAGCTAAAGTCACGTGCCCAGTTCAAGGAGCTCAAGAAAATTAATTATTTTGGTTAGATTAAGCCTCTACTTTTTGGGTTAGTTCTTTATTCACTCATGGAATATATGTATGTGTGTGTGTATATATGAATATATTGAGTGATTTATTACCCATTCATAGGATTGCAATGTGTAATGAAATTTTATATATACGAGGGTGAGTCAAAAATTATCTGCACTCTGGCTGTAGCATTTATTTTAATTGACTTTTAGAAAAGACAAATACATCATTTTTTAACATAATCTCCTTGCTTTTCAATACACTTTGTCTATCTGTTAACAAGCTTTCATATTCCCTCATCAAAAAATGTTTTAGGCTGAGCTGCGAGCCATGAATGCACCATTGTCTTCACTTCTTCATCCTTGTAGGGCTGCTTTCAGGGGACCAAACAGGTGAAAGTCCAATGGAGAAAGATCAGGACTATAGGGAGGATGCTCTAACACTTCAAAATGAAGCTTTTGCAGAGTGTGGACAGTGTGGGCAGAAGTGTGCAGACGTGCATTGTCATGCAAGATCACAACGCCCTTGGATAGCAGACCTCTGCGTTTAATCCTAAATTTAGGCTTCAGCTCCTCAATAAGCATCTCACTGTAATGAGCATTGCTGATTGTTGAACATTTTTCCATCCTAATCCACTGTCACTTGTCTATTTGACAGAATCACTTCACGTGTACGCTCAATGTTGTCATCAGCTGTGGATGTGGACGGGAGTCCAGCTCCTTCTTGATGGCTAACACTTATGCGACCTTCCTTGAACTTCTCTATCCATTCATACACACATCTTCGCGACAAAACACTTTCTCCATGCTGTGCACAAAGTCTTCGACAAATAATGGTACCAGGTACACCCTCAGACCACAAAACACAAATCACTGCATGCTGCTCTTCTTTCGTGCAAATCACAAGTGGGGCATCCCTTTTTGCTCGCACTGAAGTTACAAATGAACTGATGTAACACATTCACACCTGCACAGCAGTGACTAGGGAGACAGTAGCCTTGACATGGAAAGCACTGATAAGGCAATGTGGCCAACAGAACTTTTAATATAACCGGAGTGTGGATAATTTTTGACCCACCCTTGTATATATTAAAAATACATTTTATTGGAGTATAATTGCTTTACAAAGTTGTGTTAGTTTCTGCTGTACAATGAAGCGAATCAGCTCTATGTATACCTGTATCCCCTCCCTTTTAAACTCTTGTTATTCTTGGAAGGAGTGTTGGCCTAACATTTTTTCACAGTCAGAGGTGAAAATATAATTGAAGAACAATTTTGCATAGTGAATGGCCTAGAACAGACGAATGATAGGATTGAAGCATTGTGAATAATTGGACACTATGCCCCATTAATCCAATTCATTCGATGAAGACAGGGCAGGCTAGAACGTGTAAAACGCATCACTGTAATGGTAGCTTTCTGGTAATACAAGGACTGTGATTGTTCTCAGGTGCTTAGTGGGTGGTGACTAACAAGCCATTGGAGTCACTGAATTGCAAACTGTGTAACCTATATTATATGTCATGTTTCTCATTTCCTCTAATGGGAGGAGAACCTAAGAGAATATATGCAGGTGATTCTACAAGTGAATTATATTTTTTAGATAATCATACTTTTTCCAATTGACGTATTTACATTTTAGAAATGTTTGTCTGGAACATAGCACGTCATATACGTTCCAGTTAAATGATCCTTTCTCCCCTTCTCTGATCATCCTGGTAAACACAGTGAAGATTCTTTGATGTACCTCAAACGATTTAGAGGCATGCCACAAGTAATTTGAGACTAATAACCGTTAACATGCTGAGGTTTGCAAATCACAGACTTTATAAATAACTTAGAGCAATTCAAGGTTATCTCTGTAAAATTCTACTTAATTGCATTTTGATGTCTCCTCCTTGTGTGCTGTAAATCTTCTATCTACTCCCCCATCCCCTCTCTCTCCTCTTTCCACTTTGCTCCAAGCTCACAGGGGAGCATTGGCAAGAGACCTGAGGGAAGAGAGGCTATAAAATCAGGGTCTTGATTCTTTTGACTCTCCCTGCAAGATCTCTGCAGGTTGACTGTGTCCTTGACAACCACAGCGCATCTTAGATGCTGTTCTCCCACAGCGGCGCCCCCTCCCTCTGGGATCCACTAACTGTACCTCCACCAACCCTGCAGGCCTAGGGGTGCCGTGTCTCACCATTGCCACCAGCTTCAGGATGGGACCTTCCCTCCTGACCCCCTAAATCCTGCCCACAGGATGAGATGGTTCCTTTTACAAATTGCTCCCATGTAAATCCTCCTGGAATATATTAGCCATCTATTTCCTGCCAGGGTGTTAATGAAAGTTAAGATGATTTATTTCTCAGCATAGTTTACTTAAAAATCTGGGTTACCTTGTGGGATTGGTGTCTGAACTTGACTTCATCCATCATGAGCTAAACACTGGTCTAAAAAATAGAGTTCAACCTTCTGAACTGAGTGCCATGTGCAGCCCCTCGGAAGTAACAAATTGTAACAATGCCATCTATCTATTGTAGCAAATAGTGGGACCTAGAATTTCTGAATGTTCACACCGGAAAGAAACTCAGAGCTCACCTGATCTCACTCCTTTCCTTATGTGGAAAAACTAAGGTCCAGAAAGCGCCCATCCTTTTCTCAGTGTCACAGTGTCAGTGGGTCTAGATGCTACCAGTAAGAGACTGAAGGCTGCATGTTGAAAGGGGACATTTGTGGACTGAGAATCTGGAGTTTGGTTTCTACCAATCCACACAAGAACGTCAAGCACCAAATACAAGCACCTTGTTCTACAAGTGAACAAGGCAGACATCGTTCCTGCCCTCAAGCGACTTCCATCCTTATGAGGAAGGCAGAAAGTTAAAAGATGCCTAGATCATTATAATTTGTCATTACAACCGTGAGTGAGACAAAAAAGTAACAACAGAAACACCTCCTTTAGGAAGCAGTCAAGAAAGACCTTGCTGCACAGGTGATATTTAAGCACATACCCAAATGGCTCAGTGAGGTCCCCACCTGCATGTTCTTATTGAGCGCCTACTGTGTACCAAGCTCTCTGCCATGTGCTGGGACCTAGAACCACCTGACGTATTTTAGTAGAAGAAAGAGATGATCTGTTTGAAAGATTGAAGGTCTGAAATGACAAGGGTTACGATGGCCACTGACAGGATGCATCGAACATCCACAAGGGGGTGTCCAGTGCACTTGCGAGGTCAGGGCAGGATCCCCAGGAAAGCCAGGCCCATGGCGAGCAGCCGCTTGAGAGAACAGGGGAAGAAATAGCATTCCGGGACCCAAAGCAAAACCACAGCAAAAGCATGAGGGTGTGCCAAGGCCCCACAGGAGGCACGCAGCGGCTGCAAGGATCAAAAGGTCTGGGGGTTATGAGCTCAGAGTGTAAACAAAAGCCTGGGGCAAGGCGAGGCTGGAGAGAAGTGCGGGGCCGGCAACACAGGGCTTTCCAGGTCCTGTTAAGGAATTTTGCTGTTGTCCTTAGAGCACTGGGAGGTACTAAACTGCCTTAGGGGTGTGTGTATGTATGTGTGTGTATTTGCATGTTTATTTGTGTGTGTGTGGGCATACACTCAAACACAAAGATGACTCTGCCTTTAACGTGGGTGAAAAGAAGATAGTTATGTGAAGAATTGAGAGAAATGCTGGTCAGGCAGTCAGAACATCATGTGCAAAGGCCCTGAGATCAGACGAGCTTTGCACTTTTCATTGAGGAATTGAAAGAAGACCAATGTATTGGAGCATCAGGAATGAGATAGAGTTTCGAGATGCTAGGGATTATGCAGACCACACTGAGCCTGCGGGCTCTGAGACAGGTGCTCTCAGTGAGGCCTGGGAGGCATTGATGCAGTCGCATTTCATCACTTACTGGCTGTGTGACTGTGGACAAGTCCCTGGTCCTCTCAGAGCCTTAGTATCCCCATCTGTCAAATTGGGCAAGTATAGCCACCGTTGCAGATCTTCCAGGAGGATTAAATGCGGTACAACATATGTGGGTACTGTCATCACCACCATCTCCAGTATGTCTCCTCATTTCTACAAAATGTCAAACTGAACTAGGCCAGTGACTCCTAAACTGTATTAAATGCTACCCAGGAACTAAAAATACAGCCCTCACCCCTAGTGCAAACCCAAGTCCACTGACCTAGAATTTATAGGGACAGGGCCTGGGAAGCTATATTTTCAAACACACCAAGCACCTGACATTTGGAAGCCATTTGACAAGACGTCCTTGGTGGGCCCTTAGACACCAACATTCCTTAAAGTCAGCCCCCCAGCTCTGGCTCTGTGGCCCACGCTGAATGTGACTGTCTGAAGGTCAGCTCTGCGGCCAGTGTCCTACTCGGGGCTCTGGCAGAGTCTCTGCAGATTGTGCTGGACGCCTTCTCTCCCTCCCTGTTTCATAATCTAATTATCACAGCAACCAGATGTGACAGGCTCTCTCCCAAACCCACTTAAACATCTCAAAGGGCACCATTCAGGACCCAGGCCTTTTATCATTCGCCAGGCCCCAACCCAAGAAGCCTGGAAGATCTCCTTGTGCTAATTAGCAATGAAATGTCCTTCTGCCAGAATAATCCGATTATTAGGCCCGGGAGCAGCTGAGGACTGTCACAGTCAAACCCGCACCAAAAGAGCACATCACGGGGGTCAGCCCCAGGGAACAGCACACCCTCTCCCTACAAACACTTCTTGTGTCTCTATCTCTGTGTGTGTGTGTGTGTGTGTGTGTGTGTGTGTGTGTGTGTTTGAAAATGTGATGAACATAAAGGTGCCTTTTCCCAGGAAATTAAATGCATATACGCAAAATGATTTACCCCTTTCCAGAGCAGTGAGCCACGTCAGTCCCCAGGCGCCTCCTCTAGTGGCTGCCACGAGCCAGCCACGCCAGTCACTCCCCAAGCACAGCTTACTGTGCTTCATTCCAGACCTTTTCAGGTAATGCCTTTCTTTCGAGACACATAGGATTATACTGTAGATATTGTCCTTCAATCTTTGAATGAGTGGATAAATACAGGAAAAGAGCCCAGAATTGGAGATGGAAGATCCAAACTCATATTCCAGCTCTACTTACCAACTATCCAAACTTGGATAATTCCTCTCCGAGATCCAGTGCCCCGCCGACCACCTGCGGGAATTGGAGGAGGTGCCAGAGAGCTCCTTGCCCTGAGTCCGATCAGCTTACAGGAAAGCTCTGTGTGATTGGTCGCTGTTGGCCTCTGTAACAATGTTGATGAGGATAACATTTGTTGAGCACTGACTGTATTCCAGCTATTGTGCTACCGACTTGAAATGCATTAATTAATGTGATCTCAAAAGGACTCTGTATGGTAGGTAAAAAAATCCAAGGATCTTGTAAGTAATTTGGTAGAAGAACCTGACCAGAAACGTCATGACATTATTTATAGTTTTCATTCGTTTTATTCTTATGAATATTCATGCCTGCCTGCAAAAACAGTAACAAGTTGTATTAGAGTCCTGCCCTTGACCCTTTCTGGACCTTTCACAATATTAGAAACAGGCATGGTGTTATATTAAACTTCTAAACTTTGAAAATATCCTGAATTCTGAAACATTTCTGGGCCCAAAGATTTTGGATAGGGGATTTGGGCTTGCCTATATTGTACTCATTTTAAAGTTGATCAAACTGAGACTCAGAAGGGTCTAAGTACTTTCCCCAAACGAGTTGATAAGTAAGCAGGCTGCGGTTTGAGCCAAGAGCTGTTGGACACCATAGGCCATTCTGTTTCCACTAGAATATGCAGGTTAAAAGTGATCTGAGAAGCTGCGGGAAAAAATGGACAAAGTGAGCCCTGCATGTTCTTTCTACCTCTGACTTGTGTGGATCTCAGACTAACGCGCCTCTTGTTTATAGTCTATGTCTCCAGGGCAGCTATGCTTCATCTTAGATTTATGTAACAAACTTATCACATAATTTGGAATCCAGGAAAAAATAATCATTAAGGTTTTCTAATATGCTTTGGGTAAGGCACTAGTCAGGGTCAGTAATGTATTTAGGAAACTGAATTACATTTACAGGGTTTGACTGAATACCCTGCTTTGCAGGAAATATTTACAGAAGTGAGGGAAGTGTTAAGAGAACTGAGACAGGATGTAGAGGTGCCTGGGGACAAGCAACGCTGGGATGAAGTTTCCAGCCCAGCTGTGAAGGGGAAAGGGGATAGTGAAGAGTGGTCGGAGCCTAGATGGAGCTGGAGTTTGCAGGAGAGCCACCAGGCTAGGGCTGCATGGGGAGGGAGGCAGCCACCACTGCACCGCGACCCAATCAGTCTTTCATCCTGCCCTCTGGTTGTCTACTTGTGCTGCCTGATGGCCAAACCCAAACAAGTGTGAGAGCGCCAGGCACGTAGCACATCAATTCATTTGGATTCAGCCTCACAAAGCACAGCAAATGGCAGTGAAGCATGGACCATGGACCTTTGGGCAGAGAATATGCAGAACGGGTCCTATTGTAGGACGGCGTTGTGTGTGGTCAGATGTGTGAGCTCTGCACCCAGGATGCCTCGTGAATTCGCCACCTTGGGCTGCTGTAACAAAATACCGTACACTGGGTGGCTTAAACAACAGACATTAAAAAAATATTTTTTGACTTCCCCGGCAGTCCAGTGGTTAAGACTCCAAGCTTCCACAGCAGGGAGCACAGGTTTGATCCCTGGTAGGGGAACTATGATCCCGAATGCCATGTGTTGCAGCCAAAAATAAAAATTTTTTGAAGTATAGTTGATTTATGATGAACACAGACATCTTTTCTTCTCATAGTTCTGGAGGTTGAAAATCCAAGATCAGGGAAGCAGCATGGCTGAGTTCTCTTCTTGGCCATGGCTTGCAGGTGGCCACCTCTTGAGATGTCCTCACAAGGTGGAGAGAGAGCTTCGGTGTCTCTTCCTCTTCTTATAAGGGCACTAATCCCACCGTGAGGACCCCACCCTCATCTAAACCTAATTACTTCCCAAAGGCCCCACCTCCAAATACCATCACGTTGGGCGTGGGGTAGGTACAATTCAGTCCACAGCACCTGCGTTCACTTGAAATTCCCTCGTGGCATTCATGAATTCACTCATTCATTTAGGAACTTTCTTTGACATTTATAATTACCCTCATCTCCTTTTTTTATCTCTTTCTTCTGTGGAGCTCTGAACAACCAGTGCTGCACATTTTACATCATTCAGTCATAGTAATGAATCACTTTATGAAGGAGGCATCTGAGGCATTTTACTATTAATTCACTGAATCAAGACTGAGAATTTTTTCTTATAAAGAGGGCATTATATTTATTCAAGAAAAATATTCTTATGAGTTTCCTGAGTAGAAGTGAAATCACAAAAATATCCTGGGATAAATAAAGCCTTCCAAGGAGGGAGTCCTCTGTAAATCCCTTTTTTGAAGAGCATCTAATGGTCTGAGAGAATAATAGAAGTGGAATTGCACTAAAGTGGAGGGATTTGAAGACGGGTGTGGGGCTGGAATCTGGAAAGAAAGGGGAGCTGGAATCAGTATCCATGAGGGGACAGGTGGAAAGAGGAACAAGGGAAAAATAAAGACAGCAACCAGCCTGTGCAGAGGCAAGGGTGAGAAGGGCATTTGGTGAACGTTTGCCCATTTTTGTGAGTTGTTTATGTAGGGGGGATGCCAGGTAAACCCTCCTCCACTTGGACACTTCAGGGAAGTCTGCTGTGGTCGCGGAGGCTTCAGTGCAGATGGGTTTTTTCGGGGACTCCTATCAGGATGAGCTCTGTTCCAGGTGAGCAGGGAGTGAACGCTGCTTCAGCACATGTCAACAAGAGGGCAGGGGGCATCTGTGTAGCCTCTATTTTATGGGCAAGCACCTTGAGGTTTGGCAAGTGCGTTGTCTAAAGCTACATCACTTGTAAGTAGAATTCAGATTTGTCTGGCTTCAATGGCTGGATTATTTACACTCTTCTGTAATGTTTCTAAAGTGATCAACATTGTGATAATTGCTATAGGTGGCAATGTAGGTGAATCACAAACAAATGCTTTCCTTTAAAAGTTACGTGGTGCCCATCCCATTTCTACTGGAAAAATCAAAGGTGGCAGAACACTGACTGCCTCCCAAGGAGCCAGTTTTATGTGTATGTGTGTGTGTGTATATATATATATAAATTATATTAAAAATTATATAAAATATATATATATGTAATTCCTTGGGGTAAAAATTATTCCATAAAATAAAAAGAATTTCCCTTTCAGTATCTGAATCTCATAGCCTTCATCCACAACTTTCAGGTAGCATCAAAGTATTTCCCCCAAATTATCAGAAAGTCTTTCCAGCTCTTAGAGGGGAAGTTGCAGGTGCAACGCCCCCTTCCCCCCAAGGCTGAGGAACCGCAATGTTGTGAATGAATGTTTCTATGACAACAATTCCAGGTTCCTTCTCCAGAGATTGCCCAGTCCAGTGAAGGCTCCGCCTTCAGGGATAGATAAGCCTTATTTGAAACGCGTACAACTTAAAAAACCATTTTATTAATTTATGCACAGGATACTAGTCACCAACATCTTGCCAAAGACATGTTGGGAGAGACCTGGGGAGGGCTGTGGGGTGTTAGCTGATGGGGCAGTGGAGTAAAAACCGCCGTCTGCTAAGGGGCAGACAGGACCTGAGAGGCGGCTGGGCAAAGCTGGGTCGGCCTCTCACGCAATCAAGTCACGTGGGAAAGTCCGTGCCTAGGAAGGAACCAGGCGCCCGGTGGGACACGGCAGTGCGCACGGCCGTGGACAGCGGCTGGCCTGTCGAGCCAGGGAGGAGTGGAGGCACCATCACCATCTCTTTCATTTCCTGGCTGTGGTCCCTTCACTGCTCATGTCATCCTGAATCATTGTCGAAGGGCTGTCGGGTCGCCTGCCAAGGAGCGTAAGGAGAGGCTGTGGCCAAGGACCAAGCTGTGGGACGAGTGACAGCTGTGGCTGTGGAACGGCCCCTGGCAGATTTCTAGACGATTCAGCAGAAGAGCCAGAAGGTGCAACCCGGGACTCCAAGACCCACTGTGAATAGTTCAAGTTTCCACACCGGGAAGAAGAGGCATTGGTTCAGTGAGATGTGGGCATTTGAGGACTTTGGGACGGGTTGTGGGGATTTGATTATGGAATCAAGTAAAAGTTCCAGAGTTTCAAATTTTCGAAGAAATGTTCATGTTGTTTTACTTTCAGATGTGTACAAAGAAAAACTACACAAATGAAAGCGGGCATTCTATAGATTGAATCTTAAGAAGGGGTTACAGTGAAATCAGATATATTGATTAATGTCTACTTTGACACACCTCCACTTTTTCTTTTTGATACCATTGAAACATCACCCGTCACGTGAGCAACAGCAAACAAGCGATACTCAGTGATAAACACAAGATGCTGTTTGGAAATAAATAAAAGTTTAAAAACAGGCGGCTAATGGGCAGTTGCTGCAGAGCACACAGATAGCAGCTCGATGCTTTGTGACGAGAGGGAGGGTGGGAGGGAGGCTCAAAAGGGAGGGGGTAGGGGATATATGTATACATACAGCTGAGTCACTTTGTTGCACAGCGAAAGCTAACACAATACTGTAAAGCAATTATATTCCAATAAAGATGAAAAAATTAAATAAGTAAATAAATACATAAATAAAATAAAATAAATGGAGAGCCATACCATGTTCTTAGAGAGCGTCACTCAATTATCTGAAAATTAAAGTTTGTCTCAAATTGTTGTATAAGTTAAACATAGTTCTACCTAAATCTTCATGTAATGTTATATTAGTTGGCAAAGTGATTCTAAAGGAGTTCTAAACATAAACATAGGATAATATCCAAAAGTATTTTTAAACAGAAGGCCAGTGCAGGGTTCTATCCTGTCCTGTGGCCCATTTACTAAAAACCTAAAATAATTTAACTCCTGGTGCTGGTTTAGGAGAGAGAAGATGTGATAATCTATCATCTAAACTTTAACATGTGAAAGGGTAGTCGTTCAAAATCAAAGTTAAAATGATTATTTGGTTACTCGTTAAATAGTATTTTGAAATTTGGCTGAGGGAAAAACCAGGCACATACTCACCTGACATGTAAAATTGATTGCAGAGAGAGAAAGCTTGACTATAAGAAGTGTGGTAATAACAAGAAAGTATAAGCCTATATAAAAACAGGTTTGAGTAAAATTTATAAGAATAGAATGTTTGAAAGTTGCAAATAAAAAATGGATGAATTTATTAAACGAAATGTTTTTCATATACATGTATATGCATAAGTGTGTATGACAGTGTAAGGGATTAACAAAATAACACAGAGCTACTTGTATGATATGAAGAAAATTCCCTAATGAATAACCATAGAGGTAGAATAGTTAATTGGAAAAGTTATGAACAAGGGAAGGTCTTTACTTCATGTCCAATAAGCATAGTTAGTGATATTAGAGGATGACACATCAAGATCTTTGATGGTATTGCAAGACTGATTGAAAAATGATCCTCTGGTCTATTAAATGATGGACCAGAAAATAGACACTTGGTAGGTTAAATGTGCATTTTAATTGCATGTTTGAATTCCCTGTTTTGTTTCATTATGAGGAACTGATCTCTGGAAAAAATAGTCATTTAGTTAAACCAGAAACCAAAAGACAATCACCTAGTAAACACAAAGAAACATCTACCCCATAAATACAGAGGCAAAAACAAAAAATTGATTTAAAAAAAAATTGTTCTTGAGCGTTCCCTGGTCAGGGAACTAAGATCCCGCAAGCCACATGGGGGTGGGGGTGGGGGGGCGGTGGGGGGAGGGTCGAGGTAGTTCTTATTTCTTGGAAATCTAAATCAGAATATATTTACTTTACATGGTCAAAACCGGCATTTCTGTAACTATGGTTTGCCCAACTCGATTTTGACATTTTGCAAGAAAATGTGTGTCTCACTAATTTATTGCAATACTTTTGAAAAAAATATATAAGCATCCTGGATCACTTTATATTCACCAACAAGCATGCATGGCGAACCCTAGATGTGGGTGTCTGTTTATGACACTATTGGCATGAAACGTCCAGTTATATTGATTTAATTTTTTCAGATTAGTGAGAAAATTAAAATGGAAACTTTAATATGTGAGCAATGTGTTGGTGTCTGGTCAGGTAAAGCAAAACTGGTATCATGGTGAGTTATACCATCAATGAGTGTTTATTTTTCCATATTAGGAATGAGAAAAGTCGTAAGGAAATAAAATCACATGGTGCAAAGCAGTAAAACACATCAAAATCGAAATAACTCTCCTGGTTAGAAGCCATGATTATGTTCATGTAATATTTCAAGCAAGTTTTTCTTTTATTCCAGCAAAACAAATTTTATGTTTCTGATTAATGTTTATTTAAATTTTATATGCTTCACAGTTTCATATATGTTTCTATTATAAATTTTACTTGGTTTTATAGTTGATTCCAGAAGTTGGTGCTTAATTTTCTACACAAAGGATACAGAGCTTTCAAATTTCCTGTCCCTTTGAGTACAACCCATTGGAATGAATGCTGGTTTGTATCTCAGGGTACCTGAGATGAGACCCCTTGTCCTGGCTGGCATCATAGACCACTTCCTTCTACCTTGGGGGCCTCAGTCTCCACATATAAAAAACGAGAGGTTTGAACATGAACTGTGGTCCTCAAGACTTTATGGAGATAAGAATCACTAGGGGAGCTTGATGAACGTGCCTGTTCAAGGTTTCCAGCTTCAGAGAATCTGAGTTAGCAGTTCGGTGGTCCTGGAGACCCCGCCTTTGAACACACATTCTGGACCATCCAGATGTAGGTGTGTTCTGGTCACACATTCAGAAATGCCGTCCTTAGGCAGTGGCTCTTATGTTGGAGGCAGGGAAGAATGACCCAGGAGCTCTGAAGTCATGCTGATGTCTTGGGCTTAACCTAGACATGTGTAGACCTGCCCATGTACAGGTTTTGTTTAAGAAGCTCCCCTGGTGACCCTAGGTGTAGTCATGATCAAAAACCACTGCTCTCGATAGACGATTTGCATCTTTTACAGTGTGAAACCACAATGTGAGCAAATGGTTCTGGGTCTGTTTTGCATAGTCTCAGCTTATTGACACGGTTGCTGTCATACAGAAATGCCTGTGGGTGCTCACCTGGACCAGAACTACTGCAGCAGCCCCTACAGACATTTCCCCGACCAGAGGCAATGCTGTGGCTGGGCCAGCGCTTCTGGTCATTATGGTTGTAAGATGTACCTCAATGTCAGCCATCAGGGAACGGTGGAAAACAGAAAACAAGGTTTATTACTCACAGGTCCCGGAGGGTACAATCCCCAGGAGTGGGGGCTGGGGGAAGGTCATGGGTAGAAAGAGCATGGACCTGGGTTCTGTCTTGATTGTGGTCAAGGGTGGGATGCCTAAGGTTTTGCAGGTTCACTCTTTATTGGCCAGTTTAAAACATCTGAGCAAGAATTAAAGTGCAGAAGGGAAAAACAAGTGCTCAAGTGGTCAGTTGTCTGTCAACCAGAGCTCTCTAAGAAAAGACACTTATGGGTGGGGCAGCCTGGCTCTTTACCTAGCTGTGTAGCAGGCAGTATGTTTCTTTGAGATGGATGTCTTTGGAGTGGATGTCTTGGCAATAAAAGTTTAATGCACCACGATCACAAAACCCAACTGTCAGGTGCTTACACAACAGGGTTAAAAAATAAGCCAGGAGAGAGGGGTAGGTGGTGGTGGTACCAGATGCCGTGGAACAGAACAAAGAGGGACCGGGAACGGTGGGTGTGGGAAGACATTCAGGAGCCTTTCTGAAACCTTGAAAATGTTAAAGTATGTGGGCCGAGCGATGGGATTCAGAATGTCCTGCTTGAGCAGTGGAGGAGCTGAGGGTGCGGGGCGTGGAGACTATGGGGGCATAGGCAGAGGGTTGGCCGTCTCTAGGGGCGCAGCCCCTTTCTCACTGCACACCTCATATCACCCTGTTTGGCCCTGAAGGATGGCTGGTTAGCCAAAGACGGGTAAGATTCCTCAGAGGAGGAACAACCTAAGACAGGCACAGCCGCAGAGGGGCCAACAGGGGTGGTGCATAGAGCCTTCCTCATATCACCCTGTTTGGCCCTGGAGGATGACTGGTTAGCCAGAGACAGGTAAGATTCCTCAAGGGAGGAACAACCTAAGACAGGCACAGTTGCAGAGGGGCCAACAGGGGTGGGGCACAGACCCCTAATATCTGAGAGAGGTCTCCTGCCCCCAGGGCTGTTTTGCTCTCCAGGCCCAGCTCAAATCCACACCTGCTCAACTCGGACCCAGGAGGCAAACAAAGATCATTGCCCCAGTCATGTGAGGCCTTTGATTGTTTATGGGATTAACCTGGGAGTGTTAGCCGAGAAACCAATAAAAGCAACGTGGGATGAGCCAGCAAGGCTCTTGATCCCAGAGGTCTTGAGTCCCCCGGTCCCACTTTTCTCTTCAGTCTGTGTCTGTGTTTTCTTCAAGCTTGCAGCACCCGTCACTCACCTCGAGTCGCTGAGCTGGTCTCGGCAGGTGGGAAGAGATGCAAGATGGAAGGGAAAACTGATCCCTTTACCCTTGGTCACATCATGTCAGCCAATCCTAGGAGTTAGTGTTTTCTTATCCCATTGAACAGAGAAGTGACATGACCTATTCCAGGTCTCGCAGACAGCAAGTGGCAGAAGCAGGGCTTGAACTCATGTCTGTTCTACCCCAAAGCCCACCTATCACACGATCACATTGCCCTGGAAATCAGGAAGTAGCAGGGAGGTTCCCTTGCTCTTTCTGGCCCACTTGGTCCACATGCCTGGAGGGTAAACGATGTTCTAGTAGTTTACCCTAATGCCCCTGGCATAGAAAAAATAAAACACAAACCAACTAAAGCAAGATCATCTCATTGACAAAAGATATTTTGCATTTTTGTAAAATCATGGTTCTTTCAGTGGCCATATAACCCCTGCTTTAATACTCAGTCTCTGTAGATTTGGGGTGGCTGCAGGGAAGAGTCTACCTACCATGTACTTGTGAGACATACACCTGTACCCAAACCAAGGAGGGATGTCATATTTAACATACATCCATAGGCCAACTCCACTTTTACAAACATTCCAAGGACTTTTATTTATTTGTTTGTTGGCCACACTGTGCAGCATGAGGGATCTCAGTTCCCCAACCAGGGATCAAACTGTGCCCCTGCAATGAGAGTGCAGAGTCTTAACCGCGGGACCATCAGGGAAGTCCCTTGGAGAACTTTTAAAGAGAAGGAAAGCAAATAATACCACAGGCTTTTGATGTGATACTTAGAAAACTATTCCCCAGCATGTAGGTCACTGAAAAGCTGAGGAAGTACATAGATGAGTCAGGATTCTGGCAATTTCCCAATTAGACACGGGAAATGTGTCTCCCACTCACAGCATGTTAGAAGCCAGGAAGTGAGAGGCGGCTGCCCTGCAAGGGCGCTAATTCGCCTGTGTCTGTGTGTGCACGTGAGAGAGCTTTGCATGTGTCGGTTTTAACCGTTACTCCATCAAACATCACCCTGAAAGCTACCGGTGCATCTTAATCACGTCGCTGAGAACCTGCCACGGGCCCCTCTTGGTCTGTTGTCAGGCAGGGTCACCTGAGCTCCTCAAGGATTGTTCAAGGACCTGCAGACATTTTTGCTTGGGTTTCAGGATGTATAATATGATACATTATATACAGTCAGGTGGGGGAGAATTAATAAAATCTATGTTTACACAATAGCATTGTAGACATCTGTCCTGTATGTGCATATAGAATGGTTGGGAGAATATGGTAAAAAATACAGTGGTTATCTCTCTGTGCTGGGATTCCAGCTAACACGACTGTCCTCCTGCTCTTCCCCCTTCTCCTCCTCCTCCTCCTCCTCTTTGTCCTCCTTTCCTTCCTTCTCTCTCTCCTCCTCCTTATTACTTTTCTTTCTTGATGACCTGGATTCAACATTAGCCATTATCTACCTGTGTCTGGCTTATTCCTACTTGTTTTCCAGGACTCCGCCTTTCCTTTGGGAGGCCTTCCCGGAGATGCTGAACTCAGGTTGTCTTCCTGCTTTGTCCTCTCACAGACCCCAGACCTCCTTTCCCAGAATAGTCATCCAATTTATGGTACTTAGCTGTTAAATTGTCTGTTTATCCCACTAGAATGTAAGTTCCCCGAGAGCAGAGACTGCTCTCATTCTGGTGCCTAATGTAGCGTGTACCCAGAGCTGCCGTCTGGTACCTATTTGTTGACCTAACGTCTCTGAAACAGGGAGGCCACGGCACTGCACATCCTGGATGACAGAAGGAGTATTTGATAAAATCATGGCCTGGGTCCAAATCCTGGATCCACAATTACTAACTTGGTAAACAAGGATTAGTTACTTAAATTTGTGTCCTAGTTTCTTTACGTATAAAAAATGAGAACGCTGATGTGAACTACACAGGATGGGTGTAAGGAGTAAACAAGAACATACGCACCACACTTCCCAGGTAAGAGCAAGGCATGATTAGTGGAAAATGTAAGAAAAGCCCGATAAACATAACTGAATCCAAATATCTGCTCTGAAACAATGAATGAACAAGGAAACCAACCCGAATTTGACTAGATAATACCCCACTTACAAGGTTGATCATTCATTCATTTATATGTTAAGAATTTATTGCAGTCTTTTATTCACCAAGACTATGCTGGGCATAGAAGATGTGTATATATATATATATATATATATATATATATATATATATATATACTCTGTCTGCCTTCCCAGAGAGTTCTCAGATAATCAAATGCATGGTTATGACACAGAGTAGCAATTGCTATAAGGGAATAGAAGGTGGTAGACATGAAAGCTTGTATAAGTCAGGCATCAGGATGATCAGGAAGTCTTCATGGAAGAAAGCATACTTGAGCTTAGTCTTGAAGGAGAAGTAGGGATTACCCGTTTTGTGGAAATGGACTGTAGCATATCCAGGCTGTTGCAAACAAGGCCCTGCATCTTGGGCCCTATGACCCAGCAGACCCAGGATTACTGGAAAAGTATTGTGGCAGAGTTACTATATTTAGCCTCTGGAAAGCCCTATGGCTCTGGGAATCATATGGACTTCCAGGGAATATTTCCACCAACTTGAAATAGAGAATGCAGGCCCTTGAGCACTCCTCTGCGGGCCCTGAAACCTTCCAGGTGTGGACAACTGGGGTGGAAGGAAAGGTGGTCCGAGGTGCAGATCAACATGGACTCTTGGGCACACAACCTAACTCTCTGATCGGGGCTATTGAAGTTGGGAAGGCATGCCAGAAAGGTACATTGATGGACCCCTCAAAACATGTCCTGTCTGCCGGTTTGGACAAAATCTGAGTGCCATAGCTAATGAAGCACAATGCCCTGTGTAATTCGTTCTCAAATTACCTGATGTCAAACCCACCACTCTGCCACACACACCCTAGGTCATCATTGGCCTGAAATTCTCTACAGTTTTTGAAATGAAACACTCTTCAAGAATTATTCTTTGCACATGTGCTTATTCTGATGTTGTCATGACTCCTGTTCTTCTCTTGGAAAACTTCTTATTCTTAAGAGTCAGGCCAGTGCCTCTTGGGGAAACCTTTTATTTCTCATCCCAAAATTAACTGATTTGCATTTTGCATTGTTGTTAGATTTATCCATGGCTCTGCTAAAGCTCTTACTGGATCTTTAAATGTCTGTGTTTCTGATAGACTGTGAATTTCCCTGTGGAAGGAAATCAAGCTTGATAGCCATCACCTAGCACCAGTAAAGATGAGCAGTAAATGATACTTGTTTAAAAAAAAAACTGGTGATAATGCAAGACAAAACAAACACTGAAAATCTAAGATTATGTAGCCATAAGGAGAGGTCAACTCAGGATCCACACACTGTAGAAAACCTGAGCTCACTTGGGAAGATTTCAAGAAGAGAATGTTTAAGAAGTGCCCAGGCTCCATTCCCACAGGGCTGGCATCCTTTGACCTGGCTGAGTCCTCCATCTGTGACCCCAGTTCCTACACACATGACCTCCTCCTTTTGGGTTCCTGTCACCACTCTCTCCTTGGGCCCCTGAAGACACAGGTATGATAAGAGACACCCGTAGTCACTGGCTCGAAGGTATAGCACTAGTTGTTGTGGTTTCCCTGTAGCCTGCCTGCATGTTTGTAAATTGTCCGCTTGTTTCAAATTATCCAGCTTGCTTGTGCCCTCTCTTTCCTGCCACACACATAGCCGAGCATTCTGCATCGTAGGTATTGATGGATTCATTTGTGCAATTGTTTAATGGTAAGTTTCTTGAGGGCATGACCCACATATGTTATTCTCCGTTATCTCCCATGGTTCATTTATCCCATGATATAGTTTTTATGACATATTTAACAAGTAAGCAAGGAGGACCTTGTTTGATCAAGGCTCTGTCAAGGTGTGGGGAGTACAAAGCTTTATAAGCCAGATTTGGGGTCTAAATGTACCATAGTCTTATTAGCGTGAGAGAACTACGCTGGCATATATGCTACACATTCACATTAGACTTCACTATAAAGGTGCTAAATTAGAAATGTTAGGTATAAATATTATTGAAACTCAGGGCCAACTAGAAAATCTGCCTCTGTCAGGGGATACTCAGGAACATTTTTCAGAATACGAGGGTGGAGCTGGAGATTAGGATTGGATGTGTTGAAATTGGCATCCATGGGAGAGCATTTATTTAGAGGAAGCAGAGCCAAGGAACAAACCTGGGACCCAGAGAATAGTCAAGAAGCATAAATACAGTTTAATTTTGAAGACAATTGTATTCAAGTCTGTACAAGATACACAGATCCAAGAGGGGAGGGAGAAGTGTCTGGTCTGAAGGAGGAGACATGGCCAAGCCTGATTACAAGATTAGAAGGGAAGCATCACATATGGGGTAAGGTGCTTGCAGGGCAACCCTCCGAGATATGGTGGCAAACAAGTGACAGTAGTACACAGTCACAGGAAAAAATGTTCATTGGGGAAATTTCCAAGGCCAATATTGATTGAGCTGCTGAAGCTGAGGCAGTAGAATATAAGTTCCTTAACAGAGCTGAGCAGAAGGAATGAAGATTGGACCTCTGATATTCCCAGAGCTTTCAATTTTTTTTTGGCTCCTAGCTTATAATATCACTAGAACACAAATAAATACTTGTTAAATAATTGCATGCAACAAATTTTGCATCTTCCCTTTGCAGTCAAAAGCAAGTGAACGTTAGCATGTTGAAAATTATCTATTTTGTCAAGTAGTTAATTCAAATTCAGGCAACTATTTTGATCTATATATTTTCCAAATGAATTTTTGAACTACCATTAGAAGCTATGTTAGCTGTAAGCCAGATATCTCGCCTCTTACATAGTCACAAAATGCTCACTGAAAACAAATTGTGGTACCACCAAAGAGAACAGAGAATTAGGCAGTAGCCTGAGAGATTTTTCTGAAGGAACATTTTCTGCCTGATGAGTCTAATCTTCCATGACAGGGTAATGGGGCTTAGAGATGGGAAGACAGTGACAGGTGTAATATATCTTGACTTGAGCAAAGTTATGGATTCTTCATTGCACATCACATCTGTTTCATATGAAAAAGATATTCTCGATGACAACCACTAGGCACATACCCAGTCATGTTTTCTTGGATAATGTTTTGTGGGTGAAAGCTTGTCTATGCTATAAAGAAGGATTTTCTAAAAAGATGGACTAAATGTTGGAACTGTAAAAGTCAAAAGTCATCGTCAAGTCCTCCATGACTCTGACCCATCTCACTCATCCGGCCCTCATATCCTGTCCATTCTATACCACCAGGACTCCAACTGCATATTGTGTGGACACCATGTCTTCATGGCAACAGAATCAGAAAAACAAGCTTCTGACCTGAATGCCCTATAAATATATCTCTAAATATGGTACCAGAAGGAAAAATTTTAACTTTTTGTTTTATATTGGAGTATCGTTCTCAACAATGCTGTGCTAGCCTCAGCCGTACAAGAAAGTGACTCAGTTATACATATACATATATTCTTTTTCAAATTCTTTGCCCAATTAGGTTGTTATATAATATTGCGCAGAGTTCCCTGTGCTACACAGTAGGTCCGTGTTGGTCATCCATTTTAAGTGTAGCAGTGTGTACATGTCAATCCCAGACTCCCTAACTACCCCCCAGCTCTTCTTCCCTGGTAACCATAAGTTCATTCTTTAAGTTTGCGAGCTGGGGGAAAAATTTTAAAGAGGTTGTAGTGATTTTCATTTGCAGAGAAGCAGAGAGGAGAGAATTCCTGGATATTTCATCTAATCACTTACTTCTCTGCACCCCAACTGCCACTGCTGCAGTTTAGAATACTGGTGTCTATTTCCAGAAATACTGTAATAGCTTCTCAACTATGTAGTATGTAACCAAAGCTCAAATTCCCGGTGTCATCAATGAGTCCTCCTTATATTTTGTACCTAATTTTCAACTGCCTGTTCATCACCATGGGACACTACCCCTCACCTGTGCTGTTGGGAAGGTACCCTCACTGGAATGAATCTCCTTGCTACTTCAGCTAACATTCTGCTCTCAGATTACTTCTTACAGTTCTGGTCACATCATTTCTCTGTGGGAAAAAGTCTCTGTGGTTCCCATTGCCCACCAAAATTAGTCCAGAATACGAATGTCCTATTACAATCTAGTTTAAATTTGCCCTTTGTTTTTAATCTCCTGGTAAATCACTCGTCAATCAACAGTTATTTTTTGGAAAACTCATGTGTCCTGTAGTTCTTTTGTGGTACCTCTGTATGCACTTTTTACCCTGAATGCTCATACTTTCCAATATTTGTGCCTTTCTCAAAATGTGCCACGCAAAAGAAAAGCCAAGTGCTCCTTTTTTTTTTTAAGTTCCATTTTTTGGCCACACCTCACAGCATGTGGGATTCCAGTTCCCTGAGGAGAAATGGAACCCGCATCCCCTGCATTGGAAGCTTGGAGTCTTAACCCCTGGACCGCCAGGGACATCCCTAAGTGCTCCCCTTTCTGCATAAAGCCTTCTCTAACTCTCTTAGTTGGAAATTTTTTTTTCATTGCAATTTTAAAATCTCATTCTTTCTTAAAGCAATCTTAAAACTTTGAAGGAACCTGGGCTTTTATTCAGAACATTTGCAAGTTTGAACAGATGCATAACAGACTTTCATATTTTATTCGCATTACTCTTGCAACTTTTTGAGAATAGACAACAAGCACCAAGGACAAAAGGGTAAAGAATAGACAGTAGGCTGTTGCCATGAGGTGGAGAGACAGGGTCTGTGCTTGGTGAGTAGCAGTAGGGGTGGTAGAAATGGTCAGATGCTCGGTATATTTTAAAGATGGTACCAAGAAAATTTGCTGACATATGGGACATGGGGTATGAGGGAAAGGAAATAACTTAGAATGACTCCAAAGTTATTGGTCTGAGCAACCAGAAAACTGGAGTTTGCCTTAACTGAGATAGGGAAAAGATGGAAAGCCAGTTTTTAGGGTGGAGATCAGGAGTTCAGATTTAGATCTGTGATGTATGAATTAACTAGTAAATATAGAATTGGAAATTTTGAGTAAGTCCTTGTGTATAAAAGTCTGGCATTCAGGAGAGATGTCTGGTCAGGAAATAAAATGATCTGGATAAAAAATTGGGGAATTTCCAGTGCTATGTAATATTTGAAGCCTTATAACTCAGTAAGATCACACAAGGAGTGAATGGAGAGGAGGAGAAAAGCTCAAAACTGATCTCTGGAGTGAATGGAGAGAAGGAGAGAGGCTCAAAACTGATCTCTGTTGTACTTTGGCATTTGTAAGTTGGGCAATGAGGGTTATACAGAAAAGGAGGCTGAGGTATAGTTAGGAGAAAGACAGCAAGCATGAGACAAGCTGGAAGCTAAGCACAGAAGGTGTTCGAGGAGAAGAGAGGACCCGTTGCTCAACTACTTCTAAAAGATAAAATTAGGTGCGGATTGGGGCGTGACCATTAGGTTTCACAACATGGCAGCCCTGCGTGACTCTGCTAGGGACAGTTTGGTGGAGTGAGGTTGCAATCTTACTAAATTGAGTTTAAAGAAGGACAGAGAGGAATTGGTGTCAATGAGGGGATGGACCCTTTTTATTAGCATAGTTTTAATGTATGGGAAAGATGAGCAAGTTATTGAACATTCCCTTTAATGTGGGCCTTAAATCCTTATAAGTAACACACCTTGTAACACGTACATATTGGATGCATTTTGTTCATGCCCTAATATTGAAAAAAAATGAAGTAAATATGCAGATATTGACATCAATGGCCATGATATTTATGGGGAAGAAGCAACTAATAGTATGTATGTATATTATGATATCATTTGTATTTTAAAACACCAACACTGTGTGTGTGTGTGTGTGTGTGTGTGTGTGTTCATAAATACAAAAGAAATCCAATAGTATCTGGAAGAATGCACAATGAATTATTAATAGGAATTTTATCTAGTTAGAGAACTGGGGTGAGGTGTATGAAATTAAAAGGTAATCTCAGTTTTTATTATAAATAGAATTTTTAAATATGAAATATATTAGAAAAATAAAAAGGGGAATAGATGTATAACACGGGGGGCCGGGGATGTGATTCCTCAGTAAATCGATAACATTAAGTAGAATCCATGCTTGCTCAGTTTAGGAGAAGTTTAGGGGTGATGATTGCTACGGCAGCTCAGTCACGGGGCTTTTATCTAATTGTATGGTGTCCCTATCTCTCCGTGAGGGGCCTCAGGGCTCTCAAATACACAGCGAAGGGCAGGAATAAGATGGCATGTAAGTTGCTTCCTCACTCCTCACACCTGTGTTCTTTGACTTCAGTGCTGGGAAATACGCTAGTGATCACGTCCAGAAGACCGCACTCTAATACTTCCTCGACCCCAAGTCATGGAGTAATTTTTGCAAATTTCACTTTTCCGAATGTGGACTTCATCTTGCTGTTGGGAAAATGAGGAGCTTGAGTTGCATCAGCTTGACCCCCGACTGCTGTGGACAGCAGTTACCTTGGGTGTGTCATGTGTATCAGCCTCAAGTTCTCAGGTTTCAAAGGATGGAAAGAACAGTGATTTCTTTGTGGGATTGCTGGGTAACTATCTTTCATGAAGATGCCCTCTCAATAAACATTTCACAACATTTCACGAAAATAAGTGAAGTGTTATTTATAAACATTATCAAAGCGTAAAGAATGATATCGCCCCCGAGCACATCCAAACCTACAGAGTTCCAGGATCGCAGCAGAAGTCAGCCTAATGAATGTTTCCCCTTCTTTCACACCCCCACCTCGCTTCCCTCTGAGGGTGGGACACTTTATCCAGGTCTCCACTGATGAGAACTTCTTACTGCAGGAGGATGAAAGGCAGCCATTTCAGAGGAAGACAATGTATAATCTCTTATGCAAGAGAAGCTTCAAATTTCAGTTGATTGCAATGCCAAAGTCTTCCTTTTAGATGAGTGCAGACCCAAATTTGAAACCAGACGTGAGGAGTTGAAAGGTCAAAGCTTCTTCATCATTTCTTTTTTTAATAAGCAAATCCCGATTAAACAAACCCTTGAATAATGCAAAGCCGTAAGTCATTGATGGGTCCTTAGAGTGATGGGGAAAGCTGACTTTCAGATTGTTGAACTTATAGGACATAATGTAATGAGTAGGAAAGCAGAGATGTAAAATGCATTCCTCTTTACCCTAAATGAGCCCAGATATTTTTCCTTAGCTCAGATTTATAAGCATTTCAGGTTTCCATTATAATTTTTACCACCTTATTAGGAGATAATCATTCATGACAGAGAATTTGAGTGAATCATGCAATCTCTGAAGATACACCAATATCTCATAGTCCCCAGTGTCTCTGATGAGCTCACTTCCTGAAGTCATCAATAAATGCAACCTTGACTATAGCCTTGCAATTTCCTGGAAACTGTCTCACATTAGATGTGTTCTAATGCATGCGGAGAGAGAATAATGCATTCCTAATCTTTGTTCTGGGTGGCAGTAGTAAAAGTTGAAGGCAAGAAGGGACAGGCATTCTAGACAGAGGAACCAGCAAAGGCAAAGTATGGAGGAATAAATGCACACACAGGGCATGTTTAGAAGACAATGCCTAGACTGAATTGCTTCCCTTTGGTATGTTGATTGTTTTGTAGATTAATAGGAAATGAAGTAGAACTCAGAAAATCTCAAGGTCACCTCTCTTGATCTGTAATTCACACAAAGCCCTAAAGGTCCCCACTAACATAAATGAGTCGAACCTCAAAATTTAAACCATTGGAGGGGTCAGTTTCCCTGGGATACAACCATGTGCTGGCTTTAAAGAGGGGCACAAAAGGTACAGTCCCTGTCTTTGTGGAGTTTGAACCCTGGTGAGGATCATAAAAAGTCCTCAAGTAATATCACCCAAGACCAGTGCATGAACTTCCCACTGCTGCACTAACGAATTACCCAAACAGTGGCTTATAACACATTTACTTTCTTACAGTTCTGGAGGCCAGAAATCAGACCTCGGTTTCACAGGACTGAAAATGATGTTTCGGCAGGCCTGTGCTCCTTCTGGGGGCTCTAAGGGAGCATCCATGTCCTTGCCTTTTCCTGCTTCTAGAGACCTGCACTCCTAGACCTGTGGTCCTTTTCTCCATCCTCACTGCCAGGAATGTATCACCATGAAGCCTCTCTCTGACTTTCCTGCTTCCCAATTTCACTTGCAAGGACCTCTGTGGTTACTTTGGACCCACTGTAACAATTTTCCATCTAAGTCCCTTAATTAAATCCTATCTTCAAGATCTTTTTTGTATACAAGGTAACATATTCATAGGATCTGTGGGTTAGGGTATGGGCATCTTTGGAAGGCCATTATTCTGCGTAACTAGGAAATATTTCTCTGAACTGAGCCTTGAAGTTTGGATAAGATCTGAATAGACCAAATTTCCGTACTTTTGTCCTTCCTTCCTTCCTTTCTTCCTTCCTTCCTTCCTTCCTTCCTTCCTTCCTTCCTTCCTTCCTTCCTTCTTTCCTCAATTAATTTAGTCCAAAAGTCACTGGGAAGACCAAAGTGAATCAGTAACAGTATCCTATAGGATGGTATCCAAACAAGACCACAGAGAGAGTCCACTGGTGACTGAAATGGTAGTCTGAGATCCAGTATCAGAACAGGGTAAAGGAGGCATAGATTGGCATACATGAATTTGAGCACATAAATAAATATGTTGGGAATGGAAATCAGCTCTTCAATGACAAGAGGGGAGGTAGAACTATGGAAAGACACCTTAGTACCTCATGTGTTATTGAATAGATGAATAAGTAGTTATAGATATAAAATAATTAGATTTAAGGGGTGTGTGTGCATTCCACTGAGAGGGACTGGGGACAATAACACTAGGGTACAGTTAGTGCACATTGATTTTACTTTATTTATTTTTAATAAGAACTTTTATTGAGATACAGTTAACATACAATAAACTGCATATATTTAGAGTGTACAATTTGGTATCCCAATCTCCCAATTCATTCCCTTCCAATCCTCCCCACTTTCCTCACTTGGTGTCCATATGTTCGTTCTCTGCATCTGTGTCTCTATATCTGCCTTGCAAACCGGTTGATTTGTACCATTTTTATATATTCCGCATATATGTGTTAATATACGATATTTGTTTTTCTCTTGCTGACTTACTTCATTCTGTATGACAGTCTCTAGGTCCATCCATGTCTCTACAAATGTCCCAGTTTCATTGCTTTTTACATCTGAGTAATATTCCATTGTATATATGTACCGCATCTTCTTTATCCATTCATCTGCTGATGGACATTTAGGTTGCTTCCATGTCCTGGCTATTGTAAATAATGCTGCAGTGAACATTGGAGTGCATGTGTCTTTTTGAATTATGGTGTTCTCTGGGTATATGCCCAGCAGTGGGATTGCTGGGTCGTATGGTAACTCTATTTTTAGTTTTGCAAGGAACCTCCATGCTGTTCTCCATAGTGGCTGTATCAATTTACATTCCCACCAACAGCGTGCACATTGCTTTTAGATCTTAGTTTCTAAATACCATGAAGGTGGAGTCCACTACCCCAGGAGCCCAGGAATTGTCAAGAGAAGCATTTCAGTACCACAGACAGCTCCCCGACAGCTCACCAAGGGCATACTTGCGGCAAGCACAACAATGTGATATCCAGCTGCAGCCTGAGAAGAGCTTCTGATCATCACTTCAGTATGCCAAGAGAAGCCCTACGTGCCCACACTACCTGCTGCTGGAAGTGAATCCAGAAAAAATATCACATCAGTCAATGATGACTAAAGAGAACATTATTTCATCTTTTAAGTATAATTGCATTTCAATGGGCATTATACTGTTTGGCTTTTCAAAAATTCAAGAAGGCAAAGCCTCTGTAAAATGGAGCGGAAAACCAGAAGGTAAGCAAAATCTAAGACAACAAGCCAGCAGGATGAGATGTAAAAGGAAGTTAGACAAAAAGAGAAAAGTCACATTGGGGACTAAAAAACATGGAGATGTAAAATTCCATGGACTCAGATAAACAATATAGACAACAAATATGCAAAAATACCTCCAAATTTTGGAGGAAAATAACTGAGATTAAAACCATTAGTAATTTCAAGTGGGGCTAAAATAATGGATTCAGAGATGAAAATGTATAAATTCTTAAACTTAGAGAAACATATTTTCAAAGCTGTTGATGAAATTTAAAATTGCTAAAACAATCATTATATATTATTAAATACATAAATGGCCACAGAAAAAACCTATGGCTATTCATCAACGTAATTGTGCACCAGAAAAAGGGAAATTTCTAATCCTGGGCACCCAAAACATCACTGAATACTATTAGTCATTTTGGGATTAAGGCAGTGAGATGACAGGTTTCAATTTATATCTGTCTTACAGTTGGGTAACTGCTCTACCACATTAATGAAGTTTCTGGGTTCCAGAGTATAGGGCCAGTCAAAATAATCCTTTTAAAAGTAGATTTTTGCTTCACCTTATACAGCTCTGAAGAACAGGATAATGATGCTTTGTGGATCTCTTTGGATTTTGGAGGTAACCATGTACTGCATTTGGGAATATTGTTCAAATCCATTTACCCATAGGGTAACTGACTGGCTGAGAGTTTTCAAATGGGCTTTGCACAAAGGAAGGCTCTGCTTTAGGTCAACTCTAGTTTAAACTGCTATCACATCTTTCGAACCAGATAATGGTAAAGGAAGGTCATGTGTCAAGCTGCAATGCAGGAAGAACCTTCCAGTGGACCTGGATGGAAGACACCAGCACATGCTTCCAGGTATTTAAAGTAAGGTCATGCTCTCTTCTTCTGACTACTATTGCTCATCTAGGTTTTTTGTTCTATGTATTTTTTCTTTTTTGTTTTGTTTTGTCTTTTGCTAGGGCTCTGTTTTATACAGACACCAAGATGAGAGTTCTATAAGAGCCTTTCAGTTAACTACCTTGACATGATAGAAGAATTTTGTACAGTCAACAAAAATAAATAAATAACCACTTAAAATTTTACACTATTTTAATATTTTCCAATTGCTTTATAGACATTATACATGTGTGCCTCATGATAACCACATGCAGTGTGTTAGCATCTTTATTTATGTCACGGGTGGGCAAACTAAGGTCCAGTGAAGTTGGTTTGTCCCAGGCACAGAGGTAGCAGGCAGCTGGGTCACCCAGCGTCCTTGGAGAAACCCGTATGGCCACACAGACTAGGCATTATCTTGAAGACCCTTCCAGAGATAGTTCAGGTTCTCATGATGCTACTCAGGCTAACACATCACATCCAGGTACTTTCAAACTCTGCTTAGGATGCAGGATGCTTAGGATACTTTAGTATGTAGGATGTTACATAGGTTTTGAAGGTGAGGGATCCAAAGAATGTCAATATAATTCACACCTGAAACTTGAGATGTTGGCACCACTGGTGCTTTTTTATGTAAAGTATTGGGGAGAAGAAAAAGGCAGTTAAATTAATTAACCAAACATGTTCTGGGTTACTATTTCTGTAGATATTCGAAGGAATAATTTAATAAGTTGGAGCCTCCTTCTTCCACCCCCAATTCATCTTTCCCATCCCCTCTAACAGCCTCTCGGTTAATTGGAATTCTCTTCCTGATGGTGTCACTGATGCCTTTATTCACACAGAATTCACATCCTTATTGGACCTTTCCTTATTGAATTGTCAAAATTGCCTACTGACTGTTATTTGGGGGCTTGAGATATCTAAGAAATAGTCAAGTGCATTTCTCCAGTTTCACACATTCTTGACAATGTATTTCTTGACGATGGTGTTTTAGTAACAGAATTTGCCCGTGGTAATCAGAATCAACCACCCCGGCAAATACAAGAACCTCTTCTTCGTGTGTTGGTATAACATTATAAGGAGACCAAATGCCTAAGAGGGAGTTTCCAATTCTCATTTGACAAAAATGTTATTATATAGCCTGGTTAGTAGACATCCTTTGAGCACTAGACATCTGAAACCTCTGAGCACAAGGCTGCTTGTGTGGGAAACAAAAGGACACAGTGAGGCCAGAATCCAAAGCCCCAGCCAGAGGGTAAGGTGCTTACAGATTTGTACCCCTGTGGATGGTCTGTCTCAGCTTTAGTGGCTCTGCCTGCTCTAAAGATCTGTCATCATTGTACTCTTTTTCTTTTTTCATTTTATTATTTTTTTTAGCTATATTTAATTTTTTAATGAAGTATAGTTGATTTACAATTTCATGTTAGTTTCAGGTATACAGCACAGTGATTCAGTTATAACACATATATGTTTCAGATTCTTTTCCCTTACAGGTTATTACAAAACAGTGAGTATAGTTCCCTGTGCTGTACAGTAGATCCATCATTATATTCTTTAGATTTCTCTTTTTCCCTTGATAGCTCATCTCCTATTGTAATAATTCTTTAACAATTCTTTATATTAAACTTTTCATTTTCACTTTCCTGTGGATTATGACTAATACAAATAGCTGTTGGTGAAAGGGACACATTTCATGGGACAGTGCCCCAGCCTCACACGGCTTTATCTCAATGTGTCCTGAGTCTCAGAAGCCCGTTCCATCTGTTTGTCAAGCCAGTGGCTTTGTTTTATACGGCACATGGTGAAAAAATTAATTGGTAGGTTTTAGCTCATTACAAGTTCTCCTCACAGTAAAATGATTTCCTCAGTTAGTGTCAATGCAAAGTGGGATAATATGGTGATGAATTCTGCAAGTCACTGAATGATGATGGTTGTGTTAGAAATATTTCCTGCAGGGAAGACAAATCTGCACCTAGAATATGTATGTGTTTCTATTAGGATAAATTGCTGCCCACTCCACTACAGAAGGGGAAAAAGTACTACACCTACCACCTGCTAGCAGGATGATTGCATTTGGGGGTGGTGATGTATCAGCAGGGTGGCGGTACAATTGACTTTCTCAAGTAGGACACTTTTGAGAATGAAAAGAGGAGCTAATGGGACACCAGGACAAAAGTGATAAACCAAGACTCTCGAGGCAAATGTGAATGCACAATTACCCTGCTTGTCAGGTGCTTAGCATAAGGCACTGCCAAAGACACCGTCAGCACTTGGCAGTAGCAGTGTCCAGTTCAGCTTGGTGAAGGATGTCCAGCTTGTAGAGCCCATGCATAGGCTTCATTCCTGATGCCACAGAATCTCTGTGCCCATAGAGAAAATGCCAGGTTTCCTGGAGAAAGAGGCTGATGGAAGTCCACATATGTTCACCTTGTCCACCTGGTTATTGAGTGTTTTCCCAATAGGTTATGTCTCCTGGTGTTTATTTAGTTTTATCATAAGTATATTAATTCACCATCCAAGAGGTCCATCCACCTATCACTCCTCTATGTGACACCTAATTTCCAATAGTTATTTTTTGGAAAAAAAATGAGCTGCCAACCAATTCATTCGCAATCACTATACAGGTTCTGTCTTTCCATTGTACAATGAATGGATAGAAATACTACCCAAATTCTTCACTGCATAACTTTATTATGTAACCGTCCTATAGGGGCACCCTTGGGGGGCTCTTTTGCAGCTGCCATTCACTTCCAGTGATGACAGCATGCTGTGCAGACTTTGAAAGAGACCCTAGCTTCTTTCCCATGGTGTTGGATGCCAACAGAGGGCTGCACATGATTCTGTAGGTGTGAGTTGAAGGAGAAGTAGTAGAGCAGTATGTATTAGCAAGCTTGTGCTGACATAACAAAATATCATAGATCAGGTGGCTGGAGCAACAGACGTTTATTTTTTCACAGTTCTGGAGGCTGGAAGTCCAAGGTCAGGGTGAAGGCATGGGTGGGTCCTAGAGGGAGTTCTCTTTCTGTCCTGCAGATGGTCCTCATCTCACTGTTTCCTCACAAGACATGGGGTCGAGAGAGTGACAGCAAGGGGGGGGTGTTCCTCTTCTGTAAGGCCACAGGCCATAGTCCTATCAGATTATGGCTCTACTCTTATGACTTTATCTACCTTTAGCTCCCGAAGACCTTATCTCCAGATACAGTCACCATGGGGTTAGGGTTTCAACATGGGATTTCAGAAAGACACAGTTCATTGTACGGCACAGTCAGAGAGGGTGACTTTGGGATCTGAACCCCTTCTCCTGCAGGTCACCTGTGCCTCTGGATTGGTTTGGTCTCATTTAAATAACTTCCATTTAATCAAACAACCATTTTTTATGATTTACCAGCTCAAGCATTCAGCCAATGAAAGTAAACTGAAGTTGCTGAGTCACTTGGTGTCCTAGGAGGAGGCATTCAGTAGCTAACAGAGCCCAGGAAACCAGAGGTGCTTTTCAAGAGAAGAATCATTGTCTCAACAGAGGTGATGATTTTACTCCAAAATCCTCAACGTCTCTGCTGAGATTCATCAATAGAGGACTTCCCAGAGGACCCATAAGCACCCCTGGCTGCCTTAGATGCTTCTAGTATCATTAGGCTGAAGCAGCAGAACACTTGGATCTGCTGCATAGCCTTTTCTGGCTACAAGTCCCCAATAAAACTCAAGGTTTAACAGTCACTCGGTAAATGTATCGGAACATCATGCCCAAAGATAGTGTATCTTACCACCAAAAATCAGAGAGAATTACCACATTGTATCTCTTTCTTGGTTGCAAATTGCAAATGCAGCAAATTGCATCTATCTCTTTTTAAGAAATATCCTTATATACCCCAGCCCATAGGGCCATAGGAACCTTACCCACGTGGCAGACCGTGGGTCTCCTGCAGGTTTTCACACCCATCCTTGGACACGCGTATGCCTCTCTAAACTCCCTAGGGTTCCACTATAACCTGCTGAGCAGGGACATTTAGAATAACGTCATCAATTGAAATGACCAGTGGATCCACTGTGGGATACCAAAGTGGGTGTCTGAAAGCAGCGTGTGTAGAAACGAAGCTAAAATAGAAAGTGAGTATGTAAACTGAAGAAAGCAGAAGGCCAGACGGGGCAAAGAAAGAAGCTGACTGGTGGTGGGGTGCCATGGAGGCCTCGGATCTGGGAGCTCTGGATCTGGGCAGCCCCTAGGCTGGGCATTTGCATCCCTCTGTCAGTCAGTCGTCAGTCTTAGCCACTTCGTGGAAGGTGTATTAGTCAGGGTTCCCCAGGGACACAGAACTACTAGGATACTTAGAGGTATACAAGAGGGGCTCATTAGGGATCTTGGCTCACCTAATCACAGAGGCTGAGGAGTCCCTCAGGCTTCTGTCTGCAAGCTGGAGGACCAGGAAAGCTGTGTCCCTGTAAGAAGAGGAGAAAAGACTCAGAGACACAAACAGGAGAACATGACATGGTGGTAGATGCAAGTCCAGTGATGCCTCTACCAGCAGGGAGCACTGAAGATGGCAACAACACCAGAAGCTACAATGAGAGTGTGGATTCCGTGCTCCCTTGGAGCCTTCAGAGCAAGCACATCTTTGCTGACTCCTTGATTTCAAGACTTCCAGCCTCCAGACGTGCGGGAATACCTTTCTGTTGCTTTAAGCCCCCCAGTTGTGGCACTTTGTAACAGGAGCCCTAGAAAAATGACCCAGATGCTTTACTGTTCTGATTCAGCACAAACTGAGATTGAGGGTTTTGGTGTTTGGTTTTGGTTTTTTCCTGGAGATAATCCCACTCTCTCCAACATTACCTGGGGCACAGCCCTGCATCCTTGAGCTATTTAGTTTACACTCACATTCTCAACAACACCCCCCGCCCCCCAAAAAACAACCCTTCCTGTGCTGGGAGCTGAGTTACTGTGGCAAGAATGGAGAAAGGGTCTTCCTGCCATGGCAAGAGCGAGCCCGTTACATGCTGGTCGGAGCAGCCTCCCCTACAACCTTGGAGCTGCAGTAGTTCCATAGTCCCCATCTGACGTGCCTGTGCTAACCAGGGGTGCTTGATCAGCATCCAATTCCCAGGCTTCACCCAAGACCCCCGGATCCAGCCTTGGACCTCCCGGGAGCTGCTGAAGCCTGTAGCAGATTGCCCATGGGGCACACTCGGAGGAACAATCTTCTCAGCTTTGTGGATGAGCTCAGTTTGCTTGCCCAGACTTTTCTATTAGCCAGGCCTCTGCCACATCTGAATGATGAGATGTGTGCCTTCGTCACCCCAGTGAGTCTGAGAACGGGAAGCAAGTGGCAGCATGTGCACAGGTATGGGATACCTCTAGGGAGGGGGCACATGATTGTCAAATCCAGGGGTTGGCAGTCAAGAAGTGAAGGCACTGTGTCATCATTTTTTTAAAAAAAATGGGTAATCAGAACTTACAATACCATGGTACACATTCTGTGTGCTTATTAGCTGGCTTATATTTCTTTTTTACTATTGAAAACTGAGAATCTTGGTTTCTGGTCAGCACCATATGTCCAATGTGCAGCAAGGTCTGTCACTATTCAGAGAGGCTAAGACGATGGCCCCAGGTAACCTGCACCTCCACTAACTACTGGAGACAGAGCATCCACCTAGATATCAATTTCCATTCTCTTTCTCCATAAGTGAGGTTGCACTAATCTCAATAACCAGCTGATTTCCTCCACAGCTGGAAGAAAGTATTTAAACACCTCCATGTTCACTGTCCAATTTGGGGGTATTAATGATAGTTCTGGGCTTCAGCTTTTGATGGGAAAAGATGAAAAGTATTGTGGCTCTTTCTGCAATATTCTACAACTTCCAAAATGTAATGGAAAGCAGGCTGAGACACCTGTGAACATAAATACCTACTCTACAATGCACAAACAAAAAACAGCATTAAGAAGTTCAAGAAGGTGTGAGAGTGGGGTACATTTCAGTAAGTAGGGGGAGGCATGGATGTATGTGGTCATATCTGAATTTGTCTTGAAGGATGATTGTACTGAGGATAAGATATTTGATATTCCAGCTGAGGGAAGGGGAAAGGGGACATGTGGGTGCTCAAGAATGATGAATCATTGACTGTGGTGCAAGCATGGCATGGAAGAGAGAGGAGGAAGCTGGGCAGGAAGACAGAGTAGGGAACCAAATGATGAAGGACCTTCACAGCTCAAGGGAACGTCAGTTTGGATTCAGAAAGTGATGCTAAGCCCAGGAAGGAAAAGTGGTGCAATCAGCATAGTGTTTAGAAGGCAACCAGGAAGTTCTATTTCGTTAGGGGGAAAATGAATCAGAAATAATGCAGGTGACATGGAAGCTTTGGAACTGGTCCATGCCAGGGAGAAAGAGCACCTGAACTAGCATTGGGGTGGCAGGGAGAAAGAGAAGGGAAGTTAGGTAGTCAGGGAAAAAATCAGAAAAAGCAGTTTTCAGCAACTGAGTAATCTAAATCCCTTGGTGTCTGCTTCTTCCAAACCAGGCTGCAGAACTAAAGAATATGAATAATAGATGAAGGATGTATTAATGATGCAAGTTAATAAGAATATTTTAACAATGTGCTTAAATGAAAATCCCAGGGTTGGAGAACCAATTAGGAGTGAATGTGATCAGAGGTTCAACCCTAAGCATCATTGTCCTGAAGTTGCTTTTTAGCGATGGATCCAGTGCTGGTGAAGGAGATGCTACTGGAATACGTGATAATAGAGTATCCGTGACACATCAGGCATTGGGGATATATCTTACAGGGCAGAGGCTCTGTTATTGCCAAGCGCTATTCTAGACACTTGTGATACACCAGGAAATAAACAGAAAACCACTGCCTTCTTCAAGTAGATATTGGTATGTGTCATCTTCCTTCCTGAGAACTTGCACCCAGCACTCTAACACTGGTACCAAGCATCCTAAGTGCTAGGATAGAGAAATGAATATCTCACCCTTAATATCAGTAATCAGAGCTTTGGACATTGCCCTGTAAAATTATAACCCTTGTAAAAAATAAAATAAAATAAAATTATAGCCCTTGTTTTCTAGAACTCGAGTTCTCACCCCGTCCCACGCATAGACTAGCAGCTCTCCATGCACTGCTTCCTGCAGGGGGCACAGCAGCTTCACCCCAATGGCATGGGGAGCGGTAGGAGAGCTAAGGCCAGGGCTGGCACAGCACCCAGGAGGTGCAGCCCAGATGCAGGAGATTAACAGGACGTGCGCTTCTGAGCTCACCAACCGAGACGTCTTGTTTTTGTTCTCTCGGTGAATTATCGTTGATGTGCCATCCAGGTAAGCAGTTTAGGATGTTAATAACCATATCATTACACCGTCATCAATAGAAGCCATAAAAACGAAGTCATCAAAGAGGAATTCTGCATGTCCTGTACTGATATGAGAGGGGGAGGCAGACTGCTGGCTCAGACAGTGAACTGAATGAACTCCAACTCTGGTCCATAGATTTATGTACCTAAAGGTCAGAACTCACAGGTTCTCCAAGAGTTTATCTCATTCTGCACAATGATGCATATTGATCAAGTGCCTGACATGAAACTGAGCAGCAGTTTATTGATTTTCATGGGGAGACGTAGCTGCCTAAATAATCTGTGCATTCTCTCATGCTGGGAAGAGCCGTTCAGGAGACCAAGTCATTAAAAAGTAAATGCTGAGAGCTGATCTAACATGAATACAGTATCTGTGGTGAACTGGGCGCTAGACATTGTATTCATCTTATCATATTTCATTCTAATAAAGACTCTGTGAGTGAAAGTACCAGAAGCTTACAGAGTTTCAATACCGTTCCCAGAGCCGATGTACGGCAGAACCAGAATTTGAACCACTCCTGTCTGTCCCCAAAGGTACTCTCACAGTACTCCATTTCTGAAGAGTTAAAATATTCCTGGAATTAATGATTTTTGATGCTTCATTTTATTGTGGGATATTTCTCCTTCTTTTAGAGCTGGGGACAGAAATGCACTGTGACTGAGAGCATGGAGTCTGAAGTCTGACTCCTGTGGTTCTGATCTCACTTTGCTTCCTGCGTGGCTGACATTGGGCACATTGTGTAAGTTAAATTCTCTGAGAAGTCATTTTTAACAATGAAAATGAGGGAATTTATAGTCGACAGCCTGGCGTGTAGAAAGCGCTCAGTAAATATTAATTACTGTTTGATTTTATACCCAGATTAACTGTCTATTGCTTTTACAGCTATATTTATGAGAATCAATTTTGGCCATGTTGAATGAAATAACTCTTCCTCCAGGTAGTCGTGATACATTTGGGCTTTTTGTCCATTTCTTTTGGTTGTTTGTTTTTCTCAAGATTTTACACACAGGGTGTCATTCAGGCCATGGGATTCTGCCACAATTCCATACTGTTAATTGTACTTTCTGGAATTTTGCTCTGATCCAAGTCATCTTGACTGGATGTGGGTGTTTCCAATGTCCCTACAGGAGCCAGAGTCCAGTCCCTTCTCAGGACAGTCCACCTCTGACTGTTACTGGTTACACCATAGAAGTGATTTGATAGGTCTTGAACTTGCGTGGACGTTACCACATGCAGAAACTGCATGGGAAGTTAGAAGTGTAAGGATGCTGTGATCCTCCTTTGAGAAGTCAGGACACTGAGACTCATAGAGAAGTGACAGGCCATTTATTGACGACTTGATCTTGTCAGCATTCAACAGACGTGGTTTGACTGGGCTCACACAACAGCCTTGTGTGATGAGACACTCGGGCATTGTCAGCGCCATCTCAGAAGACACACCTTACATCTCCATGCTAGCGTCCATTACCCCCAGGCTAAAATTCATTCCCCAAACTGGATCCATGGACTGGCCTCTGTCTGCTTTCCCTGTTCCCTCACTCACGACTTTCTTCCTTATCATGTGTGGTCCAACCACATGGAATCCGTGATAGGGCCCCTCCCCAACTACCTGCCCCCACTCATACCCACCAACCACCCCCAGCAGCTCCCCTCCCCACATGCACTGCTATTTCTCAGCTGACGCTCTGTGCACTCACATCCTCTTCTTTTTAATGCTCTTCTAAATATCTATCTACCAAGAAAACTCTCTATTTTTAAATTAGACATTTTTTTTAGTTAACAGACATTTTTTAGAACAGTTTTAGATTTACTGAATAAATTGATAGATAGATTTAGATTTACTGATAAATTGAGCTGATGCTATAGAGTTCCCATATACTTTCTCTCCCCTACACAAATTACCCCTATTAACAGTTTGGATTACTGTGGTACATTTGTTACAATTAAAGAATGAATATTGGTAATTATTACTAACTAAAGACCATATCTTACATGAAAGTACACTCTTTGTGTTGTACAGTCTGTGTGTTTGGACAAATACATCATGTCATGAACCCACCACCAGCACAGCATCATACAGACTAGTTTAACTGCCCTAAAAATCTCTGCTTCATCTGTCCATCCCTCTCCCCTTCCCCAGAACTCCTGGAGACCATCGTTCTTATTACATTCTCTACAGTTTTGCTTTTTTCTTAATGTTATATAATTAAAGTCACACACTATTTATCCTTTTCAGACAGGCTTCTTTTACTTAGCAGTAGGCATTTTCCCGTGTATTTTTCTGGCCTGATAGTTCATTCCTTTTGTTGCTAAATAATACACCATTGTATGGATGTACCATAGTTTGCTTATCTAATCACTGATTGAAGGGCATCTTGGTTGTCTCCAGTTTTTAGTGATGTATAAATAAATCTCATCTAAACTTCCATGTGTAGGTTTCTGTGTGGACCTAACTATCCAAGTCATTTGGAAAAATAACTAGAAGAACATTGCTGAATCATAAGACTATGTTTAGCTTTGTAAAAAAATGGCCAAACTGCCTTCCAAAATGGCTGTACCATTTTGCATTTCCACCAAAAATGAATGAGAGTTCCTTTTGCTCTGCATCCTTGTCAGCATTTGGTATTTGTAGTGGTATCTTGTCATTTTACTTTGCAATTCCCTAGTGATATATGATATTTAGCATCTTTTTTATTGCTTTTACTTTTTAATATTTTTTATTGTAATATATGCTTATTTGCCATCTGTATACCATCTTTGGTAAAGTGTCTGTTCAGATTTTTGCCGATTATTTTTTAACTTGGGTGTTTGTTTATCTTCTCCCAAACTGTGGCTTGGTTTTTGATTCTCTTAATGAGTCTTCCTTTTTTGAACTTTGATAATTTTCATGTATGAAATTAAAATACCTTTCTAAAGGAAGTAAGGCAGAAGTGCCATGCTCTCCTCTGCAGTTTAATTTCTCTCCCTCATTCCTCAAAGTGGCTGTTACCATGAATCTGTCTCCTACTCTTGCTTTAAATTCAAATCAGTGTCACCTCCTCCCAGAAGCTACCACACTACCACACGCCCTCTTTTTTGTTCCACATAAGACAGTAATGGATGCCCCTGCCTGTGCTCCTCCACGTTCCTCTAACACCTTGTGAATCACCCTCCTGTCCCCGCCCCCACATCCTCCCCCTCTCTGAGATCACCAATTACATTACGGTTCTCTGTTCATGACTCACTGTTTCCTCCTGCAACGAAAGATCCCTCTTGGCAGGTTATTTTTCTTGTTCAGTTTTGACCATCACCGCCTGATACACGGTGAGCACATAGTAAAAAGGTTCGGCCAATATTGTTGAATACATGAATTTGTTTAAAATATTGAATATATTAAATAAGCCCTTGATATATACCCAGAATAAAAGACTAGACATTCTACTACTGCAGACCACTTTTAAGACTCATTCAGGGATTTAAAGTTTCCTCTCAGACTGACACAAATTAATAAAATATACAAAAAGGGTAGTGCATTAACATAGCTAATCTAAAAATCATTTTTCATATTCGTATGAAACGTGGAATTTTGACCAGACACCAGGTCACAAATAAATCTCGACAAGTTTGAAATAACTGAAATACAGTCCATACGCTCCGACCACGATGAATTAGATCAAATGCCAGGAATAAAAACACAAAGGAAAAAAATAACCTATAGAGATAAGACAACGCAAAACTACTCACAACTCAATGGCTTAGAAGTTTACGCAATATTCACACTTATGCTAATCATCGGATAAAGGATCTGAAAGTTAATCAGTCTTTCCCTTCTCCAATGAACTTACTGAAGGTGGTGTATGGTCAATGCACCTACTTTATGAATTATTGTAAATAACATGTTTTCAGCTTGTTACATTTGTAAGAAGATTTGGGATATCTCAGAAGCTTTCAACCTTTATTTCTTGGAGCCCCGAGGTTCTTCAAAGGTGCCTGGGGGGCCCGTGGGAGGGGCCGCAGCAGGCAGGTCCCCAAGAGGGCTCTGAGCTCCGTGTCAGTGGGGTCCTAACTCCTAACTTCAACATCAGAAACAAGGACTACTGCATATGCTGTGATTTTATGTCCAAAGGTGATGTGGGGCTTGGTGGTTGCTTGATTCAGTGACTCAATGAGTTCATCGAAAACGAGTGTGTTTTTTTTCTCTCTTCACATTGTCATGAACTCTGTGGCTTCACTCTTAGCCTCAGAGAAAGGCTGCTGCAACAATTCCACTGGTCACACACGAACACTAGATCCGGGGAAAAAGGGACAGTGCATCATATTAGCTTTCTCTCCTAGAAGGTTTCTTCCTCTTTCCCCAGAAGCCTTCATACACCCTCCCTCCATGCACTGGTCCACTCCCAGCACACGGCTTTGGGGTTAACCTCCAACCAAGGCACTTTGCTGTTAGCACAGGCTGAGCTGTTGCTGGGCAGGTTACCTTTACAAATCACATGCAAGTATGTGAGTTCGTGAGGTTGTATGCAGCTGTATCCACGTCAGGTTTCATTTGAAAAAAAAAATGTTTTTCTATTGAAGAAAAGTATTTAGGTTAGGAAACCGCTGGCTTTATCTCAAAGATTATTCTCAATTATCTGTGTGCAATGCCTGACCCTACATACCCCAGGGTTGTGTGAGATGATACGTTGAAGGCTCCACCTGAGGGCTGGCGCTAGATAAATAGTGGGCGATTCGCAATTTGTTTCTAGGTGCCTGTTCCTCAGCTGGAACCTCCCCTTACTCCCTGTGCTCTTCCTTCTGGGGTTCTTGGCAAAGGAGAGCATTTTGCTCTCCACATGGGGAAGTTGCAAGCCAGCGAGACAAAGGCTGTAACTGTGGGGTGGGGAGTCGGGAGAGCAGAGTGCAGCGTGACCCAGAGGGCAGGGAAGAAAGCCCAGGAGGCCGCCCTGCAAGAGCTGGGGGAGGGGCAGGGTTAGAGTGGGCCCCATCCAAGGTCAGGTGCCTCTCCGTCACATTTGGGTCTCTAGCCTGGGCAGGGCTATAAATAAAGCCCATGCTTCAAGCAAGTAGCGCAACTGTAAGGGTTCCTCACCTTCTCCTTTAAAAAATAAATGTTTCTATTTGGCCCTTTTAAAAGTTATTTTTTATTTTTTTATTTTTTATTGGCCACGCCTTGCAGCTTGTGGGATCTTTGTTGCCCAACCAGGGACTGAACCTGTGGCCCCTGTAGTGGAAGCAGGGAGTCTTAACCACTGGACTGCCAGGGAATTCAATGTTTCTATTTGGAATGATGGAAATATTCTAAAATTAGATTATAATGATGATTGCACAATTCTGTAAATATACTAAAAACCATTGAATTGTACACTTTAGATAGATGAGCTTTATGGTAAGTAAATTATATCTCAATAAAGCTCTTAAAAACAAACAAAAAATTTACAGTTTTATAAAACATATGGTCTACAGTCCGAGCACCCAAGGTTATTGTTGAATAACCTTGTTATTGGCCAATCCCTCTGTCTTACTAATTCCTCATTTTCCAAAGCAAGAAACATTCATCATTACTCTCATTTTTTATTTATATTTATGAATTAGAGTGAAATTGACCTTAATCGTCTGTGATGATGAAATTTCAAATACCCATAGAATTTAACAGCTGGAATTAGGGAACCTTAGAAATCATACAGCCCAGATGCTCATTTTACACATGAGGAATCTGAGGTCAGTGTGTTTGAATAACCCACGAAGATGTAACGCTACTCACTCGAGGAGCCAAGACTAGAATCGGTGATTCCTGACTCTCCGTCCAGGACTCTTGTCACCTCCTCTCACATTGCACTGGATTCACATCACCAGCCAGAGGGGCCTGTGACATTTTAGCTTCTCCAGGTGACACTCCAAGTCACCTCCTAACCCAGGACCATCACGGGCTGATCCAGAGAGTCCAGCCTGGATTCAATAAGCACAGAAAACTCCTTAAAGAAAGTCAGGTTAAGCAAAGGCTTGAAATATGTGTGTCAATAAGTATGGGGTTAGAGGAAAAGGCTATCCCGTCCAGAATAAACTGCTTGAATCAAGTGCCCCAAAGGAAAACAGCTTGTGAAAATTCAGCTACTTTAGTATGACTGGAGTGTAGGGCAGAAGGAAGGGTAATAAGATCAAAATGTTCCTGAATGAATTATTTTGCTCAAAATGTACCACATCACATTCGACCTAAATTATCCCTAAGGTTTCTTTACACAATCACTTTTGCCAAGTGTGGAGGGACCCTTGGAACTCTGCATGAGTCATTTTTAAATTCTGGGGACACTAGGCAGATGAGCTTAAACGAAAGTATGGAATATTAAGATCCGTGACGTTGTTATTCTTTCAAATGGACCATATATCACCCTCCATAGACATGTACTTACAACCCTCAAAGCAGGCTTCTGTAATGACTCACCTTGACAACAATACATTTTTGAGTTGGGACAGATACAACACATCCAAAAGGATGAGGAGAGTGGAAGGTGGTAATAAGCAAAGAAGAAACAAACTATTCAAGTAACCTCGAGCAATTTGAATATCTCAGATCCTGCTTTTGCTGCCTTGCAGGTTCTGACCAACTTCATGAAGATCACGTGATTGTCTAGCCTACGTACCGGGAGGGCCAGAGGGCTCCGAGGGGCAGTCACCAGGAAGCGAGGCTCAGATGGAGGATCCGGAGTGGAATCTGCCCTAGAGCGTCCTGTAATAAAGGCATCTGGTGGGTGTCGTTATTTGGGCTTGTGGTTTCCAAGGTGAGTTGTGCTGTGCCTGGAGCTTGGAGTCGAGGACTCAGTGTGACCCTGAGTGGGTGCTGTGTTCAGGAACCATGCTTGGACTGATATTTCATGGATGCCTTCTCAAACTGGAACGTTAATTGCATGCATACCTTTCTCTCCAGTGGGAATGAAAGTTGGTCCCATGTGCTCCACAGATGCACTCAATCCATTCCTAAGTCTCCAGAGAGAGCAATGGATTCACATGCCCACATCCTACTCTGACCAGGATTCAGGATAAATGGTGAGGACAAGGCCTCATAATTTTAAGACTTCCCTACGTGTTAGGATGAATAGACACCAGAATATGTTAAATGCTCATCGACTCTGTTTGGTGATGATTTTCAAGAGCAGGAAGCAACATTTCCTGGAGTTGTGGTAGGGGGTTCTTCCCTTGCATCTTATCGTCTTAAACATAGATAAGGCCCGTCTCACAATGACGCCAGGGCCATCATGGCAGCATGGGGAAGCGGATGCCGAGCCCTCTCCCAGCAGTTATGTCCTCTGGGTCCTCAGCTCTATCTTCCAAGTCTCGTGGAGACTTAAACACCCTCCTTGTAGCCTAGACAGCAGGACATATCATGTGAGATGTGATATCTGAGTGAAGCAAGGCTGCACTGCTTCAGGGGTCAAACACTGGCAGAACTGGGATGGCCAATGAGGTATAACCATTCACCTCCCTTCAGCAGAACAAACGTGGATCCCAAAGCTGGGTGAGAAGTACCAGTGGGAGTATATCCTAGGTATTCAGGTAGAGGAACAAATTCTTGGGTAGGTAACCTGTGATACTGCTATTTCCTGAATGGACTTGTGCCCTGGTTTAGTGAATTCTTTGCATCAGTGAAATCATACAGCCAAAGAAAACAGCTTTCAGCGCAAACTGTCACATAGTGAGTATTATGTGATGGTAAACGATGAAAAAGTAGCATAATCTCAACACCTTAATAAAAGCAAATTAAAATAAAATTTGTGATAAATGGTTTTATACAAAGTACCACAAACAGATCAAACTAATTTCTCATAAAAAATGTTAACTTTAAGTTTCATGGGTCTATTTCTTTTATTAACAAGACGTACATGATGTGAATTGAAAAGCGTAGGGTTTTGTTAATGTTTTTGAAGAGTGAGAGCATATTTTAAAGGTAATTCTCCAACGGCGATAAACGCTTTAGGACAACTCAGAGAATTTAATCAATGCAGCGTGTGACCATATAACACCATCAAATGCCATCAACTCAGTGAGGCCAAGTTCATACACAACTCCACAAATTAAGGTTTTTCCTGTGAAACTGGGGTGATATTCTTTGCCCTTTTAATCCCCGGGCCCCATGCAAAGGGTGAACCACTCTTCATTGGTGCTGTAAATGAGCCACAGATTTCGCAAATGCAAGATTTTCTGATTGCGATAAGATGCTCAACTACTGAGACCTGCTCCCCTGCCTCCCTCTCCCCATGGACCCAGGTGCTGGAAGCAAGACCCTCTGAGCTTCTGGAAGGCCCCAGCTGCCCGTAGACGAGGGAGGCGGGGGGACCACGCCAGGGCCCAGGCAGGCATCATTACTGTTAATTGTTGGGGAGGAGCAGAGGGTACATAAGGAGAAGCCTGAGGCTGTCCCTCATTTTGCTGGGCTGAGGCTGTGAGGGTGGCTGCGTTGCTGATGTGGGTTGGGCTGGACTCTGCTGCAGGGGTTGGGTTTGTTTTGAATGGGTTTCCAGGGAGAAGGGGCTGGGGGGCCTGTGGGATTCTGTTTTTCTTTAGGGCAAAGTCCCTGCTTTTTCTTCTTTCTCTGGCTCTCTCCTCCCTAAGCCCACTCTCCCTGCAGGACTCTCTTGCTGTCCCATCTCTCTCTGACAAGCGGAGGGGCGGATGTGGGGAGACCTCTTGGCAGCCTCCCCAAGGTGCCGTGCTTCTGGAGGGTCTGCTGCTGGCCTCCTCAAAGAAAGCCTCCTTTCTTCTGAAGCCCCCCCCCCCTCCATCCTCAGCCAAAAGACCTTGAGAAGTGCATGTCCTCAGCTCAGCAGGCAGGGTGAAGCTTAGGCCGCTTTACAGAAAAGAACAAGACAGAGAGGACCCAATCCCTCCTAACCTTCTAGGGCAACAGGATAAGGTGTCCAGAGGCCTCAGTTTGCCATGGAAATAAAGTGGGTGTGGTGGATGGGGAGCGGGCACAAAAGGCTGCCCCAGAGCTTGTGAAACAAGGATGCGGGAGTTCCAGGGAAGGACGCCCTACCAGAGCTGTTCTCTCCTTGTCTCTAGCGAAGAAGCAAGCAGGGCTGGGCTGGCCCTAGAAACTGCAGACCTAGAAGGAAAACAGTACCGCGGACTCCTTAGCCAGGAGACTCTTTTTTCATGTTCTCTCCTTTTCCACATGTAAGACGGTAGTTGCCATCCCAGCACCCAGGTGTGGTCGGACTGTTTTTAAGTGATACTTGAGGGTTAAAAGGTTGGTTACTGGAACTTTCTCTAACCCTTTACAAAGTCTCATGTTAATAAGGCCCAGGGAGACGAGGTTCAGCAATCAAAGTGGCCACCAATCAACTGTGAGAACTAAAGGGCTTTAATGGGAACGGCCCTGGGATTCTTCGAGAATGGTGATCCTTGATTCAAAACAGGTGCCTTAAGTATCTGCTTACAGACGAGAGCGCACGAGCTAGAATGGGGCAGGTTACGAGGGCCACCTGTGGGCACGTGGGTGGTGTCTAGAGTTTGCTATTCCCTCAAGCTCTCAAAACAAACATCCTCCCCAAAGCATTAAGTAGCGTGGAAAACTCATTGTCACTCGAGCGCAGCCAGGGGCCCAGAGTCCTGCAGCCCCACTGCCAAGTGCATCTTAGTATTGGAATTGGCCAGCACCGCATCCTGCAGTCTTCACAACGCTTGTTACCCCTACAGGACAGTGGGGAGTAAACTACATTTGGGGCAACTATATGTCAGGTGAGGACCATCATTTCTCCCCGACGCCCTGCTTCCCTCTGCGGGTGGAAGCAGCTCTCCCCAAGGCCCCGGGCAAGCTGGGAGGTCTGGCTGGTGATGGAGGGAACGTTAGGTTCCAGGAGCATCCGGGCAGGGGCGGGAAGGCTCCCCCTTTGGACCTGAGCTGATAAACGAATGTGACAACTCGGATTTGACGGTGGGTGAACATACGTGGTGTGGCACCTGTGACAACCCTAAGTCATGGGGTCCAGAGGGCCTATGGGGCTGTTCTGGGTCAGTCAGCTTGAAATGTCCTTGATTCCCACCCCCCTTCTGTCTTACAACCTTGATTGTTGCAGGGAGCCATGGGCCTCGGGTTAGGAGGGTGACCCAGGATTATCTGGGCGGGCTCCAGAATCACGGGAGCCCCAGAGAAAAAGCCAAAGGTGGAAAAGGACAGAGCCATGACCATGGTGCAGCCTGTGCTCCCTGTGGGCCCAGCAGAGGCACGCTGCCCCGCTGGGGCGGGGGGCCAGGAGCCTCCTCTTCTAGTGCCTCCCCTGCTGAACATGGGTGTGGGCTTCTTCCTGGTGGCCTTCTGGGTGCCAGCTGTCACCACCTTGAGGTAAAAAGCCGAAGCATGGGGCTACCATAGCTAAAGCCACCAACGCTTCTGTTCCAAAGACCTAATAGAATTTTCTTGACCTCTTACAACCCTCTATTTAGGGGCTTCCCCTGACATCCGTCCTGCCGTTCTGGTGACTGGCCTCCTCTAGTTCCTAGATGCCTTAATCCACATTTTCTGACTTTAGGCTGTAAGTAAAGCTGGTCCACGTGCCTTTTGGACCTGAGCGACCTAAATACTCTCTGCAGGGTTCCCTGAGCTCACCTGCCTTGCTGGGAGCTCTGCACCTAAGATACCTCTTCCACTCACCATGATATCTTTACATGGAATTTTCTTCCCTTCTCTGGCATCTACCCAACATCTCCCTGGTTTTTTCTGGAGGGATTTATGATCCTGCAGGTCCTAGTAACTGGAAAATCTTATTTAATGCTCCCTTGAAGCGTGGCCTTCCAGGTGAGTGTCACTGAGGCCCCTGTATACAGCCTGAAGTCTTAAAATCAGCAGAAGGATAGCTTCAAGGTCTCTGTCTCCCTCACGCCACCCTCTCACTAGGGCTTGTCTTTCTGGCCTCAGAATTTGGCATTCTCTGCAGTGTTGGGATGAATTAGCCCTGGGGATGGTCATCTACGTCCTGACCTCGAATGCTCTCACCTAGAAATCATGCCAGTGCGTCTCACGCTTACCTACAGACACGTGGCTGCTTCTACCATCTCATAACTGGAGGGCTTGGATATTGTAACTTCAGGCACTCTACATATTGTCTTGAGCTACCCTACATCCTGTATAAAAGTAGACTGACCGTAGTCTCTCAGACTTTCCATCGACTGCCTGATGTGAAAAATCTGTTCTCAAGGTAATTTGCCCATAAAAATGCAGCAGAACGCAGGGAACAGACTGGAGCTGCATCAATACTTTTAAAAGCCCTGCTCTCACGGGCCGCCTCAGCCCCTTCCAGGGATGACTCTTGCCCTTCGTGGTACTCACTGACATAGCATCAACCGCCCCTTGCACTCTCATGTTGCCCTCTGACCTCCATCTCTACTGGACCCGTCTGATATCTGGGCCATATATTTGAGATCAAGTCTAGACAGCCTGAATTCCAAAACCCAGTGAGTCGCCAGTGGGAGTATCTGGTAGGTGTCTGAACTTGTTCTATTCCTTGGTTCCTAATCTTTGTGATGATGGCAGTTGGAAAAAATGTGATGTTTAGGTGTCTTCATTTCCTAGACTTGAAAGAGGAGCCAGGTCATCAAACTATGAATCCAAACCTTAAGGATGAGATGAGCCCTTTCCATTAGTCCTAGAAACGGTCACCTTGCCTTATTTTAACAGGCAGATCCTGCCTACTGCCGAGACCAGCTCGGCGACGCGAGGGGAGTGACGGGTGCCGCAAGCTTGAAGAAGACACAGACACAGACTGAAGAGAAAGATGGGACCGGGGGACTCGAGACCTCTAGGATCAAGAGCCTTGCTGATTCATCCCACGTGGCTTTTATTGAGTTCTTGGCTAACACGCCCAGGTTAATCCCATAAACAATCAAAGGCCTCACATGACTGGGGTAATGATCTTTGCCTCCTGGGCCTGATTTGAGCAGGTGTGGATCTGAGCTGGCGTGGAGAGCAAAACAGCCCTGGGGGCAGGAGACCTCTCTCAGATGGATTAGGGGTCTGTGCCCCACCCCTGTTGGCCCCTCTGCGGCTGTGCCTGTCTTAGGTTGTTCCTCCCTTGAGGAATCTTACCCGTCTCTGGCTAACCAGTCATCCTCCAGGGCCAAACAGGGTGATATAAGGAAGGCTCTATGCACCACCCCTGTTGGCCCCTCTGCGACTGTGCCTGTCTTAGGTTGTTCCTCCCCTGAGGAATCTTACCCGTCTTTGGCTAACCAGCCATCCTCCAGGGCCAAACAGGGTGATATGAGGTGTGCAGGGAGAAAGGGGCTGCGCCCCTAGAGACGGCCAACCCTCTGCCTATGCCCCCATAGTCCCCACGCCCCGCACCCTCAGCTCCTCCACTGCTCAAGCAGGACATTCTGAATCCCATCGCTCGGCCCACATACTTTAACATTTTCAAGGTTTCAGAAAGGCTCCTGAATGTCTTCCCACAGCCTACCCCATAATATGCCCCCAGGTTGACTCTCATTAAGTCTACTCAAAAGATCTGAGATCCCAATTCTGGAAACTGTCTAGACTCATCTCATGATCACAAAGGATTAGAAGAGTCTCATATTTGCATGAAAAATGTGATGAAATTGGGGTCAGGGGTCCAACCTTGCTCTTGCGTCTCTGCTACACCACATGGGGATGTGTTGGCAGGCAGAGAATGAGGGACAGACAGATGAGATTGGTGATGAGGTTTACCAGGATGGTTACAAGTGTAAAGTCCTGTAAAAAATTTTTTGACCACGTGCTGTGTTGTTAGGAGCTACTTGCTTCTGATGAAGAGATGGAGAAGGGACAACACATCCTGGGTGTTGGCAGAACAGGTCATCTTGAGGGATAATCTTTCCTGGAAGCATCTATCCTACTGTCTTAATCCCAGATTTAAGAATTCTTCCTGAAACTCGGTTACTTGCTTCTTCCAGCAGTACCACAAGGTTCCTCCAGGGACCTTCCTGACCATCATGTGTCTGGAATTGAGCCTCACAATTGCTCTTCAGTTTTACAAATCTCAGTCTTGGGGTGACCTATATTTGTGCACTTTTTTATTCGTGCATTTAAATGCAGTGGTCATCTGAGTCTTTCTAAACCATGGGAATGGCTCGAATCTCTCCAGGCAATATCGTCCCAATTCAGTGCCAAGAGTCCTGGCTGCCCAGGAGTTCTACCCAAAGAGTTAAGTGCTCTGGACATGGAAAAGACTGGGTGTCCTCCAGTCCTGTGGCTTGTGCTGGGCCTGGTGCCAGATGAGGGCACAGTAGAGCCCCAGAGCTTCCCTGGCTACATCACAGTAGCTTACAAGAAGCCAAACTTCTTATCAAGTCCTGGCTTTGGGTAACACCAGGTATATTCTAGGAATTGGTTGATGGGGGTTGAATGTGATGAATCTGGACCAGGATGTGAGGCTTATTTGTAGCCGACTTTATTTAAAGTAAAATGTAAATAGTTCTCACTGAAGGCAAAAGTTAATATGCATCTTAGTTTTGGGAAACAGCTGTTGTTACATTGAATATTGAGTCTGTCCTAACCTCTTCCTTCTGAAACCACAACTGCGGGCAGGACAGACCTCTCCTGCATCCCACATTGCCAATGCTACTTTTGTATCGTCTGCCTCTTTCCTCTCGACACCTACCTCACTGATTGCGTCTCCTGCTCTGATTCAGTTCACTGCGTTCACTCGTAAGTTGGCAGGAAGTCTCTTGGACCCTAGCTGGCAACATGGTACAGCTCACCTCCAGGACAGACATGGTGCCAGGTCAAAGGGATGCAAGCTGTTGGAAGTTTTCAGATCCCTAGAAACTAGACCACATCCACACACACACACCCCAATAACTTGTGATTGCTGTTGAGGCAGGTACAAGTCCAAGTGCAGCTATACACTTAAAGCTACAAAGTTGTGGGACCCTGTACTCAGGGGCAGTACATCTGCAGCATGTCTGGAGGAGGAGGTAGTCAGCAAAAAGGAGTTCGAAGTCCTCCTGGGAGTTCAAAGCAGGGAAGTAGTTCTACGTAAAGAAACCCTGCAGATCTACTTGGTGGTCAAGATGTTTCCCATAAGCCAGGTAGGGAGCGAGGCACTGGATTTCTGCCGATGGAAGTGTGGCATGAGATCTGCAAGGTAACAAGGGACTCTGGAGCCCTGACCTGGGCTTGTTGCTGCCAGAAACTACTTAAGAGGCTCTATCTTGGAGGACAAGTGCATGCAAAGCATCTCATTGGCCACAGTTCTTGGGAGGAGGTCTGTAAAGATAGTGAGGTTAGGGGCTTGGCTTTGAAAGTGTCTTATGGCTAGTCGGATTTTAAATGTCGCTTTAGAAGAACAGACTTGAATGTTGGGACTGTGCGTAGAGAGCCTGACTTTGTAAGGTTTCCAGAACTGAGATGGTCTCCCAGGGTTGGCTGTGTCTGCTTCCACATTAGGACAAAGTTTCCGATGGAGCAGTTTCAGGAGAAACTGGATTACTCTTGATACAATACAAAGGGGATTGTAACGTTACAGGATCTTGAATTCACTTCTGGCAATCCAGACAACTGAAAGACAAATCTAATAGCTGGCAGCAGTTCCAATAGTCCTGATCTCAGGATATATCCCATTGAGATGCAGTCAGTATTGAGCAGCAGTTATCATCCGCTGAATTGTAACTACTAAGAAATTCTCATGGGTCATGAGAAAAACAGACTTCACAACCTAGGGGCAACTTTGGAATCATTGACTTTTTTAAAACATGTATGAGCTCTTTGAATTAAAAGAGCTCAGACAATTGGCTAAGGATTTCAGTATATAGTGGGAAACTTGGTTTATAATTCTGGAGTCTCCTTAGGCTCTGGAAATAGTTCACATAGGATGCCCTATGAGCAGAATAGCCTCTTACTTCACAGAATTATGCCAGCGTTGTCTTGGACTGCTGCTTATTCTAAACACTTGGAGGATGTTAGTGATAACTTGAGAGCCTGCTGATAGACATCTGAAGGGAAGGTCAAATTGGTGTCAGTATCCTTTTCTCAATTTCCAGCCACGACCTGCGCACCATGAATTTCAAAGGATAAAATGCCTTCCTGTGCCTGTGCCCCCAGTTGGTGGGTACTATGGTTGGGGTTGTAACACTGCCTGTTCTTGTCCTGAGAACACAAGTGCTAGGACCCAGGTGAGGGAGCTCATCCTAGAGCAGATACATATCACCCAAAGCGGACATGCTCAACCTTTTCACTCACGGACTCCAAGTGGGATGGGGGATGTGACTGCCTCCCGACACCGAGGAAAAGAGACTTTCACATAAGCAAGATGAGTATGTACAGGGCAGTAGAGAAAAGTCATATTACAAACAAGAATTGTAATAGACACCAAGTCAAATAGGAAACAGTAGGTCTGAAAGACAACTTTATGAAACTGTAAGAGCTGGGAAAACAAGGAGTAAAGATAAAGAATGACTCGGCGAGTAGGAATCTAGCAGACGAGTTAGGAAACGTAAAAGCTCAAGTTTAGGGATGGAAGATGGATATTTAGATGAGAGACTTGGAACTGAAGAAATCCTCAAGGCAGAAAGGGAAGCTGCAGGTTGAATGAGGACCAAGAGGACCCCAGATCCCTGGCGTTGGGCTCTAGGACATCAAGTCAGCAGGTAGATTTATGTCCTTTACCTCAACCCACGTTGAGGATACAGAAGTCCACTGGGTTTCATGCCCAGAGCAAGACTGGACATGGACGTGACTTCCACGAGGCCGGGATTGTATGGGCCAGCCTGAATTCCTTTTTCTATTAACTTCAGGCTATCTGTTAGTTTTTAATAAGGAGAAGCTGAAAATAGAGGTAATAAAGGAAGGAACACTGCAGTCGGAGGTGAGACCTGTGACTTTGATATGAGAGAGACTCCTGATAACCACTCCCCTTTTGGTCTCAAGGTCTAAATCCTCTGGAGCTAGTTCTCCAGCTGCCTCTTCCTCCGGGCAGTTCAGGCAAGAATCTCTGGTACCACTGGAAGCCTAATGACTCACTGGGGCATATGTGGTAACTGCCTCTTGAATGTCTTTTAAAATTTCAAATCTGTAAAAGTCTAGACCAACTGAGAGTGGTAAGAGTTAGGGAGTAGTGTATGCCTAGCCTGTAGCTTGATCATGAAGGAAGCTTTACAAAACTAAACCTCCAGGAGGTCATTACCATCCATGACAACATTGTGATAGTGTGACAGTAGTTCCCAAGGATGGGATGGAAGGACTTTAAGGTGTCTACCTGCCCTAGAGCTGATGCCTGCCAATGATGGGGAACAATTCTAAGAAAAAAATAGAAGAACTTCTAGAAAGCATAGAGGGGCAATAACTGTCCTGACATTTCTCCAGGAATAAACTCAAAGGTTGGGATTATATGTCTCAGAAAACCTGGAATTAGGGTAATACCCTGGTTCAAGGAGTTCACTTGTTTATATATGAATCAGAATAATCTTGAGTTTACAAAGATTTTTATTGCACCAATGGAAAGTCATGTAGCTTGGTAATTCAGGATATATCTTTCTAAGTTAGCACTCGAAAAAAAAGGAGGAGACAGATGAAAGAAGACCACCAAGAGGCTTAGACAACTTATACCTCATACAACATGAAAAAAGATGATGGGTAAACATGCATGTCCATACACCTAAAGATGCTACAGCTATGGAAAGAGCCGCACTCACACTCCTTCCTGAGTGAATTCCTGGTGTCCCTATTATACCTTTCTCTGCTATTTTCTGTATATTTTCAATGCTCCAAGACTTAAAGTTTCCACAATATTATGGACCTAACCTTTGAATTAACCATCAATAAATGAAGACATGAGCCCCTTCCGTTACCAGGTCCAATACTCACAGCTAGGATACAGGCATGTTCCTGGGCTCCCAGTTTAAGACATGGAGCATCCTCCCTCTTCTATACCCCAACCTAACTTCAGGTTTGACATCTGATCTTGCCGGGAGGGGAAACCCATGTGGATGAGTCATTAGACCTATGCTTGCCATGTTCTGGTTTCAGTTCTGGGATTGTCCGGATGGCTGAGGTGTGGTGATGTCAGGGAGAGGGGCATGAGTGTCCTCCAAATACTCTGGTTCATTCAGTCTTCAGGGAGGATGTCCACTGCCTGGTAGCCATGGTGACTACAGAGGCCATTTGAGCTTGGCGACAATCATGGAGGCAAGGAAGCACCTCCTGAAGGACAGGAAACACTCCCTCTGGGTTTCCAAGTGATGACTGTTTCTTGCCTTTAGCTTGGTCCGCAACACGCTGGGTGTCCTTGTTCCTTTGTCAGGCTGGCTCCACATCCAGGAAAAGAGGTCTAAAAGGGTGGGGGAGGAAATCTGATGCCTCTCTGCTCAAGCTGAGGCCCTGGTGAGCTCTGCAGCATGCCGAGAGGAGCCTGAAATTCTTCCTTGCCGTGGGGCATGCCTCCGGTGGTTCTGGAAGGTCCTCCTCTTGCTGTTCCTCACACAGAAGAGATGAGGCCTCTTCCTGGTCTTCGTGGTTGAGAGGAGCTCATCTGGGGGGCTTAATGTTTCTACAGATGCTGGTGTGCTGTAGGCCCAGTGACAGAGGAAACAGCTCTGTGGCTGGGGTGCCTGATGGTACCATACGTGTGTCCATGTGCTCAGGCTACAGAATTGTCCCTTCCCCGATTCCCTCCCCTCTGGCCATGACGACATGGGACCCCTCACCCCACCTTGGCCTAGTGTGGGATGTGCCTGGGTGACCAGATGCTGTACCTGTTGCTGAGGATGGTCAGGGTCAGGCTGGGAGGGAGTCCCAGGGGGCAGTGCTGCCAGGCCAGCGTGCTCTTTATGCTCCCGTCACCTTCCTTGTTGACACCAGAGGAGTGAGGGGATGAGCCCCCTCCCAGGGTCAGGCTGTAGATGAGTGACTCCTTATAAGTGTCTGAGGTGGGTGAGTTCTCTCCTGCACAGCCTGGGTGGGCTGGACCACTCTGGTTCCTGGTCACTGGCCTGCACAACCCCCAGAGGAGCTCAAGGAACAAAGAACGTGGAAGAGAAAGGAGCCACTGAGCAAGTGATTGGATGCTCCTGAGAGGATGGCGGGGAGGAAGGGGAGAGAAGCTGGGGATGGGGGACAGGATGCTTTGGTCCAAAGGAACTGTGGATGAGGGCTGGGATTGGAGCCTTCTGCCGCGGCACACACCGGCCTTCTTCTGCTCTCCTGGGTACCCACTTCTCTGGTTCTAAAGCCATCTCTGGATTCTGGGATGCCTGTTTGTCTAGCCAGTTCTTCCCTGATAGCAGTGGCAGGAAATCAGTTCTCAAAGGCTTGAATGAGGCTGCTGGTTTGTGGTTGAGTGATGGGTGTCTACTTTCTCCTGGCTGCTTTTGAGAAGCATCCTCGGGTCCAAGCTTGAGGCTATTCACATGGCTGCAATTGCCCTCCCCTTAAGGAGCTGGCAATCGGCTCTGCTTTTGACGCCTTGCATGCCTTTGAAACCAGGGGTCACTTACATACGCTTGATGGTGGGGTTGCTCAGTGCCCCAGTCCTTCTCTGGTGGTAAAATCATGGTAAAGACTGTTTCCAAATGTCTGTGCATAATTCATCCTCAGCAAATTGGTCATCTTCCCCATCTCCCCTGTTTCGTTCCTTGTCCTTCACTGTGAGCAACTACTGTTCTCAAATTCTGGCTCTGAGGCTGCTGGGCTGCCGGGCAGGACCCACTGCTACTGTCCTCCCGGCCACACTGAGTCTTCAGCCACTCTCCAGGCCCTAGGATGGATGGAGGCCATGCCCACAGCACTTTCATGGAGGACTGCGCTTCCTAAAGGCGCTGTGGTTGAGCCACCATTGCTTTGGTGTCTCTAATGCAGATCTTTGCATCTGAGACAGATGGCAATGGGACCACAGGACTCCTGGGTCCACTGTACATAGTTGAGGAGCCTGGCAGATGACTCCTGTCCCTGCACAGCACAAGATACAGGACACTGCTGAAGCGGACCAGAGCCTTCTCCAGGTTCATCTACAAAAAGAAACCAAAGTTAGAACCCCAATTCTGGGTCTACCTGCCAAAAGAACAGGAGTGCCAAGTCTCTTCCGTGTCCCAGGCTTGGAAAGCTCCAAGTTATTTCTGAACTTCACAGAATATCAAATCACTTGAGCTAGGAAAAATCCCAGGGCCATGTCAACAATTATTTATTTTGGTCTTAAGTAAAGCAAGCATATTTCTGCTGTTACTGAGGAAAGCAGTTTACCTAACTAGAAATTCCTTACTTCTATTAGCATGAGCCTGTTCGGAGTGTCACTGAGTGTTGCTTTACTTTCTAAAATCATTTATAAGATCTTATAACTTGAGATCAAATTGACATAACATTAGTTTGAGGTATACAAAATCACTTGCATACACTGAAGTGATCACCGTAAACTGTAGTTAACATCCATCACCAAAGTGACAAATGTTTCTTTCCTTGTGATGAAAACTTAAGATTTACTCCGAGATCTTCAGAGACGCCATACAATATTACTATAGTTGCCATGTTGTGTATTACATCCCCCCAGTTACATCCAAAGTTTGTTTCGTGGCCCTGTCCTTCACCTATTTTTTTCCACCCTCCAACCCTCTTCCCATCTGGCAAATACCAATTTGCTCTGAGTTTGGTTTTATTTTGTAAGAACAAGTGAATGGCTGGGGACTGAGTGTAAGTCTGAATGTCAATGTCCAAACCTGTTTCCCTTTAAAAGATAAGCCAGTCTAGATGCCAAATATTATAAAGGAATCTCAGCTTCATCTTGGTCCTAGTGCCCTTGGAACCCAAGTAGACCATGATGTTTAGAGTTGTCTCTGGCTAGATAACTCAGAGACGTGAATCTGCCTAGATCGTGGTATCTCAAGTGCATAGATTTCTCAAAACAAGTTCAAGAGCAATGTCCCAGTTCCTAAAAACTTATCAGACTATAAAGATGGATAGTTGAGGATGTGGTGAGGGTCACTGAAAATATTTATCACAGGATCATGACTAAAAGTGACTAGGAAAAATTGGGAATAGAAGCTAGGGTTTATGTGACTTCAGCATAGAAAAGATTGAGCTGGCCAGGTTGATTGGACATAGGAGGAAGGAGATAGCCTGACAACTTACATCCAACATGGAGACTGTGGCCCATGGGATTATAAAAGCAAGAGATGAATTTTCCCATGGCAAGACCACCTTTTCTGGGTCCATGTAGGATATTGACAGGTTGAATTGGGGATATCTGTGACCCTTTCCAAGGTATCCTTGAGAAGGCTTGCTTCTAAAGCCAAAGCCCAAGGAGAGGAAAAAGCCATCTCTACCATAGCAGAACCTCTGAACAGTAACCTTGCCTGTCATCTTTTCTGGGTGCTCACAGAAGACAGTGCAAAATTAAGACTTTCACACAAGGTCAATGCTTACATGAGGCTAGCTTCACTAAAGCTATTTAGATCTGATGTCTTCTTAGGAAGTACAGGTCACAAGGAGAAACTGATGCCCAGACCAAGTGTGGGGTGTGAGGCACAACCACCAGTGAAGGGAGGGGAAGAAACAGGGTGGGTCAGATGGAGAAGTTGAGCCGCAATACATCCTCAGCTCTCCCAGCACAGAGCTCTGGGGCTGGTAGCGTGTTGAGTTACCCTGCAACACGACTGCCCTCCTGCCTGGCTACAGGAAGCACTATGTGCGTTATCGAGCACACCCAGCCTGTACTGTGTCCCGATCTCCTTCCCACAAGAATCCTAGTAACGGTGATGCTGCAACACCAGGGGGTCACCACTGTGTGACCCCCGTCAGCACTGGGGACTTGGAGGAAATACCTGAATTTCATCCTGAGATCAATCCCAGGATGAGTAGGGTTGCCATTTGTTTAAATCTAATTTCGAAAGCAGAGGTTGCGGCAAATATTGGAGTGCAAATTTATCTGGGAGGTGACCCCACTGGCATCTGTAGGGCACTGGGGGGATGTGACCTTGAAGGTAAGGGTGTGCGATTAAACGAGTCCTTGTTTAACACACCTAGAGGTCAATCTCACTCGGGAACTTTAGGAGACGTTGAGAACGTGCCTGTTTTGGTCCAAAGTGACTTGGGTATTTATTAACTGAGTCTATCCATTGGTTGTTAATTGTCTAGCACTTCTGGCCTGCCCTGCCTGTGGCCTGCAGCCCCAGGAAGTCTCAGGATCTCTGAATAGCCAATAACTGCAGTGTTAGGCACTGGCACACATCGGGTCACGTGCTGAGAGAATGAGAGCCGGATGCTGTTGTAGACGCTCTCCGGGTGCATGGATGGATGCTCTGTGGCCAAAGGGCTTGTCCCAGCACATCCGTGTCTTGGAGAAAGACCGGCTTCATCAGCCCCACAATCCAAAAATAAATGCAGGATCCCTGAGTGACCACCTGGAGGACATAGGATGTCATGTCTTTCCCAAGAACGCAGTCTCCCTCCCCAGATACAATGGGAGATTGCAGCCAGACCTTGCAAAGGGCAGGGGAGGTCTACTTTAAGCCTGTTACTAACATGCCTTTCGATTACCCACTTGATCTTCCAATTTCAGGTGTAGAATCACTTATCTCCTACCGTGTTTGGTAGAGTGGGGTCTTCCTTCCATTTACCCTGCAGCCTTGCTTCGAGTTTGAGTTGCCCTTGCTCAACTCAGACCTGACTGTATCACCTGGCAGGTCCAGGTCATACCATGAGCACCCAAGAGCCTAAATCTCGTTTGCCTCTGTCACACTGGCCAGCCATTGGCTGAGATGTTCTTCCTTACGTTGTTCTCCAGTCGTCGTAGGATGAGGTTGGTTTCCAAATTGAACCTGACCCAGGCTGACCACTAGTCTCCCCGGGACTGTGTTAGAAGCTGCTAGAGTCAGTTAACCAATATCCCAGACTCATCCTGCTGAGGGATTTGCTTGCGGGAGCCATCAGAGGGAGGGCCAAGGGCCCTTCCTTGCGAAGTCAAACTCCTCCATCACGTGCCCCATCCCTAGCCTGCCTGACTTTTCATTTCTGGCTCTACCGATGGCTCCCATATAGTACAGCCTATTCTGCCAGACCAGCCCTCCTGGCAGCAGTGAGTGGGACTCTCTGTCAGTCTCCTGCCCTGGAACATGATGTGCAGGGAGGACAGTTTCAGCTGGTCCAGGCAGCTCTGGACCTGCGATTAGTCAAGAGTGGGTACACTCCTGACTTGCCGTGGTAGTCCGCATACTCGTCTGTTCTGGTTAAATTCCACCACTTCTTGAGCCTGTGGGAAGTCACTTTATTCATATAAACATGACCATCTTCCCTCTCCTTTTTCCTAGGGAGACCTACATATGTGACTTTGAACACGTTGTCGCCGACAAAGATGGAGTTGGAAGGATCAGACTAGCTGCTTTGAGGTTGTCAGGACAGAAGTAGTTCTCTACCAGAATCAGGCTCTGCTCTTCTCCTGCTCCTATGCAGAGTCAGATTTGAGACAGTCACTTTTGAGATATTAAAATAGTTTTGGGAAAATCGGTCTCCTGAGACTTCTACATGTAACCATCTACCTACTTTGTCAAAGTAAAAATTCGTTAGAATGTCCTGGCCACTTCTTCAAATTGAAGTGAGCCGGGGTGGTCAGTTGCAAAGATGGTTGCTGCTATTTCAACCTATATGTTTCCCTATTGTGCAATGTCTCAAAACCATCCCGTGGCGGATATGGGCTAAGATCTCGTGGGAGTCCTCCATGTTCCCTTCACTCCTCTGATCCTAGTGACTTTCTGGCTAAGTTTTCTGAGGAATGTTCAGTCAAGTGATTCCTTAGTGACTGTGAATAGAACATTTCCCTTCACTACCCCCGCCTCCCTCTTCTTCAGCCAGTTATCCTGAAGTTGGTGCTTGGGAAGCTTACCGCACACCCAACAAGTTCCCAGACAAGAGGACAAACATAGTAGATGAAGGAACCAGCAGAGGTAAGAGCTCATAAGAGGAGAAGGGGTATCTAATGCTCCAGGTTCTTGGAAGAAAGCTTCTCTCCATGGTACCAGGACAATGGCCCAATGGAGATACTGTTAGTTTTCGGACAAGGCTTATTTATCTTTGTAGGATCTAGATATTTACCTGGTGTAGCCAAGAACATGGTCGTCTAGCGGCTTCGTGGCAGGCCAGGTAGAAATAGTCCTCAGATCAGGATCCTGGGAAAGATGAAGGGCACGGGATGGTGAAGGCTTTGTCCGCCATGAAGTCCTCCTCCCGCTTCATGGCAGAGACTTGTTTTCAATAAGGGGAGCTGTGTGGCGAGGGGTCTGAAATTTCCTGTATAAGTGACATTACAGTAAAGGGCCCCATGGCATGAGCCCTTCAAAAAGGCGGCTATAAGAAGAGTGCTCCAGGCTACAGATCACATTACCAAGGAGTGTAATTTTGAAACAAAGTGGAGCTATGTGAGGTCGAAGGATGGAAGCCGTCCTTTCCTGGAAGCACAATATAACTGCCAGGGAAGCTCTTAAACCAGAGATGCTCATAGCTATAGCTGGTTGGCATCCTTGCTTCTCCATCCACTAATAGCAGGGTTGTCCGTGTCTACTTGTTATTGGTTGTTAATCAGAGCCAAAATACCATGGGGCATGCCGTTGATACACTGAATTGGCATTTCCCGACGAGTAGGTACCAAGAGCTCTAAGTCTCTACTAACTTTGATTCATTTCATTGATTCAGTTAACGTAGTCTCTATTCTGTACTCTTTGGGTTTGAGTCTGTTAATGTATTTTATTCTTTTAAAGTTTTTTTTGGCTGTGCCACGCTGCATGCGGGATCTAGTTCCCCACCAGGGATCAAACCCAGGCCCCCTGCAGTGGAACTGCAGAGTCTTAACCACTGGACCATCAGGGAAGTCCCTGATTCTGTTAATTTATAGTTGCCTTAAAATATGGAAAGGCTTTGGCCACTAAGTCACTTTTCTGCCTCCTCACCTCTTCAGGTACTCCAGTTACGTTAGGTTGCTTAGAGTTTGTCCACAATTCACTTATTCTTATGCATTTTGTTACTTTGGACATAATTCTATTGCTCTGTCCTGAAATTTGCTATTTTCCTCTGCAATTTTTGCTAATCCTATCCACCACAGTTTTTATTCTAGAATTTTAGATTTCCTCTCAAAGTATGACTTTGATCACATTTGTTGTCTTGTTAACGTAGGGGAGGGACACGGGTAACTGAACATTAAAAAAAATTCTATAACCATATAACTTCAGCATATAATGTCACTAATTTTAATGTTCACCTCTGCATCTGTGGAATAATCACAGTTGTTTTTGTTCACTCTGCACACGTGGAGGAGAGGTTCCCAACTCATTCTTTTGGTTGAGTGCAGGGTTGGTCACTTACTGATCTGAAATCCTGATTTAAACTGAGTCCAAAGAAGCAGGAATACTTTTCTGTCTCAAAATAGAACTGTATGCTTATGTTTAAATGTCTCAAGTTGCATCTATTAGAAATTAAGTCTGACCAGCTCAACTGCGTGCATTATGTTGCCACTGGTCCTGTTGACTTCCAACCCATTTCTTGCTTCTCGTGTACCCTAAATCATGGGATACTTGACCTCTAGAGCCTGTCTTCCAGTGCAGAACCAGCTTTCAGCTGGGCTCGGCCACGGGGAGGAACTGGCAGCATCTTGAGAGTCTGCTCTGTGGCCCCAGCTTCCTCTGACAGGACGACAGTGACCTCAGTGTCTTGTGGAAGACTCTGCCCTTGGCCTCTGACCACATCCTCTAATCCAATTGTCCATTCAGCTCAGGAGTGGTCACTAACGAGTGCCGTCGTGAAGGCCAGAGGCCCTGCTCCGCATCTCCACGGACTCCTGAGCCGTAGTGCATGTCACTATCTTGGCTACGTCGCTTAATCAGGTCCAGGTGAGAGAGTGTTCAGCTTTCCTTTACTTGCTTACATAACATTCTATGTGTTTGGAATTCCGCATAGTATGTCCATGTCCCAAGACCAGCGCTGCCATCTCTACTCCAAGAGGGTTAGATAAAGAACTAAGACAATGGCTTCCAGTTAAAAAAAAAAAAAAAATGAAATGCCTCGTCTCTGAACCTATGATTACAGTGAGCACTGCAAATGAAGTGTTCCTGCAGTGTCATAGTGAACCTCTAGTGTCTGCTCTCGTCTATCCCATTAGAGACTTGAAAGCTCTCGACTGGACGCCTCCCTAGAAACGCAGGCCAGCTTCCTAGCAATGGAAGACTCTAGGTTACATCTCAGACCACACGTGTCTTGTAGCGAATGGAATGGCTCTCCTGCCATGTGACCACATAGAGGCTTTCAGGACCTCTGCGTGGTCAGCAGCAGCCCAGGCAGTGCTCTGGGGTAGGTGATGCCACTTCTGAGTAAACTTGCAGTCTGGTTTCCATCACGAACAGGAAACAGACGTAGTTCCTCCAGTTGTCATTGACCTCGACCCTGACTTTCGGTCCTCCAAATTAGACTGGGCTGTAGGAGAGCAGGGTTTGGAATGGCTTTAAACTGAGTGGGGGAAACACGGAGTCTTCGTGTCCACTTGCTTTTGACCAGATGAGCCTGGTCCAGAAAACTGTTCTAAAAAGTCACAGCACAGGCCCTGTGTAACCATTTGGAGAGTCACCCTTCATGAAATGGCATAATCTGTTGTCCCGGACCTCTTCGCAGCTTTGCTACCAGCCCTTCTAGTAAGTGGCCCACCAGAGCACTGTTTTGCCTCCAAAAGTAAGAAAAGTGGAGTCTGGGTTCAGGAATCTAAGATCTGGCAATGACCTCCCAGCAAGGCTACTGGCAAACTCTAGAAAGTGGGGCGTCATTCCTGCAGGCACAGGGCTGGCAAGTGCTAGGAATAGCTACAAAAATAAATGTGTGTATGGAGAGTAAAACTGATTTTTGTATCTGTTCATTAAATGTAAATTGTACATACTAAACTAGAAGTATTGCAATGCCTCTTGTGGCAGTAGGGTGACAAAGCTCTTTGGTACAGTGGGAACTGGCCTTCTAGACCCGAGCACCAGAGACGTATTCCTTCCTCCCATTTTTTTTACCCTTAGGACTTTGGGGCCTTCAGTAACCTCTGATTTGGGAGGAAATAGGTTTTATGAAGGGAATCCCTCTGCCAAACTTGGCTGCTCAAGTAAAAGTGTACAGGGGTCTATGGGGAGAGGTGCCTTGCTAAGTGGCACCAGAGATCAATGAAGTGACTTTGCTGGACTGGCTGTTTTAGCCTTGTTCACTGGAAAGGCACAGGTGACAGACACCAGGCAGCTATCAGTAATGGGCTGAGAGGATGGCATAGGTATAAGAAAGCCAGGTGTGGCAAATCCAGAGTAACATGGCTTTGTGGCTGGCGTGGCTAAAGTCTCTTCTCACACTGACCCATTTATGTCTTCCTGTATCCTGAATAAGGATTTGCTGTATAGTACATGGAACTATATTCAACGTCTTGTAATAACCTATAATGGAAAAGAATCTGGAGCTGTACACCAAAAACTAGCATCCTATTATAAGTCAACTATAATTGAATATACAAAAATAGAAATTAGAGTATAGGGAGTGATGATTTTACAAGAAGGGTGGAGAAGATGTGTAGTCACGTGTCAAATCCGAAGATCATATGACCTGATGCGAAGGACCTGTCTGCTCTCAGGTCCTGGGCTCCTGTGGATGGTGAATGTCCCCAAGATAGTCAACATGCTGGATCCAGAGGCAGCACTGGAACTCCCGAACTACCAGTAAGAGCACATCCAGAGAGCTGGGAAATCTGAGGTGTTGAAGTGCAGCTAGGAACAAGAATCTTCATAGAGATGGGGACCTTGAATTTCGGGCTGGCCTCAGCTGAAGCATGGAGCCCAGGACACAGTGCAAGAGCACAGATGTGGCTTAGAGCCACTTCAAAGCTGGGTGCTGTTCCGGGAAACTCACCTCTACCCATGGCTTGGTTGTCTCTGGGCCTCACTCTGTGCCCTCGTGGCCTGAATGTTGATCTTTACTTTTCCCTGATCGGGGGTGTTTCTGGGCCTGCAGACTAGTCTCAGCTCCTCTCACACGAGGCCGTTTTGCTCAAGGCAGTGAGCCAGAGCTGATGTCCAAGCATCCCTTTCAGAATCGATGGCCGTTTTAGAACTCTGTCCATAGAGAATACTCCCCCATAAAGTACCATGACCCAGGGCCAGGTTGACCATTATTCTACCAGTGCCCAGTGATGTCCAAAATGCAAAGGTGGCTGTTAGAAACAGACCTCTGTACTCGAGGGGGCTTTCTGTGGAGAGACTTTATGACCTAGGATGGCCTTTGCTTCTCTGGACCCCCTAGAAACTCGGGAGGGCATCCTATCAGATGCTGACGTACTGCCGTTTGGCATTTTACATACTCCTCTCTGAACTGGGATACCTGATTCCTGCAGAGAGGCCGGACGGTGGTATCTTGATCTGAAGGAAACTCCCTGAAGCCACGAGCCAGGCTGAACCTGGGGCTGATGGTCCCTCGTCTGGTTCCGCAGGGGGACTAGATGCAAGGGGGCTTGCAGCTAGAGACATCTAGTGCCAACTGTAAGGCCAGGAAGAAAGCTCACCGGCTCTGAGGACAGGGCAGGGCACCGAGGTTGTATGTACACATGCACGTCAGGAGACCTGAAGGCAGAAAGTATAAAAGTCTTGAAGTGTGCAGTCTCTGATCCTAGAAGGTTTGCTTCCTTTCTAGAAAAAGCCTTTTCTGTCATCCTTCCTGGTCGCTTTGAAATAGTGATTTTTTTGTTTCATCTTAGCCAAGTTGTGTAGGCCCCACTTTCCTGGTTCTCATGTAAAATGTGTGTGAACTGGTTGCTAGAACCTCTAGCCTTCAGATCTTGTCCTCGTTCTCTGTGATCTGCATGGGCATGGCCTTTGACCGTCCTCAACTGTTGGAAGATGTCTGAGCATGAGACAACAAAAGTGGGAGGGGAGGTGGCACAGGAAGACCTGTGTGTATCTACGTGGAGCCTGGCCTCTCTGACTTCATGGGCTCTGGAGGCTGGGTACCACAGTGGGGAATCCACCTGTGCCCTCGACAAATGAACGCTTGTGCTCCAGCTCAGTGCCTAATGTTCTCGAGGCGACTTGATCAAACCACCTTCCTAAAGATGCAAACTGGAGTTATGGAAGTGGTGGTCTAGAGGGCTGGCCCAGAGTTTCTCCCCTTTCCTCATTAACATTTAGCTTCCGATGGGTCATAAAAGCCAGGTTCTGGTGCAGACTTACAATTCGAGTTGTGTCAGCAGGAGTGAGAGTAGGAGAGCATTTGAGGTTCTGGTGACCAGAGGACAAGAGAGCTCTCTCCCACCTTAGTGTCTTCCCTGGCATAGCAACCTCCGTTGCTGGAGGGTGGGCGTGTTGGACAGGGACCTTCTGACACTCATGACACCGACGGGCAGGTAGATCAGCCAAGACACGGCTGAGGTTTTTCTCGCTGTGCTGGACATTCAGCACATCTGTGGAATTCTTGCTATCGCGTTGTAATGAGAGGGTCACCCAGGTCCTTGTCACTGCTGGGAGCAAACTGTCCTGCAGGCTCTATGGGCACACTGCAGTGCACATGAGTAATGCCCCGTGTTACCTAAAGCCCCCTGCTCCTTCCTGCATCGAATCATTCCAGAACAGCAGGCATACTCTGGGCAGCTGGTGCATTAATGGTGCCTTAAACGATTAAATTTTCTCTTAGCTTCTTAGACTTCTGAGTTATAGAATCTGCCCTGTGGAGAAGCCTGTGAGCTTTCGCTCCCGGCTTCATTTTCAGAAGCTATTAACGTTGACTAGAATGTTTTATTCATGTGAGTTCTGGTTTCTTTGCAAGATTGAGGGAATGATTTGTTCTCACCTAGGTCCTATTTCACCACATAATGAAAGTGATGGGAAGAGGGGAAGGGAATCAAGGAGGGCTTAACAAGGTCCAGTTTTCCAGGAGGGATTTGGGTGAGTCACCCATTGGATGTCTGCTCTGATGGGAATGAGTTTTGTTAATTTTCTTAAGGCCGTGACAACCGGGATGGCCGAGGATGGAGCTCAGGTATCCATGGTGACAGAAGTCCTGGCTGGTAGCAGACACTTCCTTTCCCCAGTAGTCACCATGGCCGGTTGCAGCCCCCGAGTGGTCCAGAGAGGGCTGCTAGGCCTGACCTCCATGCTGCCTTGTTTCCTGGGGTCTCAGTGCTCAGCAGACAGATCAGGGACAGACAAGCAGAACAGAACTGTGATTGAGAAGAAGAATTGAAGTCCAGAGGGAAATCTCTGCCCATAAGCACGAACAAGATGCTTTCAATCGGTCTTAGACAAGCTGGGGTTAATGTAACTACAGGCCACACACACGAGTCCACAGAACCTGTTTTCTTTCTGAACCTGAGACCCTCAGGTGTGAGGAATGAGGGTCCCTGAGAGAGACCACATCATAGACTGAAACCGTAGTTGCAGAGGAAGGATGCCCACGACGTCACTTTCCCTGGACAAATTGGATGTTTATCTGCTGTGGTCACCTTAGGGTGGGGTGTTGAATCCAGCACTGTCTTTAGGGCTCACTCGGGTTTGCATGGTCAGGTCTAAAGGCTCAGGGCATGGGTGGGGCCAGCTCTGCCCTCCACTCTGATGTGCTGCTTCCCGAGGAGCAGGTTGAGGTCAGAGGGCAAAGAGGCCCCTTCCTGACTACCCAGGGACCAGAATGATGGGCCTGCAGACAACCCGAGCAGAGAAACTGCAGGAAGAGATGGGATGAACGTGTCGCACCCGCCTGACCCGAAATGTGCACCAACTGCTCCGCCGCCGGGCGGGGGTGGGAGGGGCAACACTTGGCGGCCTTTGTGGAAATGAGCTGTACTGGACTAAGTCCCAGTAACATGGAGAGACACAGAAGTGGTGACATCCTGCTGTCCAGGACAGATCTCTGCAGATTTAATTAAGCCTTGAATGTTGAGGTTTCCTCCATATAAAGTTCTGGTGAGCTACTCATCAGGTCTGGCTTGACCAGACCTTCCTCACAAGACACCTTGGACTCTACCTGCTCACAGCGTGCAGAGCTTGGTGTGCTCCCCACTGCAGTCCTGTGCCCCATGCACGTGAGGCCAAGGAAGCCACGTGCTTGGGAAATTCCTGGGTCTCCAATGAGATGAAGACATTGTAGATGCATCTTTTGTTATGATCCTCTTACAAAGTCATGGAAATACGAAAGCCTGTTGTGTCTTGTGGGTGGCCAAGTTGACCCTCTCACCACAGTTGTGCTGGGTTTCCCATCCCAGGATGGGGGTGGGGCTGGTGACATTTCCTGTGTCAGAGGTTCAGGCCATGTTGTCAGTAATTGCCTTCACTTGGCCCTGATTTAGATACAGAGGTCAGGACTGGGTCAGCATCCTCTCTCCCTCCAGGTGCCTAAGGGTAGGAGAGCCTTGCCTGTCTTTTCTCCATCTAGGCTCAGATTCCTATAGCAGGAGCGGTAGCAGTGTGCTAGGAAGAATTCAGGTTCCTGTCTGTGGTCCCGCGTTTATAGCCCTTCGGATGACTTTGCAACAGCTGCAGCCTGCCGCTGGGTCTCCCGAAGGGTCTCCAGCTGGACCAGTCCTTGGAGAATACCAGAAGTCCTGAGTTCACTGAAGAAATGATAGTGAGAACAAGGGCCCAGCTGTGGCTTTTGGTGACTGTGTTGCAGCTTAATCACACACTTACTCCTCAAAGTGGCTTCAGGAAGTGCCCAGCCTTCAAATCTGGAGTTTCATGGGCACCTACAGAAGGCAGATTAACCAGGACCTCTGTCCTAGTGAGTACAACACTTTGGAGGGCCCTGAGGTTTGGAGGCGCCCAAGGGCTGCCTGGACTCCCCCACACCCCCTGTGCTCTGCCAGTTGAGCCACAAGGTTGGCATAAGTTGCCTGAATCTAGAAACATCACTTAAGAAATTTTTCCATAATAAGAAAATGCGAAGAGCTCTCCCTGGCCTCTGCCACGGTGAGGAGTGTGTGCGTGGTGCTTCTGTATTCTGGGGCAGTGTGTAGCAGTCTGGCAGGATAGACTCTGGACGGGGGTCCTTGTTTGTGATTTGGGGATTTTAAGCCCTATGATGAGGGTGAAAAGAATCTCTCATCTGGTGTGATCACGGCACATCACAGAATCTTGAGAATTATCCCACCTGTGAAGTATTCATGGGCTGGGGGACATTTAGACTTTCCCGAAATGTGACCAGGGGATAGGTCCTAACCTAGCCATTGCAGCTGTAAAACCCCACAGCAGGAATTGCCATCTTGGCGGTCATGGTTGAGAAGAAACTGCCCCTCCAGTGTGACTTTTGTGGGGGCTAGAATGTAATAGTCGTATTTGAGGATTGATTGCCTTAAGCTGAGCAGTAGACAGTGTCCGTGAGGTCTTGCAAGAGACCAGTTCCCTTTCTGGAAGGCCAGACTGCAGGGAATCAATCATAGACAAGTTAACTTTTGCCTCATTTCCTCTGCATAAGACTTAAAATTGCTAGTTGATCATTCATGATCTTTTCTTCCCCAAATGTAGAGTCATTCTCCTGGGCTTCCTTCCAGGAACTGTTTAAAAAAAAAAAAAAAATCCGTATCCCATTCTAAAAGATGGAGCTCTCATAGGTACCAAAGCTATTCACTCGTTTCCATTTCTTCGGGGTCGTATGGTATTTTGTTTCCTTCGTTTTGAAAACTTCCCATCTCCTCCCATCCTGTGAGTTCCCCGGGGACTTTATCAGGAAGCTCATAGGGGTCTCCTCACCTGCTCTGCTCAGCTGTGGCCGAACTTGATGATGTTGTGACATCTTGGTAACTATGTTCTTGTAGGTGGTGGCAGCATGCTAGGTGCTGCCCTGAAAGAAACAATCCCGAGAGAGGAGAGCAGCTTAGCAAACACAGGACCCATTTGTCCCTTGTTGTCAGAGGCCAGCTGTTAGGAAGTCGGTGTTCTAGGATCGTATTTCCTCAGCCATCGAGATCCCAACCTGAGGATGGTTAGAGGAGGAGTCACAGTTCACAGGAGACCCAGGAGTGAAACTTTCTACATGGTCGAGGTTGAGAGGGAAAACATCTCCAGGGTTCAGGATACCTCTTAAAAAAATATGGACTCCAGCCATGGCTGAGGTTCTCCTGCTCAAGAAGAAAGACTATGTGGCATTTTGCTGGCTTCTATTTGACTGTCTCAAGGAGCATCAGTGACCTCAATGCCTCACCGTAGTAGCCAGGAGCCTTGTCGCTGGAAACGGGGAGTCAGTCCCGGTGTCAGGCTGCGTAGCAGAGATGCGCTCAGGAACTTAAAGGAAGACACTCAGGGGTGTTGAAAGCTCTGTCACTGTGCTTGCTACTTACCTGCCTTCAGGGAAAAATAATGAAAGGACCCTCACTGATGTGGACTTGGAGGGCCTGCATATCTAAATATCTGCCCTTGTCGTGGATTTTACATTGTGACTATCATAAACTCTGCCCAAGGCTGTTAACTGCAACTCAACCTCATCAAAGATGAGAACTGTGGAACTGGAAATAGGCCATGTGAATGGCAATAAAGTGGTTAAGTCATACCTTCTGGGGATGCGGGCTCGCCACCGGAGTGGACGTGCAGAAGCCAACGAAGTTAACTTTGGGGCCTCTCTTAGTCAACGGAGGCGCCCTGCTTCTACTCAACTCTCCCAGGCCTCCATCGACCAGGCTGTTAGGGGTTCCTCTGTCCAAATAGATGATCCACATCCCAGGGTCAGAACCAGTTAGTTGAGGGGCAATGTAAGTAGTTTCCAAAGTGAGGACGTTATCTCTAGAAATGCACCGATCATATTGAGCTCTTAAAAAACGCTGTGTTGTGGCTGCCTTCTGAGGATTTTCCTCTTCTGCCTGAAGTGCCTTAGGCTCCAGGGCATCTTTCTGCTACTCCTAGTGTTTACGGAGTATTCTTTCCACTCTCATCTTTTGTGCTCCTTTTGTTCTTATTCCGGACTAACTAAATAATTCATATCGTTTCTTTCCCTCTCCTCTCTTACCTTATTAGGTATTCTTTCACTGTTCAGTGGTTCATCCTAGGACGACGATCAGCTACATTCTTGGAATACTAAGGTCTAACATAAGTTGGCATTTTCTTTCACGAGTGGGAATGATAGGGTCCTAGAGCGCTATCTCCTTCCCTCCCTCCTGGCTTACGTGCTACATTACTCCGCTCAGACTGCTGTACAAAATGTCACAAATTGGGTAGCTTGAACAACAAATGTGTTTTCTCAGCTCTAGAGGCTAGAAGTCAAGTTCACGGTTCTGGCCAGTTTGGTTTCTGGTAAGACTCGTCCTGGTTCGCAGATGGTCACCTGCTCGCTCCGTCCTCACGTGACCAAATGAGCTCTCTGGTCCCCTTCTTATAGGGATTCTTATATGGATTCTCACTTTATCAGACCAGAGACCCACCATTATAACCTCATATAACCCTATTACCTCTTCTGAGGTCCCGTCTCCAAATACAGCCACACTGGGGGTCAGAGTCTCAACATATGAATTTTAGTGGGACACAAACATCCAGTCCATAACCTGTATTCTTATAGCTGTGAACTTGAATGCTCTGAAAGTTTAGGTCACTGAAGACGTCAGTTGGATGTGGATCTCTGGGTGTTCCAAATAGTGGGAACAGTGCGTACAAATGCTCAGAGGAGTAAGATGTCTGCGTATGTAAGGAACTAGATCCCATGCAGAGTTTCTGAAAACCCATGCAGGAAAGTTTGGGTGATGTGGGGGGAGGGGGGCAGTCACAAATAGCCTTGGGCATCTCTCAGTCACGGGAGCCACTGAGCCAGTAAAATGTTTTTTAGTCAGATCACATGCTCTAACTTCTGTTTTAGAGAGCTGGTTCTCTTCTAACACTTCTGGAACATCCTCCCTTCCACTGTCAATCAAACCACTTCCAACCTTTGCCTATTATTCCAGCCCAAGTCACCTCGATCTCTTGCCTGGGCTGTAGTGATGGTTTTCTCTGTCTCTCTGCTTCAACTTTGTTTCGGAGGCTTTGCCTGTTCATTTTCCCTATGATGCTACTTCCCAAGTTGAGTGTTGCTCTCCCAGGAAACATTAATAACAAAACGAGCTAAAATTGCCGATTCGCAGGTGCCACGAAGCCAGAGCCGCCAGGAATGAGGCGTGAGAAGCTATATAGACCTGCGGGTTTTAAACCTCCCCAGGTGACTGTGATAATTGGTATGACTGCAGGAATAGTGATGTTAGATGTCATGGATAAATTAGACCAGTGTCAAACCTGGCACGTAGGTCAGTGTGCAATGAACTGTGGTTTTGATGGGATTAACCCACCAGGAGAGGCCGTGAAGAGTCTAAGTCACATGCCCCAGACCTCACCGTGAATGGCAAGGCAATCTGAACCCAGGTGTGCCTGACCCCGAGTTCTGTTCCTCCCAAAGCCTCACCCTGCCTGTCCAGGGGAAAACAGCCTGTCCTCAGGAGCCCCACAGCACCTGCCCCCTTCTGCTTTGCACTGTGGGCATCTAGGCACCTGAGCTCTCCCTGGCCTCTCAGCTTCTGACAGATAAGCACTTCCCATCTTCCCTGAGGATGCCACCCACGCCTGGCACAAAGGAAGTGTTCAGTCCATGGGGTCAAGTTGAATCAGTGAATCAGTCTGCTCTCAAGGCCTGATACAAGTTGCAGTTAAGATTCTTTTCCAGAAAATGTGAAAGAAAAGTGGAGTCATCTGGCGCAGTAATCTTAAAGTTCTGAGTAAATACTTACATGGCTACAGAATTTCATGGAAACCTAAGCAAACGTCAATGTGTGCTTCTCTGCTTTCCTGTGTAGCATGAGCAACAGAAGTTTCCAAGGTCAAGATTGACATGTTGCTGAGATGGGGAAGGGAAAGCCAGTTAATCTTGCTGAGTCTTTGAATTATGATTCATGTGGCGGAACCAATTATCTAAAGGTAGAAATAAAGGGGGAAATGCTGGTGAAAGCCACCTGTAAATGGCAATAAACGATTATAGAAATACAACACAACAGGGAAAAGGTGCATCGTCATGACAGACAAGGAAAGGACGGCGGTGCTAGTGTGGTCCCAGCACAGACCTGGTGTCGCTCAGTGCGTGATTCGAAACTCTGGTCAGCCTCCTACTTGCATGAACTGAGATAAATTGTTAAATTTCTAAGTTTGAGTCCCATCAGTAAAATGGGAATGATAGGGACTAGTTTAATCTCACAAGACTGTTGTGAAGATTCACTGAGAAGGAAACGCATGTGTTGTGGATTGAATATCCTCACCCCCAAAAACTCATGTTGAAGCCCCTCCAGTGTGAGAGTATTAGGAGGATGGGGCCTTGGGGAGGAGATTAGGACTAGATGAGGCCATGAAGGTGGGGCTTCATGATGGGATCAGTGCCCCTTAGAAGAGGAAGAGCCACTATGTGAGGATACCGCAAGGAGGAGGCCCTCTGCCAGCCAGGAGAGGACTCTCCCCAGGACCCAGCCATGCCGGCACCTTGATCTTGGAGCTGAGAAATTCCTATTTAAGCCACGCAGGCCGTGGTTTTTGTTACAGCATCCCGGACTGGCTAAAACTGCATGCAAAGTGCTTAGCTCTGTTTGGGTACACAAACAATCGTAGTGACAGTGACCCTACCTGTGGAAGTCGTAATATGAACGATGGAGTGTTATTGGGGCTCCTCGGACTCCTAGAGTTGCTGAGGAGAACCAGCAAGTGTCCCTCCAAGCAAGCTTTGCAAAAATAAAGAACTGTCTTGAGGCTGAGGAATGTATTCCTTGCTTTTTCTTGTTTAACCAAACATTTTGTAGGATAGCAGCTTAATCTGTGACTTCTTCAGAGGGTATGTGTCATCACACCAGCCCGATTGCCAGCGTGCTAAATGGAGTTGATAGTTCAAAAGCAGCCCGTCTGCACGCAGAAAATGGAAGCCTGAAAATGCAAAGCAGCAACTCCTGAGCCTGGGGGAGTTCGCATGGTCGAGAGAGGGGGCATATTAGCAAACTGCTTGCATGAGAGGGTCTAAGATGCCTCTTCTTTTGGTTGGTCCCCATTCTTCATGCCTTAAAGTCACACAGCGTTGTGTTCTAGTTAGAGCTGAAGCCAGGCACTGGAACAGCTGGAGCATCCTGACATAAAGCCCAGCACTGTGTCACGAGGTGCCTCAAACCTATTCATTCCAGGTGATGCTATTACCGTCCGGAGCAGAAGAGAGCAGGAAAAGAGAGCAGAGGGGCTAAAAATTCAAGAAGCATAACAATCTCAACATAGGCCACCGCTGGAAGACTCCCATGACCCTCCCTGGGTATTAAGGTCCCATCGTTGAAAGCCACCAGCCTTGTTGGCTCTCACTGTTCGTGCACAGGGGGCCATGAGGTAGACACAAAACCAGATGGATCTAGTGTGTCACTGGCCTTGCCAGTGACCAACCAGCCCCACATCCCTCCAGGGAATCCTAGCGCCACTGATCCCCCCCAGCTAGAGTCTGGGTGTGTGAGAAACACTCCAGTGGAAGCAGAAGCCTATAGCAGAAAGAGGTTTCAGGTCCAGCAGAGACAAGTTCTAACCTCAGCACCTCTACTTACACGTTGTAGATGAAATAGGGCAGTTGCTTTACTTCCTTGAGTCGGTTTCCTCACCTCAGAGCTGGATCAGTAATGCTCACTTCTTAGCACCCTTGAGGAGTCATCGAGATGATGTTGCAGAAACCAACTTGCAGAGTATAACACATTCAAATGTTAGGGTCCTTATTTCTTATTGGCTCTATATTGTATAGGCAAGGTTCTATTTAAAAAGTGCATCTTTGGGGGAAGGTTAAATTTTAAACACTTTAAAACCTTGAAGAATCACCTTCAGTTCTCACATATAAACTGGAGGATAATAACACACCCTGAATGGTTATAAGGTAGTATAAAAGCACGACAGTATAAAGAACAAAGACCCTTGAGATACAACCTAATCTGATATGATTGGTGTTCTTATGAGACACCAGGGAGCTCACTTCTAGTCTCCTACATGAGGACACAGTGAAAAGGTTGGGTGTCTGCAAGCCAGATAGAGCACCTTCACCAAGAACCAAATCAGCTGGCACCTTGGGCTTAGACTCGAACTTCCCAGCCTCCAGGTTGTTCAAGCAACCTGGCCTACACAGTCTTGTTATAGCAGCCTGTGCAGTCTGACATTGAGATACATCAATTAACTTAAATGTAAATGGTGTAAAGACACCAATTAAAAGACAGAAATTTTCAATGGATTTCAAGAAAGGTCCAAGTAGGTTATCTACAAGAAGTGAACATTTTATTTTATTTTATTTAAAAATATTTACTTATTTATTGGCTGCATTGGGCCTTCGTTGCTGCGCATGGGCTTTCTCTAGTTGCAGTGTTCGGGGGCCCACTCTTCATGGTGATGCAAAGGCTTCTCAGTGTGGTGGCTTCTCTTGTTGCAGACCACAGGCTTTAGGTGCATGGGCTTCAGTAGTTGTGGCACATGGGCTCAATAGTTGTGGCTAGTGGTCTCTAGAGCACAGGCTCAGTAGTCGTGCAACACGGGCTTACTTGCTCCACGGCATGGGGGATCTTCCCAGCTCAGGAATCGAACCCGTGTCCCCTGCACTGGCAGGCGGATTCTTAACCACTGTGCCACCAGGGAAGCCCAAGAAGTGAACATTTTAAGTATAAAGATACTGAATGGCTGAAAGTAAAGGGATGAAGAAAGACCATGCAAACACTACTCAGAAGGTTAGAATATTTCAGACAAAGCAGATTTCAGAGCAAGAAAAATTTAGCAGGGATAAAAGGAGACATTCCACAATGATAAAGGGTCAATTTTAAATAATTTTAAATGTATTGTATTTGCCTAACGAGAACATTGAAATTCCTAGGCAAGGAGCTGAAAGGAAAACCAAAGCAGCAAAAAAATTAATAAGTTTGAAGTTGGCCTGCACAGTGCTGTCAATCAACTTCATCTAATTGACATCTGTGGAATATTCCAGCAGCAGAAGAATACTTTTCTCAAGCTTGCATGGTACACTCACCAGAATAGACCACATTCTGGGTATAGAATACATCTTAAATGTAAAAGAACAAATCATAAAAGAATGTTCTCACACCATGATAAAATTAAGCTAGAAATCAATAACAAAGATACACGGGGAATCTCCAAACACTTGCAAAATAAACATATGTCTAAACACATGGTTCAAATAAAGTATCAAGATAAATCTTAAAATCTTGAACTAAGTTCTACATATCAACTTGTGGGATGAAGCCAAAGCTGTGCTTAGAGGAAAACTTATAGCATTAAATAAACATATTAGAAAAGAGTAAGGGTCTAAAGTCAATAACCCGAACTTATACCTTAAACTAGAGGCATAAGATCGAATTTAACCTAAAACAATAGAGCAAAAATCAACAAATTAAAGTTAGGAAAACAAATTCAAATCCAAAGCAGGTTCTTTGAAAAGATCAATAAAAGTGAACTTCTAGCCAGATTAATAAAGAAGACAAGACAAATTATTAATATCAGATGAAATAGGGGTCATCTCTACTGAACCCATAGGCACTTAAAGAGTAATATAAAAATGACTAACAATGCTAGGCCCACAGTTCTGATAATTTAGATGAAGTTGACCAAATTCCTTGAAAGACAAACTACTAAAACTCAGAAAAGGAAAAACTGATAACCTCAATATCCCTACATCTATTAAATAGAACCAATAATTAAAACCCAAATGTACCAGACCCAGATTGCTTTGAATTCTAGTAAGCATTTCAGGGAGAAATGGTATTGATTCACCAGTCTTTTCCAGAAATTAGAAGCAGAGGTAACCCTTAATTCATGCCATAAGGCTAGGATTACTGGCCAGGTAATACCATAAACCAGAGAAAGACAGAATAGATGAAGCGCTGAGGATATGGTGCAATACAGAATAATTGCTCTCATATGTAATGGTGAATATAATATACTGCACTTTAAATTTCTTTTGGGCATTTGACAAGTGCATAAAGGACTAAACCTTAATATTCATGACTTAGAAAAAAAATATCTAGGATTTTGGGAGATCCCAGGATCAACTTCAGTTCAGAGGAAAGAATAGAAATGAATTACAGAGGTATGACCTTCACTGAATGGGGGCAGGGGAATAAAATCCCTAACTAACTGAGTGGAGTCTGTAAGGCTAAAGGCAAAAGGAAATGTACATAAGCACTGTGCTCTAGTTGATAAAGTCATGTGCCATGAGTTGTACATGTTAACAACTAACTAGGGTCAGTTTCATTATGACTAGATTGAACATTGTTAGCATTACCCCCAAAGAATAAAAATTACTGATCAAATCAGCTACAGGTTCTGACCCAAAGTACTATTAGAAACTGGGAGAGTATACCTGAGAACAGATCTTCAGGGTCCTCGACAAGAAAAGGATGAATGAGTGTTGACTTGGGGCATTCTCCCATGGCTTGGGATTTAATGCCTTGGCCAGAGTCCTTGGAGACAGTTCTACTACATGCTAGGAGGGATTACGAATACTGTGAGAAAAAGCTTCAAATGAAGAGATGCTAGAACTGCCTTCAGGAAGTGATGGAAGGGCTCAGGCAAGAAGGCATAGTTGGAAGGATCTACTGTATGAGACCTGAAAGCCCATCAACCCATAGCATTGTCTTGACCCTCCTAGAGGACAGGTTTTATTGAATGTGCTGGGGGAGGGCCCTGGCATTGAGCTGTGCTGTCAGTTCTCGGAGGAGGGTGATATCAGGAGATGCTGGGTCACCTAGTGTCCGTGAGCTGATAGGATTACAGAAGAGCACAGGCCATGGAGGGACCACGATCAAGGATCAAAATCAAGAATCAAATAACTGTTGACCAAAGAGCAAGATCGCAGTGACGGCTGGAGCTTTAACCATAGGAATCCAACAGGCCACAGGGTTCGTTAGGGCAAGATGAAGGCAGCTGACAAAGGAGTAGGGTGTAAATATAAACATAATACAAGATAGGGACCCAGAATGATTGTACATGGATATATGTGTGAAAATGCGCACACGTACATCGAGAGCGAGGGAACGTGAGCGGAAGCCAGTGGAAAGTCTTCATCCCTCAATTTTCAGAACGGAGCCAGTTCAGTCTGAGGACGTACTTACTGGAAGAGAAACAGGTTCATCTTCAGAATGGACCTAGCCATGCATAACACCTGGAGTTAAGTCACTTTAGCTCATAACATGGTGCCAGCCCCCAGCCAAGCCTCCTGTGAAATGGAAGAGGCGAACCGTGCACAGCGCACTCAGAGACGGAGGATCTGCTGACCCACCATAGCCCCAGCTTGACCCCTTCAGAAGCCGAGTGGGCCACCACCTATGATGGTGGACATCCTACCATGAGCGCCGGGCTACCTGGGTCCCTCTGACTATATCACAGGTATATCACAGGCAGCGAGGAGTGCCTGGGAGTCTACGTCTTCCTGGGGTGACCATAGCCAGTGACTAACTTGTGCTGGAGGTTGAAAGACCCCTCACTTTCAGGAGGGTGTCACGTCCTCTTGGCCAGTTTTGCTCTAGCCATTGTGTGGCAATCTCACCTTTCCACAAAGGGGCTTTTCTACCCGCAGGATGGGAAAGAGAAGAGTCCGATGCGCACTGATGAGCTTGCTTGATTCTGAAATGGAGCGATAGCATCTCCCACTTAGAGATAAGGAGATAAGGAAACTGAGGTGCAGAGATGCTAAGCGATTTACTCAAAGTCCCATTGCTAGTAAGTTTTGAGGTCAGAATCTTTATTTTCTTGAACACTTATATTCCCATAATCTGGGAGATTGATCGCTGTGAAGATGTGTCTGTGGAGGTAATCTCCTAACACTGCGTGAAACCGTGGGCAGCCCAGTATTTGGATATATTCTTCCCACCTCAGGTGAAGACAACCTGAGTCCTGTGTCCTCGTCTATAAGTCATCCACTGGGCAGCCTGGGGCCAGTCACCTGGGCCTTCTATGCCTCACCCTTCTCACCTGTAAACATGGAGGGGATTTGGATAGACCAGCTGTAAGTTATCTAATATTCTTCTGTATTTTGTGGCCTTTAAGATTTTCCCCTTCTCTCAGAAGGAGTTAGAAGGGGCATTTCTAATACTACGTATTTTAATAACTCTCCCAGATGAATAAGCCTCACTTACCTACACTCCCATCTCTGTCCACTCTTTATGATACATTCATTCGTTTCCTAAGTAGCAGGAGCCATGTGAAATAAATGAGGGAAAGTGGTTAGGTTGTAGTTAAACACATGTGCAAAGTACACACATAGTACACGTTTGCTCTCAACAGCAGCAACAAGAAATCTAGCCTCAAGGGAAACCTCCCTGGATTTACTATCAACTTCCCCTGTTAGTTAACTGGCAGAGTACATCATAACCCTGATACAAGGTTGCAGGCACATCGGGAGTCTTCCCGTTTAAGAGGTATTTTTAAGACAGTAATGTAAAACGGCAGTGGAAACCTAGGAGAGAGAACCATCGCTCCCCCTGAGATGAGGTGGAGGGAGTTTAGGAGGATAACATCCTTCAGTGCTGATTCCTGGGCTGAGGTTTTCAGCAGGTACAGACAATATTTATTTATAACATATACCCTGTCTTCTTCCAGAAAGTGTCGGAAGCAGCCTTTTCTTTTTCTTTGATTTTCAGGATGTGCTGGGACTCGTCTAAGTCAGGCAGTGCTACCTTCACCTGAGCTCTGCAGTGTGACACGGAGCAGCAGGGATGCGCCTCGGGGTTCACCTGTCCTGGTTGAGCTGGATTCCTCCTGCTCCAAGTTCTCTTCCTTCTTCCAAATTATCCTTGAACCTATAGTGCTGAAACTCTGCTAAAGTGCCTGTGAACCTGAGTGAAAATCATTCTTCTGTAGTCAGACACAGGTCTGCTTCTCACCACCCATTTCCATTATGATACTAAGCACGACATTACTCCTTATTGCCTCATTCCCTTGAAAATCAAGGTTACTTAGGAATTCCAGAATGCTTATGAATGACCCTATGTTTTCAGGTTTTCACTGTCAACCCACTGGCATGGTCCTTTACAGGGTGCAAATGATTTTTACACGCAATTATCTTAGTTGAGGTTCAGAACATTTAGGTAGCTAATTCATTAATGTATCTCAATGAAATGTGCTAAAGCATATGAACAGTATGAACATTTTCTTGAGTTCACTAAGGACTGAGTAGGGTTTTAGAGTTAACATCCTGGGTGAGCACTTTTCAAACCCTGGTCTGGCAGGAGGTGGGGGAGAAACGGGAGAGAGTGGGCTGCAATTTTCTCGTGTGTAATGTGAGGTTGAAAGTCTTGCTTGCCTCATGGATGGATCAATGCATGTAACCTATGAGTCAAATTTATGATTTGTAAAATTCTATACAGCCAAAGGCTTATTAGCTAACACTCGACCACTCACTCCATATGCCAAAAAAAAAAAGAGGATGGGGATGCATTCCAGTGGCTCCAGAGCTGGTCTTCCATTGCAGTTCTCACCTACCAGCTGCATAATTTACTTTCTGAGTTTATCCATAGGTTAGAGGTTTACTTATTAGTATAAGTCACTGCCCCTTCTGTGGTGGAAGGAGCCCCGTGCAGTCTGCTTGTTGCAGAAAGCAGTCCGTCAAGAAACCAAGCACCACACTCGGTGGGTTGGAGAATTCAGGTTTATTAAGCTGGCGGCCCCAGACAAGGTAACGCTCCAAAGTTCTGGGCCCCGGGCTCAGGGTGAGATTTACTTTTATAGGGGTCAGTGCACATGTTTACAGTTAGCATGGGTAGATTGGTTACTTGGTTTACAGAGCATGGAAGAAACTTACAAGAGCAGGTACAGAACATTCCATTGTTAGCAAAACATCTTATGGTTACATTGGATTGCTAGGTCATCCTGTGTTTTGTTTTGTTTTGTTTTTTTCCCACGGTGCAGCAGGCATATTTTACAAAAGCAGAACAAGCATGGAGTTATTTTTAGCTGAGTGCAAGTTTCTAATTTTCCTCTTCACACTTACCTCCAAGTCAGGCTCCTAGAGTAATGGCATCATTCCAGGGCCTTGGCTTTGGTCCCTGTCAGAGGTTCAAAGTAGTTAAATCAGCCTTCATGAGTGGGAGCCCATATTGTTTGGCCAACGCATAACTTCCATGCTGTCCCCATGGTCATTAGGTTCATGTGCTCTTCATGTCAGCAGCGGGGTGGCCAGTGACAGAGGGTGACTTATGTCAGTCGGCCAAGTCTTTACTCCACCAATTCAAACGCTAATCTCTTGGCCCGGAGTCAGGAGACCTGAGTATTCTCTCTCATTTGGTCCATCCCTGGCCCCACCAGAGCAATCCCCCATCTCTCAGCCTCGGCTTTCTCTTTGCACAGCAAGGAAGCTGGATTATAAAATTGCTATGGTATCACTGATTCTAACATCTTATGATTGATAGGAAGCTCTGTATTTGTGCAGTAAATTAAAATGAATTCCTGTGCCTTGAGCACCTGCCAGGTGCCAGGTCCTAAGCTAGCAGTGTGCATGCATTATTTAATTCTTAGCGCAATTTTGTGAAGCCTAAGTCCTATTTTTACAGAAAAAGGAAACTGACAGAATTGGAACGATCGATCCTGGCTCTGCCTCTTCCTGGCTGTGTGACTTGAACACACTTCTTAACCCTTCTGAGCCTCAGACTGGAGGCCAGTGAGTGACGGTTCTGTTGCCCTCCCCCAGCGGAGGTCTAGTGAGTCTGACAGCTGAATCTTGGACTCCCTTGTTGGAGGGAACTCACAGGCCACTCGGAGCAGTCAGCTTCGGTGCCTGCGTGCAAGCTGCACATCTCTGCATTTTTTCCATGTTTCTGAATTGGGGATGTGTCCTATGACCTGAGCATCTATTACACAAGCAGCCTGTGTATGGATGAGCGAGGGTCATGCCTGTATGTGAGGGTCATGAGTGTGCCTGTTTCTTCATTTTCCCTATCACATAAAAGCCCATGTTAATAAAACTCAAGGGAATTTGGCAACCACAAGCACATTAGAAATGAACACAGGCCTTACGTCTTCACCAGTGTTGGGGAGGAAACATGTCCTTCTAGCCTCTTATGTCGGTTTGATTCTTAGAACCTAAGACAGAGTAACAGGGGAAAGACATACAAATTTAATATCTTTACACATACATGGGAGTCTTCAGAAGGAAAACGAACACTCAAAGAAGCTGTCGGTCCCAAAACCTTCCACTTCTTTTCACACACATAATGATTGGGGGGATGTAAGTAGACGAAGAGGCTTGGGCTTAGGGCAGCAAACTGTGGGACAGCAAGCAGGAAATATACAGGAGAAAGAAATGGAAGATGAGGGTTCCCTTCGGTCGGCTTATATAGGCTCTTTCTGGTGGTGTTGCCCCACCTCTGGTGTTAAGATTGATCTTCTCTTCCTGCCGCAGTGCAGGTACCTTTCCCAGGAAAACTTTGTGACCTGCATTTAGGACAGAAAGGGGTAGGTCCGTAGCCCTTCCTGCATCTGCTATTTCTCAAGTGCTTTCAGCTCAAAATAATACACAAAGGTGGCATGTGTCGGAGTGGCATGTTCTGAAGCCCTTCACCAGGGATCAGCTGCACTCACCCTCATCCTAACTCAGGCTTTATGGTACAGGAAAGCACGTCTGGTCCTCTCACTTTTCTTTATAAGCTCTCACCCTCCAGCTTAAATCATTGCCGCTGTGTGTCTCTACCTCCAATGGTCTCTCCAACTTCTGTTTCAGCTGTTCCTCTTCCACAGACGTCAGTGGCTCCCAACTGCCTACAAGATAAAGCTCAGACTCTCCAGCTGGCAGTGAGGGTCCTCTTGGGCTCAGCACACACCTTCTACTCCTCACCCACTACGCCTGCAACAGATGCTGCTGCTCTCCATCCATCAAACACATCCTGCCTCCCTGCCCGGCCATGTCCATGTTCAACTTTAATATCAGCCGACCAGACCATCATTAGTAGGCGGCACAATGTGGGGAGGAGAGTCTGAGGTGGGGAAAGAGTAATCTTGTTTCAAATTCTATCCTGTTACATATGAGCTCCTCAGTGATCTTGGGCAAACTGCTAACATCTCTGAGCTATTTTTACTCATAAAATGCCAGTCGTGTATGCAGCTACTTGAGAGTTCAGGGTGAGGGTTTATAAGCTACCATAGTTAAATCGCCAGGTGTGTAGTAGATAACAGTGCATGGTGTGTATATACAACTATTATAACTCAATTCAACTGCCATCATGAAGATGGTCCACATCTCCTATTCCACCTCTCATCTCATCCAGAAATAATCTCTCTTAAAACCCAATAACTTTATCAGTCCTTCCCCCAGGTCTCAGTTCTCTCTACCCTGCACTTGGCATGTCTTGCCTTCTCTATTAGACTGTGAGCACAATTCTCATTTGATTCAATTTTACATCCTCCAGAGGGCTTGGCAGACAGGAAAGGCGCAATGAACACCCAAGAGATGAACAAATAAATGGATTGCTTTGGCTGATTCCATTACCACTATGGGATTGTCATTCCACAAGCATAGCTCGAGCAACTGCTCTTCTCCAAGTTCCATGCAATTCTCTGGGGTTACAATAATGACTCAGACGTCTCACTCAGTGGAGCCCACACAGACCCAATTACAGTCCCACATGTACAAGTCTATGCTCTTTCCAGGTGGTCTGAGGATGAATCCAAAGGGAATCTTTTTTTTTTAGAAGTAGTGTTACTTAAGGTTACCTTGGTTGGGCTTCCTCTCCAAATGTCATCAAAAAAAAACCATGTCCAGGACCAACATGTTCCAAATAATCGCCTGGTGACATAAGAAAAGTTTTGTTGTTCTTAGTTGAACTTGTAAAACAAGCCAGTTTATAAAAGTGATCTTTCCTGAATATACAGCCAGAATTTCACAACTCAGCATTTGAGAGCTCACGTTATCAACGATCTCTTGGTTCTTGAGATGGGAAACCCGTAGCTGAATAGGGGGACCTCCCTGGACTCTCCCCAGTGTTCATGCTGGTAGGTTCTGGGTCAGCAAGTATTTAATAAATGCATGAGTGAAGCTGTCTCCTCAGCACCCAGCCCGTCACCCAGGAAGAGTGTTTAATAAATGCTAACTGAACTGACTCATTGGAAATCCCTGCCAAGACTCAGAATTGTTATTTGGATGTGACGGCCCTTCTGATGAAATAAGAATCAAAATGGAAAAGATGAGGGTGTCCACACCGGTTGGATGTATCACGAGAGCAGTTCCTTCAAACGTGACTGCTGCCTGTTGAATTCATATGAAGCATCTACCAGGTGCCAACTGCTATTTTCATTCATTTAATCCTCAGAACATGTCTCACAGGTTAGTATTCTCCCTAATTTTGAGGTGAGAGACTAGACATATTAAGAATGTTTGAACAATCTAAGATTTAATAAGTGGTAAAGTCAAGGTAGGGGTCTAGGTTTTGACTCCAAAGCCAATGCTCTTAGCATTTTACTGGAACTTACTATCAAGTATACAAAGGAAGTTCCTATCACCTGATTCCTATTACCAGAGCTTCCTATCACCAATTCAAGATGTGAAACACTTTGGAAAATCTTGTTTCTTATAAAACTTACTACTTACCAAGCAGCAAAAGTTTTTCGGACAGAACATGCTTCCCTAGACAGAGCAGACACTTGAGCATACAACTTCTAGCCCAACTAATGAATAGGCTGTTCTTTGTGATACCAGCCACACTTGAATTCATGAAGTTAGCTTTCGTGGTATTTCGCAGTTCATCAGCTGACACCAGGCCTATTGTCCCCTAGGCCACTTGCCATGCTGCGGTCCCTCCCATCAGCATCGCCTGTCCCAAAGAACCCCTGCCCATCTTGGTGGGTCCGGAGCTGCATCTTTTTAAAGAGCCTGACACCTGAGCAGGGCTCTGCTCCCTTTGCCACAAACATCTGGAAATGCTGTTGGAGTTCAGAACCCGCCATCCCAAACTATGTCTCTCTGGCATGTGGAATATTTTGAGTTAAAGGCACTTGAGAAAACACATGCAAGAAAAAGACTGCCTTTTCTTTTTCTTGAAAGCAAGAAATGAAAATCTCACGGAAAAGAGATGCTCCCTATTCTGTGCTCCTCATTTGACAGATGGGGAAACTGAGGTACAGAGTAGGGAATGGCTCTCCTTGGACCACAGAGCCCACTAACCACACAGATGAGGGTGTGTCCAGGTCTCATGCAGCCACAGCTACTGTTGTTTCACTCCGATGTGTCTAACCCTAACCCTGCCGCCCAAGGTGCAGGCTGGGAGTCTAACTTAGTGGACCACAAACAGGCATGGCTGTTCTACTGCACACATTTCCTGGCTTTCCCACTCCTGGAGGGAGTCTGGGTTTCTCTAGGATCACTGTGGAGCCTGAGGCCACATGTAGAAAATAATTATCCTGGGCCTCTTGAGTGCACTTGGGGACAGCAGAGGAGACACATGGATCTGAGTGGACAGGGGACCTTGGGGCCAGTCTAATGCTTCATGCTCTGATGGCCACAGAAGGACAAGTCCAGGGCTGGAGATGGGAGACTTGGGATGTATGAGCGTGGTTTTCCTTCTGACTCTGGACATGGCATTGAGCCGCAGAACATTCTGGGCTTCAGTTCCTTCATCTCTAAGACGTGGGGTCCTAACTGGGTTGTCTGTAACATCCCTAAAAGCTCTATCCATGCTCTGGTTTGTGGCTTCGCGATAATATTTTGACTTTGCCAATTAATTATGTATGCATAGACAATTCCTGCTGAAGGACAAGAGGGGAACTAGAAGGAATATTTATTGTAGTGTCATCACGTCCTAGACACCTGCAGGTATCACCCAGCTCTTCCTTCAGTGAAGGACTGGTGGCTTCAGCTCCTGGAAATCCTGCCTGCAACAGCCTTCAGCTGTCATCTCCTTCAGGGTTTTCTTGAGTTTCTGAAACCCAAATGGTCTGTCACATTACAGGCCTCTTTCCTGATCCTGACACCTTCGGTTCCTTCTCCTTGACGTACGGGTCGGGTTCCAGGACATTAAACGTCGCACACGTGCTAACCATGCAACTGTTAGTTACCTGCTAATGAACATGATGGCACTTAGCGAGGGTGTGGCATGTGGCAAGCATGGTGCTGAGCTCTGGGGGCTTCAGACGTGGCCCCTACAACCATGCGTGACGTCTCCTTTGAGGATGTCAGTTGCTCCCACTAAGTCATTGGGCCCTGAGGGCAGGGCCTGTGTCTCAGGAACATGGGCTGCTCATGACCGCTGGGGCCAGGTGCTCAGCAGGCACGCCCCAGACTGAATGATTCGGCCCTGGTGACACACGCCAGGCTAGGGGATGAGCCTGCACCTTCAGACAGTGGCCACCATCTAAATCCTCGTCCTCAGGCTTTCTCTTCCACTTGGGGTGTGAATTACAACCGAGCAACCATACCCTACACAGCCTGGATCTCAGCCCTTCTCTTGACTCTCTGTAACCCACCAGTTCCCCAAACCCTGGTCATGACTGAGCACCAGGCTTGAATCCCTTCTCAACTACAATAATTGGACCCCACGTCTGTGTAATAAGCCCAGGCTGCTTTGTGCCTGAATCTCCAGGGACACCTAATACCACTTGGAGGGCCTCACATGAAAAGAACGTAGGACTTAGGAAATAACTTGGTAGCAAATATATACATAATGATGGCCAGTCTCACAAAGAAATCCAAATCCGAAGAAGGAGAGTTTTCTGCTTGTTAAAATATCAGTGGCTGAAGGAGAAAACAAAACACAAAATCACTGGAGTTAGTAAAACTCTCTCCCTGTCCCTCTTTTATTGTAATGACTATTTTGGAAAGCAATTTGGCAAATACTTCCAGACACAAAGAAATATTCATATTCTCTAACCCAATAATTCATTTCTGGGAACTGAGCCTAAGGATGTAATTCCTTGTCTGAGAAAGAAAAGCAACATCTATGTATAAATATATTCCCTGAGGCATTTTTAATGGGGAAAAACTAGAAAGAGCCTTAAATAATCAATAACAGGTAAATAGATATGTAAGTTATAGTATATACACTCAGATCTTTTCAATGAGTTAAGAAAACTCTAAAACAACATGGAAAAATACACCATGATGTAAGCAGGAAAAAATGGGATAAAAAAATACAATATGACTTTATGTAAAAGTTGAAATATTTAAGAATGTCCTGAAGCTAATACAAATAATATAAGCTTTGTGATATGGTGGTGGGGGGGGGTGATGTTATAGGCTACTCTCTGATTTTCAAGTATCTAAAATGCAGCTATATTTTAAAATGGTAAAAATTCTCATAATTAAATTTAGAAATGCGTATTGATGGATGGCTGACTTAAGGGGATAAGAGGAAATTTTTACTCCCTGGAGAAACATCTGGACATTTCAGTGACTATCCTCCTTAGAGAAGATTTGGAGTTAGCTACACAGGAAGACCTACATCTTGGCTACAATTTGGCTCTATGAAAAAGTTCTGCCTAACCTCCCTGTGCTCAGACTCAGCTGGAAGATTGGTTAAAAAAATAACTTCCATTACATTTCCTTGAGTGACAGAGAGAAGCTATTGGTTTTTAGACCTAAATACCTGACCTTCCATACCTGTTTCAGTGCTTGTTAAAAGAGCTAAGACAGCAGACCACTCTGGAAACAGAAAATTCCCATCAAGACCCTCCTGGTACATGTCTATCAGCTTAGAGTCCACAGAACACTTTTACCTCCACTGATCTACAAATATCCTGTCAGAAAACAACTTCTCCATCTTTATGCTATTGGGGGCACTAAAACTGTGAGAGGGCAAGTGACCCATCCAAGGTCACTCAAGTGTAAAATGAGAGTAAGTTACGAAGGACTGAGAAGTGCGTCTAAGCTCAGTGAGAAACTGGGGTGAGTAGACTGTATTTTCACTCTCCCTCTACAATTTAACTGTTTTATTAAGCTAGTGGCTTCGCCTTTCTTCCAGGTGGTTTATTAACCAGAGATAACAGAATGTACTGCCTTATTCTCACTTGGCGACCAAGCGCAGTAGATATGTCAGCTGATGCGGCAGCATCTTTAGTCCGTGCATACTTCACCATAAACAGTCATGTGAATGTGTGCGCTGGTGAGTGCACAACATGTCTCGAAGAGAGATGATCACTTTAAGGAAACCACATCTCAGCTGGTCAAGTAGCATTTCAATCAGAAGACACCTCCAGGTGTGGGTACGTGGTAAATTTTACCTTTGATCGATACGAAATGTTTTTCTAAGTAACCTGTCGGATGTGGGAAATAGACCCTCTTTTATGAAATCAGTGGGATTGAGATGAAAACTTTCTAAGTAGTTATCCATGCTGCACAAGCCTATTAAAGAACATACAACACTCTCCAGCCAGAATCCTTAGGGAAGGCAACCAAAGTTTGGTCCCTAAGTACCTGTCACAGGTTGATTGGCCCTCGAAATACATGTTCAAGTCCTACTCTCCGGTACTCGTGAATGTAACCCTATTTGAAAATAGGATCTCTTCAAATGTAATCACATTAGGATGAGGGCCTATTGGATTCAGTGAACTAGGGTTCAAGGTCCTAGTTCAATGACCTTTGTCCTTATCAGAAGAAGGGAACTTGGACACAGATGCTGAGATACATTGGGAAGAAAACCATGTGAAGGTGGCTGCAGAGATTGGAGGGAACCCCACAAAAGCCAAGGACCGGTGGCAACCACCAGCAGAGGGACATGGAAGAGACCTTCCTCAGGGCCTCCAGAAGGAACCAAGTCTGCCAACACCTTGATTTCCAACGTCTAGCCTCCAGAACCGTATTTCAGTTTTTGGAGTCACCCAGTTTGTGGCAATTTGTTGTGGCAGCTTCAAGAACTAATACAATGACCCTGTGTCTGGTGTGGGGTAGAAGAATTCTCACTGTCTGATGCTTACCGAAAGGGTAGTAGAGGTCTATTTTGGAATATTGTTTTGACTCTCAGTTAAGCTTTTATGCAAGGCATGGCTGGATCAGTTAACACGAGGTAGAAGTAGGCACACCCAGTGCACACGTGTCCAAGCCACCCGCCCCACCAGGGAGCCTCGTGGTGGCTTCAGTGATGGGGTGGCAGTGACAGTGGCCACCCGGCTGCTTCCATGAGGCAGTAACCAGGAAGCTCAGGGCCCCGAGCCTTTCAGAGAGCTTCTGGTCTGTGCCTTGGCTGCGTCTGCTTGTGTTGAGAATTAAGGGAACCAAGGCACAGCCGAGTCAAGACCTTTGTCCACATCCAGTGGGAAATCGGCCACAGATACATTGCAGGGCCCCAGCCTGGGCTTCGGGAATGCCATCCTCCACATTCTTGGACATGCTTTCCAAGAGCCACTGCGGAGCCTCATCCCTCCTGGGCCCTCACCACCCTTCCTCACGCCGATCCCTGCCCTGGTGTCCCCTGTCTCCACTCTCCAAAACAAGCCCTTGAGCAGCTCTGCCTGGAGACTGCTGCCCAGGACCTAAGTACAGGAGATCAGGAGCCCTCAACCCCCCTGCCTGCAGTGCAAGGATGTAAGACGTTGATGTAGGGCTTCCTAGGTGGCGCAGTGGTTAAGAATTCGCCTGCCAATGCAGAGGACACGGGTTTGATCCCTGCTCTAGGAAGATCCCACATGCCGTGGAGCAACTAAGCCAGTGCGCAAAAAATAAAATAAGAACCTCTGTTTTTTAAAAAAAAAAAAAAAAGACGTTGATGTAGCCTTGGCTCCCAGCTCCTCCCGGCCAGGTGCCCGCGGGCCGGGCTGCCCGCAGGTGCTGACCCTGCGGGAGAGGTGTGAACACCACTGGCTGCGGTGAGCTTGGGCGAGGGGGGTTCCTCGCCCTTCCGCTTCCCCTGTGAGTGTGTGTGGGGTGTGTTTTCAGAGCCTGCCCGGGCCTGTTCGTGGGCTCCTGGAGACGATGACTGTACCTCCCGAGGTTTCCAGTTTTTCTATCACCCTGGAGTGCAGTTCAGCTCAGCTTAAACACCTTTTGAAATAGATGCAGCTCCTGATCAGGAGATGCAAGGGAATTAACACTTAGGGGGCAGCTGTCCTACACTACCCTCCATACCACGTGGCATTTTCTTTCTTTTTTTTTAAATGAATTTATTTATTTATTTATTTATTGGCTGTGCTGGGTCTTCATTGCTACACGCGGGCTTTCTCTAGTTGCGGCGAGCGGGGGCTACTCTTTGTTGTGGTGCGCAGGCTCCTCATTGCCTTGGCTTCTCTTGTTTCAGAGCACGGGCTCTAGGCATGTGGGCTTCAGTAGTTGCGGCACATGGGCTCAATAATTGTGGCTCACGGGCTTAGTTGCTCCGTGGCATGTGGAATCTTCCTGGTTCAGGGATTGAACCCGTGTCCCCTGCATTGGCAGGCAGATTCTTAACCACTGCACCAGCTAGGAAGCCCCCGCATGGCGTTTTCTACTCACCACCCCGCTGCAGATATTACCCTCCCCGAGTTCTAATGTGTGATAAGGGAGCTCAGAGAACAAGTTCACCAAGGATGCAGTGATTCACCCAGTCACTCAATAAACATCGAGCAGACACCCTGTGCTAACTACTGTTCTGTGCCGTCATGGGGACAGTTTAATGTAAACATTGGACTTTGAAATCGAATTCAGGCTCGGTGCGTCTCTTACTTGCTGTAATGCCTAGCGGGAGTTCCTTCATCTCTCTAAGCCTTTGTTGTTGCATCTGTTCATGGGGGACACCGATGGCTCTAATGAGACTAGGGTGACAAATCCTCTCAGACCAGCCACGTATTAATGGCACAGCAAGTACTGGGAAGTAATCAAGTAGAAGAAAGCGCAATGGTCTTCCTGCAAGTTGTTGCAGGGAGAGGGCACTGAAAGAACATTTGAGAAAAAAATGTGATGTGATGGGCTGTATTTGCTGGGAAGTGCTAAATGGTACTGATGGTGTTTCTCAAAATTGGGAGTGCGGGAAGATGCTGGTGAGATTTTAAAAAGCAGGTCCCAGGCTCCACCCCAAAGATTCTCATCAAGTATCTTGTTGCATGTACCAAGGAATCCGTTTCACAAGCACCTGAAATCATTCTTTGGAGGTGATAAGTGTGGGCTATCCTTTGAGAAATCCCGGTGTAGACACATGTGTTCAGAACAACTGTGTTCAGTTTGGAGCTCTAACCTCCCACCTCTGTACTTGCGGGCAGGTCACTTAAGCTCTTTGAGTTTCAGACTCAATAAAACTGGGATTACCGTTGCTTTCAAACAACTGTGAATGGGGATGTTATTGGGGACTGTAAAGTGAACTGCAAAAATATCCGTTGTTTCCCTAGAGGGTGAGTCATGGCTCCACCTTCCTTGGAAACAGGTCTGAACAGGCCCCTTCAGCTGGGAGCAGAAGGAAGGACCTCATGGGGGCTGTGTGACCAAGTTAATCATGGCTGACGGCAAGGATTGATGCTCAGATAGATACCTTCCGCAAAACTTTCACTTAATGGTATTGTCTTGTAGTCAATGTACCTAACTGCTCTGAATCTCAAGACAGATTCAGTGAGTGGACTAAGTCCCTCGGCCTCCCAAATCTCTGGTTCATACCTGTAACAAGGGAGTTACTGATGTTTCCAGACTTTGTTTGTAAAAATGTTTTGGATACTGATTTATAAATGGCACTGGGCATCCCTCTCAAGGGGAGGATGTCTGGGCCCACATTTTCTCTTCTGTAAAATAGAAATCAGTATTTCAAATGTGGCTCACTCATGAGTTTAGGAGGATGAAACTAGAGAATGAGTATAAAATGCTCTGAAAACTAAAAATCTGGTTTGGTGTACAAGAAAACACTTTCATTAATTCCAGGGATAACAGAAGCTCACGTAGCCTCTTCACCAGGATCGTCTGGGCTCTCCAGGCACCTTCTGGTTCTGAGATACTGTTCCCACCACTGGGGAACTCCCCCTGCAGAGGGCTTGCATCAAAGGGGTAAGACCTAGAGAAGTCGGATGAAGACGTCTTGGTGTCTTTCCATTTAGTATCAGTTTTCATGATTGAATTTTCATAAAGAAATCACATCAGTATTAGCATGCAGTTACATTCTTATGCTAGAACTGGTTTCCTCTGTTTGGAAGAAGATACAAACAATCTGTGTGGCAATTTGTACAGAAGTGAAGGTCCTCCACTTGGTAAGTTCTGGGTAGTGAAGCATTGAAAGCACATCACTGACAGTAAGAAAGTTCTGGGGTCAAATCCTGGCCCAGCTATTTGGAGAGCTAATACTAGTTACCAGAGTCCAGCGTGCTCATCTGTAGAATGCAGAATCTACCTTATGCAGTCATTACCAGGATTAAAATCATGAATATATATGTAATCTGACAGTAAGTGCTAAGAAATAGTGTTATTAGTTGTAAAGTAAGTGACCGTGGGGGAAAGAGGATTAGAGGATGTGATTCTAAAACATCTTGAGTAAAGCATATTTTCTAACCAGATTTTCTGAGCTGGGATTTCTCAGGCTTTAGTGAACATGCAAATTACCTGTGGAACTAGTTAAACTGCAGATTCTGATTCGATAGGTCTGAGGTGGATGGATCCTGAGATGCTGCAGTTCTAACAAGCTCCCAGGTCCATGGCCCATTCTTTGAATAGTGAGGGCATTTTAACAAGAGACCCACGCGATTTATTTCCCCATTAATTGAGAAGCTCTGTGCTACATCTCAAGAAGCTGTGGGCATTAAGGAATCCTTAGTGTGCCTCTAAGAGCTAGGACATGGTCAGCTGTGGGCCAGCCTCTGGGAATAAGATGCATTGACTCACAGGGTACAGATGATGCCATTAGGTGCATAAATACCAATAGCTCTCTGGGGTGAGTGCAAGTACAGCTAATCTCGTAGTTCCATATGCAATAGTCCTTTATCTTATTCAGTTCTCACATTAACACTGAGGCAGGAACTATTATGGTGGCCAACATGCAGATGAGGAAACCAAAGCTTACGGAGCTGTGGTCTCATGTGTTCCACAGCTGGGTCTGAATAATCGTGTTCAGAGTCCAAGGCTCAGGCTGCCCTGCCCTGTGTCCGGGTTCCACACCCTGACAGCCACGAGGGAGGCAGGGGGGCCTGTGCACTGAGGTGTGATGGCCAGTGACCTTGACCCGGCCTCAGCTCTAGGCACCTCTGGGTCATCTCTCTGTGCCCTGCACCTGAGGCATGGAGCCCAGCTGCCCCGGGGAGCTTGGCTCAGTCCCTTGGCAAGCACCTGAGCACCAGACAGAGCTGGAGGAGAAATGTAGACTGTCCTATTCCACCTCTGCCTGGGGCCACGAGATCCCTGAACTGAAAACTCCATGGCCTTCATCACTGAGGACAAGCCTATGGCACTTTTTAAATTGTCCCAGCATTGTGCCCCAACCCTGAAAGGTTATGGGCAGGCACGTAGCAGCTAAACTTATTTTCCCCTAAGCCTTTTAATTATGATAAAGATAGAAGGCGCTCAACCACAGTTATCCAAGTCAATAACCAAGAATAATGCACATTAAGGCACAGGCTAAGAATAGGAGGCAGGGACACTAATGAAGCCAGCTGTGAGCAACCAGGATCGGGGTGAGCTGTTTGTGTGGGACTTCTAAGATATTTATCCAAACACAACACCCGTCCCTCCTGATGCCAATGCCACATAATTCATCGAATAGCCTGGTCCAGCAGCATCACCTGGAGTGAACTTCTGGGAGGTGGGGGAGCCCAGCAACCTGTTTTAACAAGTCCTCCAGGTGATTCTGATGTTTTATCCAGGAATCACAGTTTTATTTCAAATGACTTCACGTGTCAGCAATTTCACCAGATCTTAAAGTGTCCCAGGAATGGGAGGAAATAGCATTTGCCAGCACAGGGGTTAGGAGCCAGAGATCTGGGGTCAGACAGTCCCACTCATGTCACCTGCTAGCCGTGTGGCCTTGGGTAAGTCACATCTTCTCTAGAGTTGTTGGGAGCTCAGGGGAAGGTCTGCTGATGCTCAGGGTAGAATGTCACGTAGTAATAGCTCAATGACAGTTATTGTCTCCATGTGATGCCTTCTTTTAAGCAAGAAATCACTGTTCTCTACCACATAACATCAAAGTATTGGCCAACAAATTCTTGATGGTCCACAAGTCTTTGTCCTGCTTTTGCCAATACCCCAGTTATGTGTGTTCAGAAAGAATGGGTGAAATGGGATGTCACTGGTCCCTGCCATACCATTTATTTTACCTGTATACTGCTACCCAGGGAAGTATAAGTCCTCTTCCAGTGTCTGGAGCCCAAACAAATTCACCTCTGAAGGACAGAGGGTCTTCGAGGAAAATACTGGTATCTAAGCCCCTCCCTTCTCTCTACCAACCACCCACATAATGAACCAGATGACTTCCACGGTGAACTTCAGACTCCCAAACTTCTTTGAAAATCAGAATTTCAAACAGAACTTCACTTTGAACCAGAACCTGCATTTTTCTGTTTTTCAAAGTCCCTTTGCTCATGTGCTGTTTACACTGTAAGAGGAAGCCCCTGTCACATTGAAATCAGAAACGTTGACGTCACAGAGCCCTGTAGCCACGTAGGACCCCCGAGGGCTCACTATGGCTGTTCTGGAGGAAAGCTGCCTTGGACAGGATCAGACCAGAGACTGGCCCGAGACCTCCTGCCTAATTAGAAGCTGAGTTGAGTGAGGACATTGCCACTAGCTACCGCCTCTGCCAGGTGAGCCTCATGGCAGGATGACCTCTAAAACCTCACAAGGACTCCCTACAAATAAAGCTGAGTTCTGTTTTCCAGACACTTTCCCACCCACCTTCACGGACTTCCATCAGTGGTTCTCAGTGGAGGAGGGATATTGGGCAATGTCCAGAGACATTTTTGATTTTCACAACTGGGTAGAGCCCAGGGATGCTGCTAAACATCCTACAAAGCACAGGACAGCCCCCTGCAGCAAAGACCTATCCAGTTGAAAATGTCAATACTGCTAAAATTGAGAAACCCTGAGCTTAACTTCTACTGAGCTAAAGTGTTGCCTCTCCAGGAAGTACTCTGGACCTGCATCTACTTCCCCCAGAGGATGTAGGTACCCTTGCTCTGGGGTCCCATTGAGGCAACTCAGAAAGCTATCAGAGCACTCACCCTGTCACATCCATTAAACTGTAGCTCCTGGTGACTATTTCCTCTTATAGACAGGGAGGTCCTTCCAGGAAAGAACTAGGATGAGGTCCTTTTTCTTTTTTCTTTTTTTTTTTTCCACCTCAGATGCAAAGTGAGGTCATCATATCAACTAGTTAATAGAACTTATCTTCCTTGGTCTACACAGCATCTAACAAAGGTTTGGCACCAAGTAGATAATATCCAGTCAATGATACATCTGGAGATGGTGACTCCAGAGATTGTAACACTTCTGTTTTCCTGTTACAACCACTTGGCATGAAGAAGAAACTTCAAAGAGACATCTGGTGCCATGCAGGACTGTCACCTGCTGTGAGGCATGGGTTTGGGGCAGGGCTGGCCAGGTGGGTGCCTGTGCCTCTCAGGTACTGGCTTCTACTTAAACCAATGGCTGAACTTGGGCCACCGCACCTCTGCAAGGTCACCTGCCTCGAAGTCCACAGCAGAGTGGGAAGGATCCTTCTTCTCACAACTTGAAGATGTCAAAGCAACACTTCACTTAGACAAAGAAGTTCTAGGGACCTTGGGAGACCTGGGTTTAGAAGCAGACTTGTCTGAGGCCCCACGGCTGGCACCCCACGTGCTCAGTTGGTGGATGTGAACCCACGTCTTGCACAGCCTTCTCAATTTGAACCTTGGTTTCTCTTTCCCCATCATCTATTGGGTTGGCCAAAAAAGTTCACTCAGGTTTTCCCATAACATCTTATGGAAAGCCCTGAATAAACTTTTTGCCTAACCCATACGTAGCCCCTTACCGCTGTGGCGGGTCATTGCATTGGGCCTTGGTGCTCGCTTGTGGAACACACACACTGACTCCTACTGCACCAGACATCTGGGACTCCGATTTTGCACACTCAGGAAAGCCACAGGGAAGTAGACCCCTCTGGACACAGACCATGCTTGGCTATTGTCTCAGCTCAGAGACTCCCCCTTCCCCACTCTCATCTCCTGCCTGGTTTATGGTCTCATAAAGGACAGTGGACTTAGGGTTGTGCAATCCAAAATTCTGTCTGTTGCTGAGTCAACCAACTCAATAAAATTCAGCCGAATTTCTTTTATTTGCTTGCTGAACTTCTTCCAGCGTCACGAGCGTGAAATTGCAGCATAAAATCCATATGAGGTTTTATGTATTGCTCCACGCAATTTGGTGAAGATGCTGAAGAAATGGCTTCTTGGTAACGCTGCTCCCAGGCACATCTGAGGTTTTCGTGGCTGACATACGCATGCCTTTATGGGACACACTGCCTTCTGTCCTCACATTTTCCCTGTGAATCTCAAAGGTCCCTATGGGGTAAAATCCAGGGTCCACTCAGGTACTTACACACCTCCACAGACCTGCCCCGTAACATCATCTATTACTGTCTCCTCTATGAAAATTGGGACAGGTTAAAAGCTAATGCTGTCCCATATCCAAGACTTTTCAGTCTCTAGAGCCTCTCCTAGCTCTCAACTTAAACTACATGATGATGGTGATGAGAATTATGGTGACAACAAGACATCCAGAAAATGCTAACTCTACATATACTAAGCTCTTTCCAAATATTAACTAATGTTAGGCTTCACAAGAACCATTTAAGTCAAGTCCTATTATGATCTAACAGTACCACGAAGGAAGCTGAATCACAAGGGTTTGAGTATTGCTGAAGGTTGAACAGCAAAACAGGTGTGGATTCGAATCTAGGCATTTTGGCTCCAAATCCTATGTTTCTAATCCCTGCGCTGTTCCATCTTCAGGGATGACCCCAGCTTTTCAACTTTCATTGCTCAGGGTACGCGTCACCAACTCCAAGACGGCAGCACAAGCCGCCCAGCCCAGAAGGGCCCCCTCACCATTCTGAAGTCACATCACAGTCTACCTCCCTCTTGGACAACTGAGAGTAAGCTGTGGTTTTCGATTATTCACTTTTTATTAGGATTAAGATCTTTACATAAAATTCGTGTGCATCTTTATATAAAAGTCTGATCCTCATTTTTTATAATGTTAGCACAAAACCATATCCCAAATTACATCCTAATGATAGTTTCTTTCATCATATAGACTCCCTTTTTAGGTGTAAATATGTGCAACTTTATACTCTGCTCTTACATTTGTACTTAATTGCATACATCTTTCCACCTGTCAGTGTCTTCTTAATTCTACCTTTGTATGGCTGCATAACGGTCCCTCTGACAAATGTAATTCCATTTCCCGTTAGATGATGTCCATCTTTTTGTGTCCTTTACCAAGTTAACAACATCCTCTGCATGTGACTTTAATTTCTTTTTAAAATTTTCATCGAAATTATTTGCTTAGAATAATCTCTTGAGAGTGTAATACTGGGTCAAAGGCCGTGGCATACTTAATTTCATTTCCTAATTGTTCTTTTTGAGGTGCAGTAGATTCACGTCAACCCCAAAGGGATTTTCTCACACGACCATCGCTCCCACCCCCACAGATACCCTCTGGACAGATACGGTTGTTAGAACCATTAACTCCTTTTCTATCTCTGAAGCAGGGATGGGACTATAATGAGAACACAGCCTAACTAGTTTAGAGATACATTAAGAAGATTAACTTTCATGCAACTGTCTTAAAAACAAAGTTATTTTCTTGCACAGCTCTTTCTCTCCGCTGGGTTTATGAGCTCCCCGGGGGGCAGGTTTTAGAGATCTGTGAACCCATCACTCTTTGGCACTCAGCTGACATCCATGGAAAGATTTAGACTTTTTTCCTGGGCTTTAGCAATTTCATCTAGCTGAGAAAGGAAAATATTGAGGCAACTAACTAAGTGTTTAATGTGAATCCACTGGGTGTCAGGAAATGCTCCAGGTGCTTCCACATGCATTATCTGTCCTCTTTATTTTTTTTGTTTTTACTTTTATTTTTTATGGAGCAATTTTAAGGGAAATTTTGATTTTTTTATTAATTTTTGTTGGAGTAGAGTTGCTTTACAATGTTTTAGCCTTCACTGCACAGCAAAATGAATCAGCCATACATATAAAGATATCCCCTCCCTTTGGGTTTCCCTCCCATTTAGGACAGCACAGTGCATTAAGGAGAGTTCCCTGTGCTATACAGTATGTTCCCCTCAGTTGTCTATTTTCTGCATAGTATCAATAGTGTATATGTGTCAATCCCAATCTCCCAGTTCCTCCCACCCCACCCCTTTCCCCCTTGGTATCTATACTTTTGTTCTCTACATCTGTGTCTCTACTTCTGCTTTGCAAATAAGGTCATCTCCCTTGGAAATGTGTTGTGAGATTAAAGAAGACAGATTCCAAAAATATCACATATTAATGCCTATATGTGAAATCTATCTGTCCTCTTTAATCTCTCAACACAATTCCGAGGAAACAGACTCAGTAAGCCCAGGCGAGTCATTGCAGGTCACGCAGTGAGTTTGTGGTACAGCCCAGATCCATTACATGAGCCCCATTTGAGCACAATGAGAGGGCCCCCCCCCCCGCCCCGTGTCCTCCTTCCCTCTTAGATCTCCAGGCTCCCAAGGGAAGCTGGACAGCCCAGAGGATGGTGGGAATCTCAGCAGCATCCCTTCAGCAGGAACACCTGCTTAAAGGAAGCGGAATGGACACTTGGGCTCCTCGCCACTAGAGGGCACTGCACACCCAGGAAGCAGCAGCCGCGAGCGTCCCCTCCTGGGTTCTTCCATCAAGCCTGGCTCTGGTCTCCAGAACAGAGGGTCTCTCAGGATCCACTGAAATAGAGCTCGGTGGAAATAGCACAATTCAGAAAAGGCAACGAAACCAGCCCACGTCCTTTTCTACTCACAGATTACAGAGCCCAGTGGAATCCTCCCTCCACATCCCTCTAAACCGGATGACTCAGCTGCCTCCAGAAGGCAGCCTTAGATCAATGACATCTCTGCTTATGCGGTTGTATTTCTGAAGGTCAAAGACTAGACACCTGGAGAGGGTCCACTTCAGACCAGTGCAGCCCCTGGCCCCTCTCCCTGCCCCTCTGATGGACTCAGCCGACTCAGACCAGGGCTGTTGACCAGATTTAATCACTCGTCATAATACTGAAAATTATACTAATAGAATAACAATATAAATAAGAGCTAATGTTCATCTTCCCAACAACCACACCGGTAAGAATTATTACCCTTTTCTAGAGAAGAGGAAACAGATTCAAAAGAGTTGAGCCACTAATACAAGTCAAAGCCAGCATTTGAAGTCAAGTCTGTCTGATGCTGGTCTGTGGTCTTTATACTGAACGGAGCTGCCTTTTGGTCCTCAGTTTACAAACTAGAGGTATGGAAGTTGGGATTTTTATTCATTTGCTCACGTATTCAACAAATTATTTGCTTTATTGAGGTATCCCTGAGATACAAAAAATTGCATACATCTAATGTATACACCTTGATGAGTTTGGGTGTATGAGTACACCTGTGATACCCTCACCATAACAAAGTAGGAACATGTTCCTCACCTCCAAAGATGTCCTTGTGTTCTTTTGTGGGTTTTTGTTTTCATTTTGCTGAGAACACAATATGAGATCTCTCCTCTTAACATGTTTTAAAGTATACATACTTTAAAAGTGCACATACTTTTAACCTCTAGTTATTGTTAACTAGAGGTACTATATTGTACAGTGAATCCCCAGAACTTATTCATCTCACATAACACAACCTCTTTACACCCATCGAAAAAGCAACCCCCCTCCCCCACCATTCTGTTCTCATACTTTTCTCTTATGGTTCTTTGTGTTTCTGTGGCATCAGTTGTGATGTCTCCTGTTTCATTTCCCAATTTATGTGAATCATTTTTTCTTGATTTTATCATTTAAAAAATAGCTCTTATTTTCATTGATCTCTTCTGTTCTAGCCTTTATTTCACTTATTTCTGCTCTAATTTTTTAATTAAAATTTTTTTTCGCTGTGTTGTATCTTCGTTGCATGTGGGCTTTTTCTAGTTGTGGCGAGCAGGGGCTGCTCTTCATTGCAGTGCACGGGCCTCTCATTGCAGTGGTTTCTCTTGTTCTGGAGCACAGGCTCTAGGCACATGGGCTTCAGTATTTGCAGCACATGGGCTCAGTAGTTGTGGCTCATGGGCTCTAGAGCTCAGGCTCAGTAGTTGTGGTACATGGGCTTAGTTGCTCCACGGTAGGTGGGATCTTCCCAGAACAGGGATCAAACCCATATCCCCTTCATCGACAGGTGGATTTGTAACCCCTGTGCCACCAGGGAAGTCCCTTCTGTGCTAATCTTATTTCTTTCTTCTGCTAACTTTGAGCTTAGTTTGTTCTTTTTCTAGTTCCTTGAGGTATAAAGTTAGGTTGTTTATTTGTTATCTCTCTTAATGTAGGCCTTTATTGCTATAACTTTCCTCTTAGTACTGCTTTTGTTAGCACCTACTGTATGCCCATTTACTCTGAATATACAGACAGTATAATCTGACGTGGAGTCTGATCTGAACTGTGGTGAATCTCACACCAGGTTAGTTCCAAGTACTCTGTTCAGAAACAAGGAAGATGGAGAGTAACTCCCACAGACAGGTGAGGAGGGCAAGGGAGGTGACCAAAAATAACAGGATGTGAGAAAGCAGGCAAACAAAACAAAGCCCCAGAGCTCACTTTTCAGATCCTTAGGAAAGCAGCCTGCCTCTGGCTCCTCTCACCAAGGCCACCTGGATGCACACCCTCCTCCTCTCTCCTTTCACATCCCCAGCTCAGGCTGCAAGTCTCTCTTTGGGGACCATTCGCTGATCTTGTCATTGAGGCAGATTTCTCCCAAGAAACCTTGTAACAATGGATGGACATGCCTAGATCTATGGACACTGCCGAATGTAGAAGGGGGGCTAGTTTCCAAAACGAGGGGCAGAGGCCCAGTGACATGGCCTCAAGCAAAAGTCTCAGAGCACGTGATGAAAGATGCCAAGATGGCAAGGAGAGGCAGCATCCTTCCTGGATCTGGAAGAGCAGGTCTGAATCCTAGCACTGGTCTTCAAATGTGAGAACCTCAGACCTGTTACTCACCATCGCAAAACCTCAGTTTCCTCACTTGTAAAGGGAAAAATGGAATTTAGAGTTCCAGCTTCTTATTTCTATAGTAATCATCAACTGCTTTTTACAGCCCACTTACCAGCTGTGTGACAGCTGGCTGTCTCTAAATCTCCCAATCTCAACTCTAAAATATAACATCCACTTCCTTGAAATGAGGATAACATTAATATTCCTGAAGCACGGATGTAGGAATTAGATAGAAAGCATTAGCTTACCTTGCCCTTGCTTAGTCTACATGATACTCATAGCTGAAATTAGCAAAATAAATGTTGATAACAGAAAACTAAAATCAGAAATAAAATTTCTTGGAGCCAGACTCCATGCTGATGAATTTCCTTGGCACATAGCACAACTGACTCTTCAGCAAAGGGGGCCCCCTCCATGCCCATGAGTCACCACTGCCTCTCCTGTCCTGGGATGCTCCAGCCCCCGCTTCTCCAGCAGAGGGGTGAGGGTGGGCCAAGCCTGATCAATGGGGCTGCAGATTGATGGGGCCGGGGGTGGCGTGACTGTTCATCTGATGAGATGAGGAGTTTGGACTCCATGATGCATAACAAACCACCCCCTCCCCCCGCCCCAGCTGGGGAGATCTGAGACTCCGCAGAGGCCCAGCCCGGGGGAAGTGACTCACCTCAAATCATCAGCGAAGACTAGGCAGAGCTTGAATTCACACATTGTTTAAAAAGATGCCCAACTGCAAGAGAGGGTCACTGAGGACTCGGCTGGAAGTCGGAGAGGGTCCAACTGCCAGTCCTGCCAGGACTTGCATCAGAATATGTGCTTCCTGTGCAGAGGTTTCAGAGGTGGTGCCGTGTTTGCGTTTCTGGATTTTGAATGTGGTGATACGTAAGATCTGAGGTCCTCAGGGAATTGTCCTTAAGAATGGAGAATGGATGAGAGCAGAGACCACCCCTTCATCCGAAGGAGAAGGATGCCCATCTATCCCTACTAAAGTCATCACCACCATCACCACCATCATCACCATCATTGTGCACAGGAAAGAAGCTGCAGAGCAGGAGAGGCTGGTCCACGGAGCACGCAGAGAAAGCAGAGCCACAGAGGCGAACGGTGGCCGTCCCAGCGGGTTTTGCCCTGGGCCTGGGTGCCCCGAGCCCTGGGACCCCAGCAGCCTCGCAGTCTTAGGTCAGGCCACCTAATCAGCACCCTTTGCTCTGAGTCACAAAATTACATCTGCACAAGTCCCTGCACAGAAGAAAAGTGGGATATTATTATTGTTCTCTGATAATAATAACAGCTCCCTTATTTGAGCACGTATGATGTGCTAAAGGCTTTTCATTTTATCTCACATCAGGGACGTCTCATGAATCCCCATTTTGAATAAACACAACTCAAAGAATGGTGAACCGCCCTTTTAAGGCTAAGATCTGAGAGTTAGAAATTGGCAGAGTGTTGATTTAAACAAGATCTGCCTCGTGATTTTGTTTGTTTCTTTGTTTTCGGCTACACCACATAGCATTCTAATTCCCCAACCAGGGACCGAACACGTGCCCCTGCATTTGAAGCACAGAGTCTTAACCACTGGACCACCAGGGAATTCCCAAGGTCTGCTTCATTCTAAATGTTTTTTCTAGGATATTCTGCTGTCTTGAATTTTTTCTATATCCTTATGTCATATTTTAATACAAAACGTGTAAACATGCATTTTGTAAAGTATAAAAGAAATATATATTTCCTGTAAGTATAAACATAATATATGTTAATTGTGGAATAAGTAGAAAATTGAAATAATGTAAGGACCATCACTCTGGGATAAGTAATGTTAAAAATTTCAGGTATTTTCCCCCAGCTTCTCTTTCTCTCCATACACAGTCAATGTTGATACAAAATTTCCAATCTACCTTGTAAAATGAAAATATTGTCTGCATTTTATCTATAACTACCTACTTTACCAATTATAAATTGAAATCATTGCAGGCTAGCTCACTATTTGGTTATACCACAATGTTACCAGCTCCCTTGCTGTAAGACATTTTAATAGTTTCCAGTTTCACTCACAAATTACACTGTAAGAAACATTTGTGCCTGCAAATATTTGTGTGCACATATCTGATTATTTCCTGAATTTGTAATTCTACTTCTATGGATTTGTTCAAAGGTTCTAGGTATTTTGACAGCTTTTGATAGGTCCACCTACAGGGAGAAAATGGGATTGTCACACTAACATGAGTCTGCCAGCGTGAAGGGCTATTTTTCACTGTAATGTAATAAAGTGGATTTGGTTCACATACCCGCTTCTGTGTGGTTAGCTAATGTGAGCGCCCCTCTGAGCCAAAGCACAGCCCCTGTGGGCTGTTGAAACCATCTCTGTGAACCTGCAAGTCCCTGGAGGCTGGAGAATTCATCACGGTGACTGCTCCCTCGCAAGGCTTCCTGCCTGCCAGGCTCTCCTGAGAAGATGCACGTTCACCAGGCAATTGCTCTCAGATGCGAAACATTGTCCCAAAGGAAAGCAGTTGCTGATTGATGGAAAAGGAGAAGTGGCCTTCTGAGTGTGCCTCTGCCTCTTATAAACTCCATGGACACAAATCCAGGCAGTTTCTTCCTTCACAGGAGGAGTTATGTGCATCCCAAGAGCCACACGACTCACAAATGGTACACAGAATGAAAAGATACAACGTGAAGCTCAGAAAAAACTTGCAGGATCCCCAAGGTCCGGTCCATTTCTCTGTTCCCATCCAGTTCTGCTGTCACCCCCTGAAATACATCTTTGCAAATTCTCAAAAGCCCACATTAACCTCCTGATTTTACTCTTTCAGCCTCTCCTGTCTCAGTTCTGATGGTGAAGTAGCAAGTGGGTCTCTCTGCTGAAAGAACTATTCTCAGAAAAGCTAGTTTCTGTTTTGTTTTGTTTTTTAAGAACTTTCGTTGAGATAATTGACACCATAAACTGCATATATTTAAATTGTACAATTTGATATTTTTGTTATTGGGAATGTACATATGGCAATCCCAAACTCCCAGTTCATCCCACCCCAACCCCTCCCCGATCCGCTTTCCCCCTTTGATCAGTATGTTTGTTCTCTACAACTGTGTCTATTTCTGCCTTGCAAACCAATACCATTTTTTATATTCCGCATATACGCATTAGTATACAATATTTGCAGAAAATCTAGTTTTGATCAGACTCCTTCAATACCCTCCCATTGTGGAGGGAAAAGCCCAGATGCTGCCTTGTTGTTCAAGGTCCTTCAGTGTGGATGATGGACCACTTCTCCGGTGTAATCTCCTGCTCCTTAGGCGTGTCCTTGGGAAGTAGCAGCTTCTCCATCCATTCTGAACTATCCAGTTCCCCACTCCATTCTCACCACTTCTCCTCTCCTTATTTGGTTTATGGTTTTACTCCACCTACCACCTGCCTCCTGTAGCTCCTTTTTGGGAGCTGCCCAATGACCGGCCTGTATCAGCTCCGTTTCTGAACTTCATCAGAAATGCCACCTGCTATACTGAAATCTCTCCTGAGAACTTCTCCTTCCAGCCATGAAGCAGTGGCTGGAAACCGAGCAATGCCAGCAGCAACAACAAATAGAAAAGCCGGATCGGATGCTGGAAGGTCTGCTTGAAGGTGGCAGACAGCACGGCAGCATTCAGGATCCAATAACAAGATTTTTGCAAGCAGGGAACTGCAGAAAAATAAGCCCACCTTCTGTACCTGCCTCTCCCTCTGTGTGTTTGCTGATTCATACTCCAGGCTGAGCAGATGAGGATCCCACATGCGGGAACCGGCAGAGGGTCGCTGCTAGAAGGCAGAGAAGCCAGCGGAAAGGGAAATTTCATGAGGCAGGAGAGACAGAAGAAAAAAATGGAGTTTGGGGCTGTCGAGGCAGCCAGGACTTAGGATCCAGAGAGCAGTGGGCATGGCACTCAGCTGGTTCCTCTAAGAGCATTGATATTCTTAAAGCGAACAGGCAAGGGTCTGCGAAGTGCAGAAAAAGCCACTGAAGAAATGCAGTCACATTAAGCCTGATCTCGGGGTGCTGAGAAGACAAAACTTGGAACTCACAGCCCACGAAGGAGGATAGGTCCTAATAAAATCACCAGGTCATCAGTTGAAGCCCATGAGTCAGGATGAATCTAAGGTTGCTCTAGCCTCACAAGCACTGCAGAGGAATCTCAGGGTGATCTGATCCCACTCGATCTACCTGGTACAGGTGACATCCTCAGAGCTCCATGATATTCCGTACGCAATGGCAGACAGTTACTTTGAAACATCCCCAGGTGTGTCAAGAAACAGCATCAAAAGGGAGAAGAAAGATGATAGGAACAGACTCGGGTGAATTAGTTGTTGGACTCCCTGGGAACAAGGTCTTCAAAGGAGCTGTAATCATCATGGCTAAGAAAACACATGACAAGGAGGAGAATTTCACCGGACAATTCAACTGAATAAAAAGAATAAACCTGAAATCTGGCATTTACAAGGACGCAGCCTGGAAAAAAAGAAGGAAATCCTGCCATTGGTGACAACAAGGGTGAACCTGGAGCGTGTGATGCTGAGTGAAATAAGCCAGTCACAGAAGGACAAGAGTGTGTGATTCCACTTATAAGAGGAAACGGAAATAGTCGTAGAAGCAAAAAATACAGTGGTGGTGACCAGCGGCTGGGAGCAGGGGGAGTTGCTGCTCAGTGGGTATAAAGTTTCATTCGTGCAAGATGAATATGTTCTAGAGATTTGCCAACACAGTGCATGCAGTTAACAACACCATTCTGTGCATCTCAAAATTAAGACGGTGCTGTTACGGGTGCTTCCAAAAAACCAACCAAACAACAAAAAGGGATGCAAGGAAACCTGGGGAGGTGTTGGTATGTGTATTACCTTGATCATCATGACAGCTCATCGATCTTTGCACTTGTTCAAACTCAGATTGTACATGTTTAATGTGTGCAGTTCTACAGATGTCAATTAAGCTGTAAAAATATAAATAGACAAAGGCACACTCAGTGGGGAAAAATAAGTGACACAGTAAGAAGTCATGTAACTTCCATTTCTCTCTAGGAAGCCATGAGGGGGAAATACAGAAGCTGAGCTTGCCAACAAATTTTGGGTAGCAGTGAGTGGAGGTTATAGGTCAGGGTCAAGGCCGTGATACTCTGGCAGGGTGTCTCCTGGTAATATTTATTTGCACTTGAGAATTGGCCATAGGAGCAAAATGACAACCTGTGGTTTTCCTTCCTACCACTTTTCTTTTTTTTTTTTTTTACTGTTATTTTTAAATTCATTTGAATTTTTCTTATTATTTGACAGAGTTTAAGGGTCATTATTTCATATTAAACAGAAGAACAGGAGAAAGAACTGTGCTCACAGTTCTGCTTAAAATGAAAGATAATTTTTTAAAAAATTTTAATAGAAGACATGATGTGCGTTGGGGGAGTGAAGTAATTGAAGTGTCATGATCTTCAGGGAGGTTGGCAAAGAGTTCGAACACAAGCCCTGTCTCCTCCTAGCTGGGGGGGCTTGGCCTGGTTTCATAACATCTTCAAGCTGGCTGGACCATTCATATGTGGGGCTGAGAATACCAACCTCTCAGGGCTGTCGGGAGAATTCATCGATATAAGGTACATAGAGCATGCAACGTCACAAGTCAAAACTGCATTGCCTAAGTCTGTGAGTCTGTTTCTGTTTTGTAAATAAGTTTGTTTATGGTTACCAGGGGGAAGAGTGGGGGAGGAGGGACAGAATGGGAGTTCGGGGTTGACATGGACACACTGCTGTGTTTAAAATGGGTAACCAGCAAGGACCTGCTGTAGAGCACAGGGAACGCTGCTCAACACTCCATAATAACCTAAATGGGAAAAGAACCTGAAAAAGAATAGATGCGTGCCTATGTATAACTGAGTCACTTTGCTATACACCTAACACAACATTGTTAATCAACGCCAATAAAAATAAAAATTAAAAAAATGAACGAATAGAGTTAGAAAGCTGGAAAACCCGTCTTGCTCTTCTCGCGATGGTGCCTTCCTGCCGTCATCACTCCCCTCACATCTGACGGTGCTGAAGAATTTGCCAGGCCAGTCCTGACCTTCCCAGGGGAGGGGGTGGGCACGCCGCCCTTGAACGAGCTGAAGTTCATTCGGCTTTGTCTCCTGAGGGCTTCCTCCCCACGAGACCCCCTCCTGACTTTGTTTGTACTTTAGGGGGTACTTGATGAGACCTTTGAGACATTATTTGACAGTGAAATGCACCCTTTCGGTGGACATTTCAGGGAGGTTGCTCTAAGGCTCGGGGCTCCCATTCTGCTCTGTGTAAGAAATGCGGAACCAGCAGCCGCTGCGCTTAGCATCCCGGTGAAAGGTTGGAGCACTGGAGTCAGGCATGCGTTATGGTCCACACCCATCACTTCCTATCTGTGTTAACTCAGGCCAGTCCCCAGACTCTGCGAAGCCTCAGTTTCCTCATCTGGAAAGTGGGAGAAATAGTGATATGAAACTCATAGGATCACTGTGAAGCTGAAGTCGGATGACACACACAAATCCCTTTATGCAGTGCCCGAGACTTAGCTACTAGCCGATAAATCATAGTTTAAAAAATGGTTATTTTACTATTCTCAATATCACTGTCATTTTCACATGAGGAATTTGCAAATGCTAAATTCTACCCAAGACATTGTTCTTTCGCTTTCTCGTTCACCAGATTTTTCTGAGTGCCCACCGTGGAGATGAAGTGGGCACCAGGACAGTCCCTGCTGTAGTGGAATGTTTAGAACGTACTGGGGGGAGACCAGTAGTGAGCACGGCAACAAATACATCTGTAATTTCAAGCAGGGACAGAGCCACATCAGTCATCAGGAGAGGGGTTTGGAGATTGATCAGCTGAGGATGGTCAGGTGGACCTGAGTGGGGAGGGAGCTTTGGACAGAGGCCTGAACTCTCAGGAACAGATCAAGTGATGGTCCCCGAAGAGGGCTCAGGGCAGAGGGACATGAAGCTGCTGCTGAATCGTGGACTGGAGCCCATAGGGCCTCTCCTAGTCTGATTATCTGATTCTCTGAAAATAACTATATGGCATCTTTTCAAATAGTCTTTTTCCTCCAGATTGTTGCATTTTCGGGTGGAACTCATTACATCATGTTAAATAACTCTGGGACCTTCAGAGACCCCAAACAAAACAAAATAGGGGCTGAGTTAATTTCCCTCCAGATCTGGGTGTAAACACATCCCAGGCCTCCTGCCTGTGGGCAGCAGGGTCACCATGCAGGGGCCCCTTCCTCTCACACCCACAGTGAATGCACTAGAAATCCCCACCTTACGCTGATATTTTTTCCCCTTCAACATTTTTATGGGCGGGGGAAGAAAAGGTAAAAAAACAAAAACAAACAAACAAAAACCCAAAGAAAACCACCTGTATTTCTAGTATATCTTACCACGTATTCCTTTTTTAAACTGTGCATCCTGGGTACCGAATAAAAAAGTAAACTTAAGCATGAAAAACTTTGAACAGCAAGCAATTAACAAGGTGGCAGCAAAGGGCACAGAGAGAAAGATGAATTGCCTGAAATAAATAAGGGCCGGGAAGGAAAATGAAAAATGTCCCCAAGGTAAATGGACTCTGATGCGAGGCACCACGAGATAAAGAGGCAATTGTTTAATGCAGACACGATGAGAAGCTGTCTCACTCAAGCCCCAAAGTCGCCAAATCATGTGGCTTCGATGATGGAGGACGTTTAACTGCTTGTTGACGGTAGCATCTTCTCTGTGATGGGCGCCACCGTGTGCTCCTCCGCTCATCCTGGAAGGTCTGCGTGGAGACGGTCTTTCCTGACTCCCCGCAGGGGTAGTCGTTCCAAATGTGTAATAATTGAGAGTGTACGGAAATGTCACTGCTCATTTTTCTCCCTCTCACTAGATGGTGAGCTTGGAAGGGGGGTTCATTCACCCCTAAAGGTGTACATTTTTTGTTTGATTGAGGCACTCATTCAAAGAAAATTGAGGAGAGCAGGCGGAGACAGAAGTAAGGAATCCAGTGGAAATTCATCCTCTAATCCCTTCCCCAGGTACACCTCAGATATCGCAGCTCAGGTTCCAAACCACCGCGATAAAGTGAGTCCCACAAATGTTTGGTTTCCCAGTGCATAAAAAAATAATGCTTATACTATAGTCTAGTAGGTGTGTAATAACATTATGTCTAAAAAAGTGTTGTGTAAAGATGCATTATTGCTAAAAAAATGCTAACCATCCTCTGAGCCTTCATCGAGTCATAATCTTTCTGCAAAAGTAACATCAAAGATCACTGATCACAGATCACCATCACAAATATAATAATAATTTAAAAATTTGATATGTTGTGAGAATTCCCCAAATGGGACACGGATACAACGTGAGCAAATGCTGTTGGAAAAATCAGGCCCACAGACTTGATCAACACAGGGTTGCCACAAACTTTCAATTTGTAAAACAACAGACGGAAAAGCAAAAAGCAAACCCACAAAACACCACAGTATTTGTGAAGCACTATAAAGCCAAGTGCAGTAAAATGAGCTGTACCTGTATTAGCTCAGATTCCAATAGTTAACAAGACAAACATCTCTGCTTTCCATGAGTTCAATATCTAGAAAGAAAAACAAACACATAAATCCATCATTTCAGTATAATGGGAAAATGATCAGCTGGGGGATGTCCAAGATGCTATAGGAGCACACGGGTTATTTTCCTCACCCAGCTGAGAAGCCAAGGAGGGCTTCCAGGAGGAGTAAGGGCCTGATCTGAGTTTGGAAGGATAGGTCAAAACTGATCAGGTAAAGGCGAATGCCATGTAGCTGTGTGAGCAAAGGCCCCAGGGCCTGAGTGAGTCAGGTTCCTTCTGCAAATAGCAGCTGTTTCAGGATAGCAGGAACTCACGGCAGGTGTGGAGGGGCCGGCAGAACCGTCTGGGGATGATGTGGAGGAGGGGGCATGTGGGGCCGGATCAGTCTGGACCGTTGGCCACAGGGGGATGTCTGACCCCTACCATCTACAGGCAGTGGGGAGCCATGGGAATGTTTTAAGCCTGGGGAGGGCAGGAGGCACGATCAGAGCCACATTGTAAGACGTTGTTCCGCCAACTGGGTGTGGGGAGAGCAAGGCAAGACTGGAAACAGACCATTAGGAGACCATCAAAGACGCTCCTGTGAAATAATGGTGACTTTCTCCCACGCAGTGTGGCGGGGGCAGTGGTAACAAGCAGTTGCCTTGGAGACAGATTAAAGGGTAGAATGAATTAGAGTTGGGGATCCTTGGGATGTGGGGTTGAGGGTAAGACGGATCCAAGATGTAAGAGTTGCACCATATGTACATTTGTACTTAAACCTGAAATAGTTAGCATTCCAGACAAGTTGTGTGAGACGCTTAGTAACAAAAAGTTGTAGAATAATTCGAGTGGACTCTTCTAATCTGACCCCCTCTTGGTACTGGGAGCAGGACCAGCTACTTCATTTTGAGGGCCCAATACAAAAAGGAAATACAGGGCCCTTTGTTTAAAAAAAAAAAAAACTGGGAAAAAAAATTGCCAGTAAACATACTAAAATGATATTTTTTTCCTTCTGAGTTTCTTCCTGTTATGTTATGGTGTTTACTTGTTTTTTTGTCATCCTAGGTAAAGAAAAACTAAAATTTAAGTTATTAGCCTGACTTTTACCCTTTTTGTAATGTGCGATGCTGAGCACTTAACTCATAGGCAGAATCACCAAAGTGACACAATTTGTAGCACATCTCTCGCAGATGCCTGTGTACTTCGTTCTTACCAGTGTCGACTGAAAAAAAAATCCACCACCTAAAAGTTGAGAGTTGTGTTTTATTTGGCGGACAAAATTGAGGACGTAAGCCCGGGATACAGCATCTCAGATAGCTCTGAGGAACTGCTCCAGAGAGGCAAGGGGGGAGCCAGGATATATGGGAGTTTTTGTAACAAAGACCAGGTAGTCAGAACATCAAAAGATTACTGTTAAAGAAAACTGGATATCTCAAGTTAAGGAATTTAGGGCTTTTCTGTGTATGGGAAGATGCAAGAGTCTGGGCTCACTGAAGTCATTCCTTTGATGTGCCCCTCAGCCACCTGGGGCCAGCATCCCATGCTTTCTCATCCCGAGTGCCCTCAGGGCTCACTGTGGGAGGTGGGGGGTGGGGGCAGCTATAAAGTGATGGCTTGTGGGCTGCAGCATCCTTTGTTTACTGATGCTGCAGGCGCCATTCTTGGTCCATGCCAGCATAATGAAAACACTGCATAAAAGTCACCTGTTTTCATTTCTCTCCTCCATGGGCACACACTTAGAACATGCTCTGGTTTTTGGTTTACTGATGAGTTAGGAAGGGTTGGAAGGAAAAGGGACTATCAATTGTCTTGTCTTTCCCTTTCCATCTATGTCCTCATTTTAGGTGTCAGTGGTTGACTAATACAGGAAAGTTACTTGAATAAGACAGGATCTGCTAGGGTTCCTTGGTTCTTCCTGTGTCTTGGAACACCACTGCCTTCTCTGGCATTCCAAAGAGGAGTTCAGGTCCCAGGGGAAAGCATGGCTTCTCTGGGCTGCCAGCATCCTGTTCCTCAGCGGAAGATGGGACACGTTTTCCTTGTGCTGGCTTTGATTCTCATTGAGGTCTCCCCCATGGAGGGTCCACTGGCCTTCTGTGCCCATGGGGCCTCGTGACACAGGGCAGCAAGGACAGTGGACACATGCCCCGTCAACCTCCTCTACTGACTCACATGCCCCCTTGTCCCATCGGACTTCAGTTGCAAAACACGAGTTCAAAGAACATTTCAAGAAGACAACAGCGGGGCATTAAACCAGGCACAGGCCCTTCTGAGCATGCAAAAACTCATACGCCCATGGAGTCGGCCCTGGCAGTAGGGAAACTGCCCTCATGTGATCAAATGAAGGCCTCAGAAGAGGGTCCAGGAGGCAGACTAAGAGGGGCTTCTGGAGGTGGGGTCACCCACCACCGAGATGGCAACGAGGGCCCTTCAGGCTGATGAGTACAGCTCTAGGCATGCTATGCTCCAGGGGGTATAGCTGCTAAGAGCTTCACCTGTGGTGAGATGGGATGGAATGCAGGTGGGCAGGTGTGCACCGCCTGGGAGAAATAGTCCCAGTGAAACAGTGAAAGTGCATGGCTACTGCAGGGAGCAATTGATGCATCGAAGAGAAAGGAGCAGGTTTGGGTCAATTAACCAACGTAAAGCAGAGCGGGAGAGTCAGAGGCATCCTTGGCAGCATTTAAGAGCCACCCATCACTTTGCAGCAGGAGGGCGGACGGAGCTGATCACCAGGCACGGGATTTAATTCATGCTTCTGTCTTCTTTGTGATCAGCCTATGACAACGTAGGGGCCCTGATGGGGAAGGGGTGGGGGGGTTGAGATTGGGATATGGGGACATCTGGGCAGAGGTACTGAGAGCCCTGAGTTCCCAGAGCCCCTGGACACTCTGTCCCTAAAAAAATGGCCAACTGTGCCAGAGACTCAAAGAAGGGAGCGCTTCCTGTAGGACAATGTTTGTTCTCCAGGTCGGGGCCAGCAATGTTCCCGGTCACCAGACCCACATCTAGGGTTGAACCTATAGTGAAGCCCACCAAGGCTGTTGGATTACAAGGATTATATTACTCCAGAGGGGCTGCAGAGTGTGGCTCTCATATATCAGAAGAAACCCCGAAGACACGCCTGGGAGTGCTAGACAGAGAGGCACAGATAATAGGCTAGTTAAGAAAGAATTTGTCAATACAGGATGCAACACCCTTGAGCGGGGACCTGGGGCCTGACTCTCATATCTTGCTGGAGTGCCATGGGGAAGCTTGGAAGCACTGACAACCCACCGAAATGGAGCAGAGACACCAAAACTGCTGTAACGGGTCAGGAGGAAAAGATCAAGGGCTCAGAGAAGTGGGCACGATGGAAGGGGTGGGTCCTGGAGACTTGGAAATCCACAGGCTGGCGATTTCCTGAGGAGGTGTCAGGCCCCCGTCATCAGCAAGGCAAGGGGGAGAGTGAAGGATCCCAGCGCCGCTCAAGCCCTGGGTGATGCCGTCCACTGCAGGCTGGGTGACCGCAGGGGTGCTGGCACAGAGCCAGGCCCCCCACGACCACAGACGTGAGAGAATCCCAGGGCAGCAGAGGCCGGGGCAGCATCAGCCTTCGGAAGTCAGCTGGGCGTCATCGCCTTGAAGGGCTGTGAGGTTGAAAGAGCATGAAGCCACCCAACCTGCAGGAGTCTGTGAAGCTGGTTCCCAGGGTACACGATCTTGGGGGCCAGAGAACTAGCAGAACGATGGTTTAACATGTTTTATCACAAAAGATCAAGGACAGATGAGCAGAGTGGGGTTAGCTACCCCTATGGAAAGTCAACATCTCTTGGCCAATTTTTTACATCTGAGCCATTTCTAAGCCCCCAAACCCATCAACTACAGGAGAGGCCAGGTCTCATGAAGAAAGGTCCTGCAGTGCCAGGCAAAGGGTGGCAGTGATGATTTCTCTTCCCAAAGTGATCTTTGGACGTTTGCTTGGTAACCGTACACTGGGTAAGAGAAATACACAGAACTTTCGAACACTCTGGGTACAGAATCCACGTTGACCCTGATACCAGTGACCTGAAGCCCATCAAGGTTCCCCGTAGCATCGGGGCACCTGGGGAATCCAACCTAAGACAGAAACCTGTCATAGAATTCTGAATAGAAAGTGTGACCTGTCTTTACCCTAAGATGGTCCACTGGTATGAATTAAAGCCTGCACAAAAAAGCACTTATTGTTTTATAATTACTTCTGACAAAGGCAAAGATGAGAAAAGGGTTATTGATGCTAAATCCAGGTAAAACTAAAGTAACAGTCAGGAAAAATATATACAGAGGTGAATGATAGTGTGAACTGTAGATTCTTACTTGGGCTTTCCTTGGTTTCTCCACCAGCACATCTTGTCCACGCACATGCTATGGAAAGCATACCCGGGAAAAGGCAGAGGAAACTGGCAGATCAATGAACAACAGTCATTGACTGTCACCTTGAGAAAGGTACTCCCAGCATACAGTGTGAGGACCATTCCATTCCCACAGCAGAGGAAAGAGAGCTGATGGGCCTACGTTTATCCATCCTCTTCCTTTTTCAAATATTTGTTAAACATTGACTGCGGCATCTGTGGGGGTAAAATATGAACAGGGCATAGGCTACCCACCAGGAATTCCCAGACTAGTTGTGTTTTGGGGTCCCCAAAACCACCCTCAGTCACAGTGTTTCACTAGAAGGACTCACAGACTTCAGCAAAGCCATTACACTCAGAGTTGCAATTTAGTACAGTGGAAAAAACAGATTAAAATCAGCAGTGGAAAAGATGTGTAGGGCAGAGTCCAGGAGATTTCAGGATGAGTCTCCAGGTGTCTTCTCCCAGTGGAGCTGTGTGGACAGCACTTAATTCTCTAAGCAGCAAGGTGTGACAACCCACATGGAATATAACCCGCCAGGAAAGCTCACCCAGGCCTTGAGGCCCAGGGTTTTTACTGGGGGTCAATCCAGATGTAGGCATGCCTGGCCAGCCCCTCCAGAAGCTAAGATGTTATCACATGGCTAAGGCCCCACCAGAAATCGCATTGTTATCATAGACTCTCTGGTGTAGCTCCAGGCTCCCAGGTAAGCAAAGATGCTCATATCAGACAAGATATTCCACGGGCTCAGAGGTGACCTCCCAGGAATCAGGCAAGGGTCTGACTTTGGAAAGTGCAGGATGCAGACACCTGCTGAGTTCATCCTTTACCTCACACTATTTCCACCAGGGCTTTCCTGGGTCTACGGCTCACAGACGGCAGATCGTGAGACTTCTCAGCATCTGTACTCACATGAGCCAGTACCTTTTACTACCTTAAAATAAATCCCTTCTTTCCTTCCTCCCTTCCTTCCTTCCTCCCTTCCTTCCTTCCTCCCTTCCTTCCTTCCTTCCTTCCTTCCTTCCTTCCTTCCTTCCTTCCTTCCTTCCTTTCTACCAATACCTATTTGTTTAAATCACTGAAGTTGAGATGTCTGCTTCTGGCCGCTGAATACCTCTGTAGTCTTGTGACTTTACTCCCAAGGCCATGGAATGGATCTGGGTGCTGGGTTTCCTCCCAGATTTCTGGAACCAGTTAATAAGAGTCTGGTAAAAATAAATGCCTTGTTGTCTGGTAAAGGAGAAAGGGACTGACTAGAATACTATTGTCATCCAATAGTCTTGGGTCCAGCTGGCAATCATTTAGGATCAATCAGGGAAATAATCCTTTTACCAAGAGAATGATGAGTTATCAGGATTCAGGATTGGATCTCATTAGTTTTTGGTGGGTGAGTTGAGTTTTCTCCTTCAAATATGAGGGATAAAAAGAAGCATCTGCTTACCATGAGCTTGGCCACTATGAAGCATCCTTTTCTAGGGCCATGGTTTTCTCCACCCATTTACTTTAGTTTCCCTCAGATCTTGTGTGACTAAAACTCTCCTGGAATCCCAGAGGTGAAAAAGACACCTCCACATGGGAATGAGCTCCCCGTTACTAGAGGTAGTCAAGCCGGTGTCAGGTACATGTTGTTCACAGCTGCTGCTCTGAGGGAAATTCTATTGTAGCTGTGAGGCACGGCTCTCCTATGGCATCCAGCATCAAATGTGTGACCTGTGCAAAAGCCATTTTACCTAGGACTCATTTCCTTCTTTGGCAAATGGGAGGGTATGTGTTGTGTAGGTGGGAGGAGGCATCGAGTTGCACAGGTGTCTCGGGAGACAATTTACCTTCAGTCATCCTTAGACAGTCTTTCTGCAGAGCAGACAGGCACACCCAGCCTATGGCCCGTCCTTTGCCCCCATTTCTGAGTCGGCTGGATACTCCTACAACAGGTAGATGGCAGTGCCAGAGTGCCAGTACTGAGAAGATGCCCTCTGAGCACTAGGACAGGTACTTTCCAGACAGCAGCCACTGCAGGGGGTAGATTTCTTTTCTCATTGCACAAATTTAAAACGAAAAATGTTTGGAGATTAAATAGTAGAGAAGTAGGTAAATTCTGCTGAGTGGACAGTCATATTTTAAAATTCAGTCACATTCAACATGCAGGCTGGAGACTAGGCAGGGAATCAGCAGGACCAGTAGAAGCTAGGGAAGGATGCCCGGATGGCCCTGCTGGGTACCAGGTAGGAAGCAATCGCTGCCCATCCATCACCTCCCAGCAGCCGCTGCTGAGTACAGCAAACCACAGACGGTATGATGACATTCCAAGTGGGCAGGGGAAGAGGCGGAGGAGGAGAGAGATGAATCAGACACCCGGCAGACTCACAGCACAGTTCCTCCGTGGCTCCGAGGCTAGCCAGCCAACACTGGGATTGGCAGGAGGGTCAGAAGTGGTGATGATCTCAATGGCCACACGATGGCTGCCAGGGACTGGGGCTCAGAGATGGTCCCCATCTGACAGTACAGTACAGACGGGAAAGCAGAGGCCTCCTGACATCACACAGCGGGCACGGGCAGCCCCTGAACACAGTTTGTCTGCCTGCCATTCCCCACCTGGACAGCTCTGCCCTGGACCAAGATCTCTGAGACCTTGAACCTGTCCTCCCATCCTTTAGAGTTTTTCATCTAAAACTGCTCTCAGAATTAACTTGCTCATTTGCTCAATCATTCATTTCTTCACCAAACAAACATGTCTTGGTCTCTTGCTAGGTGTTGGGTACCACGCTGAGAACGGGAGGGCAAGTTCACCCCCTTGTGCTTACAGAACTCATGGACAGAATTAAAAGAGTCTCCTTTTCTTTAGGCTAAGCTTCCCTCACCCAGACAGACCTGCAGAATGGCAAGTAGTGTGGAAGTGTGAAGGGTCAAATCCAAATGTGGTAAACAATTCACACACACACACACACACACACACACACACACACTCTTCACCCTAGTCCTTAGTGCGATGTCTGGCAGATAATAGTGGCTCGAACAATGTTCTGAATGGATACATCTGTGCGCATCTGTGCTGGCTTTTACTGAGCGTTCGCTAACCAGCACTTTACCTGCACCCTCCATCTCCTTTGCTCCTGACAGTGTCCCCCTGGTGCAGACAGACAGGCACACCTCGTTTTATTGTGCTTCACAGATGTTGCATTTTTTTTTACAAATTGAAGGTTTGTGGCAACCCTGCGTGGAGCAAGTCCACCAGCGCCACTTTTCCAACAGCATTTGCTCACGTCATGTTTCCGTGTCCCATTTTGGAATTCTTTCAATATTTCAACCTTTTTCGTTATGTTTGTTCTGGTGATCTGCAATCAGCAATCTTTCTTCCTCCTGCATCTCGCTGAAGGCTCAGAGGATGGTCAGCATTTTTAGCAATAAAGTATTTTTTGATTGAGATATGTACATTGGTTTTTAAAATAATGCTACTGCGCACTTAATAGACTACAATATAATAGAAACAAAACTTGTGTAGGCACCGGCAAACCAAAACAATTGGTGTGACTTGCTTTATTGTGGTGGCCTGGAACTGGACCTATAACATCTCCAAGATACACCCGTACTAACTGTCGTTTTGAGGTTAGAAAATCCAGGCTGAGAGCGAGACTTACTCAAGGTCAATAGCTAGTAAGTGGTTGGAACAGGATTCAAACTCAGACAGTGTAATTCCAGAAGTCTCCCTCATATCACCACACCACTCCCCTTACAGGGAACTTCTAAATAAGTCTGGAAGAATATACTTGAAGATGTCAACAGTGGTGGCCCTTGGGGTGATTTTTACCTTCTTTTTGCTAATCTGCATTCTCAAGTTTGCTCAAAAAGCATTGCTCATGGGCTGAAATTCCTTCTAACACTAGACTACTCTGGTAGTTTCTCACCTGGCACACGTAAGTGCCCAGGAAATGGGGCTAATGATCACAATTTGCTGAATTTGGGGGGAATTAAGATAAAGTACTTTGTGATTTGGCGCAGTGCTTGGTTTTTTGCAGACGCTTTCTGATCCCCTTTCTTCCTACTGCAAAGAAAGGAGGAGAGACCACGTCCTAGCTCAGAATTTTCTCAGCAGCTGATACCAGCACCCTGGCTTTGGGGACGCTTTTTGCAGACCCCCACCCCGCCCGAGGAGAACGCATCAGCTGTATGATCCATCACACGTCCCTCTGCCCACAGGCATAGCAGAGCCGTCAGCAGGACCCTGGAGATGGGAGGAAGGGAGGGCCAGGAAGGCGGTCCGGGACCGGCCCTGCGGGGGCCGCCTGCTGACAGCTCCACCTCCTCCCACTCGCGTACACAGCGTGGTCCAGCTGCAGATGCACAGGACACATGAAGAATGAACGCTTCTGTGGCGAGTGGGCGCAGCCCGGCATCTCCACCCCGCTGAGAGAGAGAACGTCAAGACCCAAAATTATCGCTATGTGCCTGCAGCTTCTCAAAGCCCTTTGGTGTGAATCAAAAAAGAAGGAAGAGCAAAAAGAGCTGCAGAACATGTCCCTGGATGAAAAGAGTTCTGTGCAGCCGTCCCAGGCAGCCCTCAGAAAGCTCCAGGCAGTCTGGGGTAGGAGCCTGGGAGACAGAGAAAAGGAAGAGAAGTCACATTTTTTAGCACCAAGGAGTGAGGTACCAGCTGTGGGCTCAGGGGCTTCAGCCACCCCCATCCTACCCCACCCCCCACCTTGGCTCAACTCTGTAAGTTTAGCGATCATCCACCTGTGAAATCTGAGCCCAGAGAGGTGAAGTCATTTCTCTGCTATCACACAGCTGGAGGGGCAGAAGAGTGTGTGCACCGGGCTCCCAGCTCTAGAGCTGGCTCCTTTTTCTTCTTATCTTTTTTTTTTTGTTTTTTTTTTTTTAGAGCTGGCTCCTTTTTGCCACATGTCTGGTTAATGGTTGTCCAGCAATGCAGAACTCAATCCTCACCCACCAGAGAGGGAGATGACGCAGTTACAGTTTTTGGATGTTTGGGGAAATGGATTCCCAGAAAATGGAAGTGAGTTGGCCACGGTCACAGCCCCTGGACGAGACTAGACAGGACTGGGATCAGAACCAGGATCCCAAGTCATGTGCGGACCTCTTTCCACACAGATAATAGCACACAAGCAGTCAAGCATTCTTTCTTCTTTTTTTTCTTTTCTTTTTTTCTTTTTCTTTTTGGATGGGGAGATGGGGAGTGGCCTTGCAGGGGAGAGAAGGTTTTCCTTAAACAAAACCTTTCTCCAAAGTCCAAAATGTAGAGCAGACGAGGGGCAGGGGCATGGTTTTGCCCACCGCAGTCTCTACGGAGCTTTCTGGAACACATTTTAAAAGCCACCCTCTGGCCCCTTCGCGCGCAGACTCAGACTTGGAAAGCCCACGAGCAGCGCCTGGTTATCAGCTTCTAGCTGTCAGTCAGCTACCCTGAACCGTGCGTGATACCTATTTGATGGGTATCGAAACCTCACAAGGATCCTGCAGGCCGTTCTGATAAATGTGGATAAACGTGGACGGGTGTGCGCTGGGTTTGCCTCCGATCTAGGGAATGCATGGGCCCTTGACCAGTAGAGTAGACAGGACTGGAAGGGTGTGCGAAGCTGGTGAGAAAACAAGGCCTGAGTTTCTCTGCCAGGGGACCCTCCCCCACAGCTTTCTTCCCAGACATGCCCAAACGGGTGAGGGGTGGAAGGAAACGACTTGGGTAGCTGCTGGCCTTGCAGTGGATGGGGAGGCTGTGTCTCCTGTCAGTGCCCCTCACTGTGGAGAAGTGATGAAAGTCTACGAGTTTGCAAACCTGTATTCACTGTGTGTCAAGGCAGGAGCAGAAAAATGGGTCCCAGCCCTCGTGGGCCTCACATTCTAGTGGGAGAGACAGGCGTAACTAGGACCTGCCGTCGGTCCGCGTCTTTGTTCATTTCTTGAGCTGATGGCTGCTGTTGAGAAGTAAGCAGAGTGATGCAGGGGTGGGCTTGGGGCAGAGGCCACACACTGGAGAGAGCTGGGGCGTAGGCGGCTTGTGAATAGACACCCTAGGATGGAAACCAGCCTGCAGGATAAGAACGTCCAAGGCATAAGGACCAGTAGGGGTCTCCGCGGATCCCAGAACAGAGCATGCATGGAGGAAGGGGCCTAGGTAACAGAACACTGTCAGAGGCCAGGCCACGTGGGGTCTTGTCACCAAGGTGCTGAGCTTGGATTCATCCTAAGCTAAAGGGAAACCAAGGGCAGGCTTTGAGTAGGCAGGCTTTTTACCCCCAAGGTTCTCCCAGCTGCTAAATTGCGGTGTTTTTCAGGGCACACGAGTGGGAGCAGGAGGCCATCCCAGCCTTGGGGGCGTGGCCATTATCATTAGCTGTGATACTGGGTTGTCATCAGCTCCAGCTCCCGCTCCCAATACCCTGTGATTCCAAAAATCTCAGGCTTTCCTCCCTGCCATGGACCAGGCACCAGCAGGTGTCACCAGAGACAAAGTTTTCACTGTTGGTGCCAATGGTGGCGAGGGTCTTGCAGAATTCCCGGTGTATGCCGGGATCTTGACATTGTTCTTTCCAACAAATGTGCAAAGCAAGCAGCTCCATTATCCCATGAGAAAACTGGCTCCGTGAGGTTTCGTGAGTCACCCAAAGATAACTAAGCTCCGAATCGGTGGGCTCGGGACTCGAGCTGGCGTTTGACTGAGGGCCAAGCCCCATCTTCCCAGCACGTGGAGTATTTGTGCAGAAGGAGAAACTCCACACCCGTGTGGAGGGAAGGGGCCCTCTCTTCTGAGAGGCTGCAGTCAGGGGCAGCTTCTAGGGGCACCGAGAAGCATCCCTGCTGAGCAGAGTTTGTGGGCTCTGATGACGGGCACGGATGCTGGCAGCCGCGTGCAATCACAGTGACCAGGAGGATTCGGGGGTGCTGCCCATCAGGGTGCTGGAATCCATGTTCCTGTTCACTCATTTTCGGGTGTGGCGATCACTGAGCTCATAGTAAATGTCAGCTCATTTGCTCTCCGTTCTTTAACGAGACTCAGAACCCACGCCAGGCTGCCTCATGTTCCACTGGATCCCTTCGTTCACAAAATATTTACCCAACTTCCATGATAAGCAGCCCTTCTCCTGGCTGCTAGGAAGACAGCAATGGACAAAAGACAGCAAGCCCTGATCTCTTGAGGGTCACTTTCCATCTGCTGGATTTAGTTTAATTTTTTTCAACATCTCCAGGTGGGTATAATTGCCCTCATTTTATAGATGGGCAAACTGAGGCTGAGAGATTAAATAGCCCACCTAAGACACACAGCTAGGAGATGGCAGAGACAGGATTCAAACACAGGTCTGGCTGACTGTTGGGGGCTTGTTTCCACCCTCAGTCATGACCCCCCCCCACCCCCTGGGAAAAGGTGGGCGGGGGTGCAGTGAGGTGCCCTGGGGAGCCTGAGTTCATCGGGTCCCCAGGCAACAGAAGTTCTACTGCTCATACCCGGGCCTGTCTGTATAAACTGATGTCTGTTACACCCCTACTATGCACTGGGTACTTTAACAGGTGCTTCATAAACCCCACTGTCTCCAGGCTTGACCATCCTACAAGTTACAATACCATTTTATTTAAAAAGAAGGTGATGCTCAGAGAAGATTAAGCTATTGACCAGAGGTGTACAATTACGGTTGTAATACAAACCCTCTGTCTGTGTCCCCAGCTCTGGCTCCCAGGGAAGGAAAGACTAAAGGAGGGAGGACACATCTTGATGGCAGGCACTATGCTGTTTCCGCATTGGGCGTTTGTGGACTTGAACCTAGAGAGCGTGGGTTCCAACCCACCTGGACTACTTGTTGGCTGTGTCTCAGCCACTTAACCTCTATGTGAAGTGGGTACCGTGCTAATATCCACCCAATTTCCTCCTCGGGTGACTTGCTGGTGAGTAACAGTCACACGGAAGGAGGCTTTTTCATCAAGTGTCCAGCAACATGTGGGTGCTGTTGAAGTCTGAGATGTTTGCGGAAGGTGTGGACAGATTTGGGCTCTGAGAGACCTCAGTGGCCCTTCCTCCGAGGCCCAACTGCATCCGCCTTTCTGATGGCCCTTGGGTGGGGTCACAGCAGCCACCGTGCAACTCCAGCATGGGGGGCGGGGGAGGCGCTGTTTGCAGCGTCGCCATCACGGCTTCTCCCCGGAGTCTGAAGCATCCTGGCTCACAGGCTGGGGGGCGGGGGAGGACTGTCCCTCCAGGGCCCCCACCCATGCAGGTGCACCGGGGTCCTTTCTAAAGAGGTCCACCACTGGAACTTATCAAGTGCCCTTGATTCATGCTGGAAGAGGAAGGTATAAGATGAGGACCAGGCTGCAGTGGAATTTTGCTACCAGAAGGCAGAGGAGAAGGAAGATTCGGGACCGATGGGTCGTGCCGTGATGAGTGAAGCAGAAAGGTATGCGCTTTGGGGTCAGAGAACTGGCTTAAAGGCCTGCACTGCCTCCCATTAGTCAGGAAACCTTGGGTCAAGTACCTGCACTCCCGGAACCTCGGCTTCCCCGGCGTCACACGGCACGTGGAGAAGATAATGGCCCACACTCAGAGATGCTGAAAATGTCAAAGGATAATAAGCATTTACTGGGCACCCATTAGACACTTTAAATAATTTTGGTATTGGTTGTTCTTATGAAATTGCCTTTTTCTTATTACAACGAACCCATCAGCCATCAGAAGAAACTGAAGAAACGTGCTAGATAAAAAGTTCACTCGCCTATCCAGAAACAATCAATGTGAATAGAAAAATGCATGTAATTCCAGATCGTTTTCTACTTGTATATGATTATTTAGCAAAATAATGGAATCATAGCACACATACCTACTTATAACCTGCTTTTTTCTCCACTTAGCAATCTATCATGACCATTTTCCCAGCTCAATAATCTCACGTCTATAATGCCCTTACGGTGACCGCAGTGTGTTCTATTACATGGATGGTACACATTATTGAGCTAATTCCTAGGTATTAAAAATTAAGTGGTTTCCAATGTTTCTGTAAGAAAGAACATTACATTAAAAAGCATTCTATACTTTATTTCCAATACGCACACAACAATCTTGTGAAGTGGGCCTCATCACACTCATTTTTTTAAATTAGATGATATCGGAAAGCATGTTATAAGCCATAAGGCATCACAGAGATGCGGCATCAAAGGCCCCAGCCTTACCTTTTCCTGCGTCTTGAGCTTCTTCATGATACCTGTAAACAGCAGCTGAAAGCCTCTGGAAGCACCTTGCAAAAGCTCTTACACACACACACCCTGGAACATCGTAAGGAATCCGATGAGGGAAGATCAGAAGCCTGAGGATACTCGTGGTGCATGAGGGTGCGGGGACACTGGCCTTCACGGGCTCTGCCAGAAAGGTGTGTGGGCTGCCGTGACCTCTGCGGAGGTTGTAAAAGTCCTCGTGAAAACAATGCTTTCCCTTTGAAGAATTCCAAGGCTTATGATTTATCCTAAAGAAAAAAAGGAAAAAACAAATATCAGTGTGTTCATTACAATACTGCTAAGGACAGAAATTTAAAACATGAAACAACCCAAGTAACCATCCGTATGCCAGTGGGAATGCCACACACACACACACACAGTGGAATTGCAGGCAGCTCTTAACATGGTGTCTGTAAAAATGTATGTATATTTATCAACATAAGAAAATGCTTCCAAAACATTGTTGATTGAAAATTTTATGGGTAATACGATAATCTTCTTAGGAAGAAAAACGTACTTGTGTATCTACGTAAGCATACATGTGTTTATGCTTGGAAGAATATGCTTGAGAAAATCTAGTGCTAAAATCTCGAGTGATAAGATTATACAGAATATTTTCGTATTCTCTGGCATTTTCTAAATAAATTGTGCAAATAATTTATTAACTTTAAAAAGGAAAAACCTGCAAAGCTTTGCACATATGACGCATACGTGTGTGTGTGTGTGTGTAGGTATCAACTTTCGCATCTGATCTTGGGCCCGTTTCACTCTTCATTCTTTCACCCCTGCACCTTTCTACTTTGCTTTTATTTCTTAACAGCTTTGTTGAGGTATAATTTGTGTCAGAGTTCATTAATTGTAACTGTACAGGTTGGTGTGATTCGGCAAACAGTAACTGTACAGGTTGGTGAGATTTGGCAAACATATACACAGTCATGAAACTGCCATCACAATTATGATACAGAACATGTTCCATCACCACCCAAAATTCCCTCTGATCTTTTCTGTCACTTCACATTTACAGAATTTATCAGTACGGTGTGGTTTAAATCTAGCATCTTGGTATTCATTTTCTATTTGTTCCATCTGTTCTCTATCGTTTTTTTCCTTTTCCTACCCTCTTTCGGATCAATTTTTTATTTCATTTTGTTTCCACTAATGTCTCAGCTATACCTCTTAGTTTTACTTTTTTTAAAGTGGGCATTCTAGGGTTTCAAATAATGTGAAATCTCTTCATATATTCACACTTCACATAGCTTTAAAACCCTGCCAGGGTGCTTCCAATATCCTCTCCTGGCCTTCATGCTCTATCTAGTTCTTATACATTTAACTGCTGTATTTGGTTTAAATCCCACAATTGAAATTACATTTGCTTTAAACATTCAATTATCTTTGAAAGGTATTGAAAAATAAGATATATCTTATCCTCACTCAAATATTACCATCTATGCTCCTTTCATAAGGACCTTTGCGTGAAGTGTGTAATATGTCTTTTTTCTCTGGGTGCTTTAAGATTTCTATCACCAGTGTTCAACAGTTTGATTGATTATACAATCTCTTGATACTTTAAAGTTTTTTCTTGCTTGCTGTATGTGAACTTTCTTCTTTGGGTTTATGGTTTTCACCATCTCAAAAATTTCTAGCCATTATTTCACACACTTGTTTTTGGCCTGTCTCTTCTAAAGATTCCAACTGTATGTATGTTAAATAAATTGATATTATGAAAACGGCCCCTGATTTTCTTTTTTTCTTTTCCTTTTTTCTTTTCTGACATACAATAAACTGCATATATTTAAAGCATACCCTGATTTTCTACTCATTACTTTCCTCCTTTTTTCTTCCCTGTGAATAGTTCCTGTGTGTTCAGCTTACCGATGGTTATTCAAGTCCATTCTGTTGTTAATTCCAACCAATATTTTTCATTTCTGATACTGTATTTTTATCTCTAGAAGTATTTTTTAAGATATTTTAATACTTTCCATTTCTATCATATTTGTTATTATCTATCTTCTTAATATCTGGCATGTACTTAGAATAGCATTTTAGTGGCCTTATCTGACCATTCCATCATCTCTATTATTCCTATGTCAGTTTCTATTGATTGCTTTTTCTGCTGGTTCTCAGTTGCATTTTCCTGCTTCTTTGCCTACTTAAGTTTGATTGAATTCCAGACATTGCGTTGGTGCTGGATTTTGTAATATTCCTTTAAACGGTGTAGGCTTGGTTCTGGGATGCTAAGTTCTTGAGATAGGTGATCTATTTTGCTTTTCAGCTTTGTAAGGGCAGATCCAAAGCAGCCTTTAGACTACAGCAGCTTTATCCACCCTACTAAATCAGCGCCATCCCATACATGCTACCAAATGCCCGAGCATCACAAAATCAGATCAGTCTCCAGCCAAAGACCAATGAGGCTGCCTCTGCCGACCTCAAGGATTCTCTCTCCGGGGCTCTCTTCTCTTTGATGTTTTTCTCCACAAATTCTGTCCCCTTGACACACACACACACACACACACACACACACACACACACACACACACACTCTTATTCCTGTCTTCTCCACTTAGTATAACTGCTGGGCTCTTCTTGGCTCACCCCTCCCTTCACTGCAGCCTGGAAGCTGCCATTAGGTCATAAACTCAGAACCGCAGGGCTCACTTTGCTTCCCTTTATTCACATTCTCAGGGAACTCGGTCCTGTGCCTTCTGTTTCCAATGTCGAGAATTCACTATATGTATGTGTAGCATGTGTATACTCGTTAGGGGTATATTACATCATATAATATATGCATCCAAATGAAGTATATACTCAGTTTTCTAATTGTTTAAAGTGGAAAATAAATTTGGCCCCTTTTAGTCTCTCTTGGTCATAAGTGGAAGTCTCCTAAATTTCTTTCAAATGCATGTCAAATCCCTATGCTGCTGAGCTGAGCGAAATCCCTGCCTTGGCAGAGTTGGCCACTAAGAGAATAAAAGCATTTTGAGTGTGTTTGTGCAATTTTTAGACCCAGAGATCTTTCTTGGGAGCTTTTCTTCTTGACACGGAAGCCTGTCCTTTTGTCTTGGGGGCAATGGCATCTCCAGCGCTTTCAGGATAATTGTGGCCCAGGGCCAGGAAGGGCTTGGTGTTAGGGGCTTTAATCCTACAGCAAATTTGTTTTAAGGCTGCAAAGGGTTTATGAGTTCAGGAGGCCTCACCAAAGAGCCCTTTACAGCTTTTAAAAATTGTCTCCTAAAGGCCCAGGAATGGACTAAATTGTGAGTACATGAGAATAAAGTGTGATGTGGCAGAAACGTTTCTAAAAGAAGCCATCGGGTGTCCTGGCTTCTGGTCTCTGTGACTTTGGACAAGTCAACACATCCCTCTGGGACTTCATCTCCTCCGCTATGTGAATAAAAGTTTGAGTAAGACCATTTCAACAGGTGTGTGACACTGCACCTGTACACCCAAGTGTGAAGGTATGGTTCTCTGAATTTGCTTGGAAACCTATACGCAGAACCTCACTTTGCACACGTGTTAAAGGGGACATTGTAGATGGACTTATATCCCCACCAATTTCATATGTTGAAGCCCTAACTCCCAGTAGCTCAGAATGTGAACTTGATTGAAAATAGGATTATTGCAGATGTAATTAGTAAAGTTAAGATGAGGTTAACTACTGGGCATATACCCAAAGAAAACCATAATCCCCAAAGAAACATGTACCATAATGTTTATTGCAGCACTATTTACAATAGCCAGGACGTGGAAGCAACCGAAATGCCCATCAACAAATGAATGGATAAAGAAGATGTGGCATATATATGCAATGGAATATTACTCAGCTATAAAAAGGGATGAGATGGAGCTATATGTAATGAGGTGGATAGACCTAGAGTCTGTCATACAGAGTGAAGTAAGTCAGAAAGAGAAAGACAAATATTGTATGCTAACTCACACATACGGAATCTAAAAATGGTACTGATGAACTCAGTGACAAGAACAAGGACGCAGATGCAGAGAATGGACTGGAGAACTCGAGGTTTGGGGGGATGCGGGGGGTGAAGGGGAAGCGGAGACGAAGCAAGAGAGTAGCACAGACATACATATACTACCAACTGTAAAATAGATAGCCAGTGGGAAGTTGTTGTATAACAAAGGGAGTTCAACTCGAGGATGGAAGATGCCTTAGAGGACTGGGACGGGGAGGGTGGGGGGAGTCGAGGGAGGGAGGGAATACGGGGATATGTGTATAAAAACAGATGATTGAACTTGGTGTACCCCCCAAAAATAATAAATAAATAAAATTAAAAAAAAAAAAGATGAGGTTATACTGAAGTCGGGGGCGGGGGTGGGGCGGCCTTAATCCAATGTCATTAAAAAGGGGAGCTTCAGGCACAGGTGTGCAGGCACATGGAGCCCTGTGGGAAAGGCAAGCGGAGGTGAGGATAATGTTTCTATAAGTCAGGGAACACCAGAGATCGCCACCAAACTGAGAGATGCTGCGGGTTCCTTCCCAGCCTCAGGAGGAACCAACCCTGCCCACACCTTGGCCCTAGACGTCCAGCCTCCCTGAGACAATACGTTTCTGTTTTTTAAGCCGCCCATTCTGTGGTAGGCAGCGTCTCAGACTAGTAAAGGGAGCATTCCATGGCATGACTTAGATTTCACTAACTAGACTCTGGTAAGTCACCATCAGAAAATGTTATAAATTGTAAAAGGTACATAAATATTTTATTTTGAGGTTCAAATGAAGTAGCTTGAACTTGGAGAAGACTTACCATGGGTTCTTTAGCCAGTTTGCTGTAATTTCTCTGATTTTCACTGGTGTTACAGTAAGTGAGTGAAGTAGGAGGTGGGACAGGCCTGCGTGGAAACCTCCTAACAAGGAGGCAGGACAGGGCCCAACCTCCCCAGGAATCCAGAGGTGCAAACCACCATAGCAAACAGCCCTGAAGCCCCAGTGCCAAGCAAGCCCAGGAGCGTCACACAGTCAATGCAGCGCCCACCAGCATCGGGAGAAAGTTTAGAAAAACTAGAGTTCACCCTCGCTTGCTGGCTGTGCAACCTTGAGCTGGTTTCCCCACGTCTCTGAATTCCACTCGTCTCCCAAGTGAAGGAAGATGCGGACGGTGAGGATAGCGGTGACTTCCTCATCTCTGACAAGATCCAGCAGTGGACGCGGTTAGATGACATCCCCCCAGCCTCACAGCCCAGAGCAGAGTCCTCTGTGAACACCCCAACCCCAGGGTCCACTCCTGCGGCTGAGTGAATCCCACCAGTGATGGCAGGTGGCAGGCGGGGGGTGTCCCAGTTGAAAACTCCCAGCTGTGAGGGAGTTCTTTTTGAATTGGACTGAAGTTAATCTCTTGGTTCCTAGTTCTCTTTCCGGAGGCAAATTCATAGCCATAAATACTTACTGGCCACCCCCAGTGTGTGGGATATTGCCACACTTGGTCCTCATTTAATCACTAGGACAGCACTTAGCAAGTCACATGCCATGGTGTCATGGTGACATGCCCCCCCTCCCCATCATAGCTGTAGCAACCAGAGGGTGTCCCATCCTCTCTGTCCACTTCACTGAGCACATGCCTGGCGCATGTTACATGCTTCTATAGGGTCACCAGACCTTCTGTCTGAGCGCTGATGCACCTCCCTGTATGACCAGGTCCCTTGGACAAGTGGAAGCAGGTGGTCAGGTAGGGCTTTCCAGGTGCAGAGACCCCTGAGCCAGGTCTTCCCGGGAATTAGAGAGTCTGCCTTCATCGTGGCACTTGGCAAGCTCTGTCGTCTACCCTGCCCACGGCGGCCCCCGAGGACACAGTCCCAGCCTGGGTGTCTCTGTTCCTGCAGCTCCAATCAGTGTATCTTGCTCAGAGCCAGGAATCAGCCTGAATGATTCGAGAGATTGAAAGGATGGTGTTTCAAGGGATCTCAAAGCCCCATGTTTCCACAAGGGTAGGGATAAAATTTGACGGAAAGAAAAAATTTTAAATCTCTGAGTATTATTTTACTTTAAAATATATCTTATCACATACCTATGATCTTTTTGGAGGATTTTCATAAAGAGAAATACATTAAGTGGTTGACAAGGGAGTCTTCTCTTATAGAGTACTGAATATGAGGCAGGCATGCAACATCCCCATGGGGGGCTGGAGGGGTAGGCAAACAGAGTCAGCACATTGCAGCCTGGGGGTCCCCACGCCACACGCTACCCCGCACACCACACGCACCACATGGGCTGGGCTGGGCCCTGCGATGTTGAAAACCATGGTCTGAAGCAAGGAGCTTACGGGGGAGTGTATGTATGTGTTTTCTTTCTGCAATATTTTCCTGAATCATACGTTACATCAATGAATCATTAGGTGTTTATTTTAATTTAATAGCTTTATTGCGGTGTAATTTATATCACATAAAATTCGCCTGTTTTACAGGCACAATTAAATGATTTTCTTACATTTACAGAGTTGTGCAACTCTCTCCATCATCCAGTGTTAGATCATTTCTATCAACCCATCAAGATCCTTCACAACCATTTGTAATCACTTCTCATTTCCGTGCCAGAACTAGGCAAATAGTACTCTACTTTCTGTCTCTGTAGACTTGCTGATTCTTGACATTTCATATAAATAGAACCATACACTAAGCCTTTGCAAGTAGCTTCTTTCACTTGGCATAATGTTCGGGAAGTTCATCCTGCAGCTCGGATCAATACTCTTCTCTCTCCTCTTGCTGAACAGTGTGCCCCTGCAAGGATGTACCACATTTTCTTTATCCATTTAGCCCTTGGTAGGCATTCAGGTTATTTTCACCTTTTGGCTTCAAGGAATAAAGCTGTTTGGAACATTCCTGTCTAACTCTTTGTGTAGATATATGCCTCAATTCCTCTTGGGTAGGTACCCAGGAGTAGAACTGCTGGGTCATGTGGTAAATCTACACTTAGCTTTCTAAGAATCGGTCAAGCTGTTTTCCAAAGTGGCTGCACTGTTTTACATTCTACCTGCATAATAAGAGAATTCCAATCGCCCCCGTATCTTCACCAGCACCTGTTATTATGTGTCTTTTGATTATAGCCACCCTAGTGGGTGTGAAGTTGTCTGTCACTGGGGTTTTAATTTGCATTCCCTTAGTAAATAATGATGTTTGGTACCTTTTCATGAGTCAGTAGATTTTTGCTTCAGTAATAAACTATCTCAAAACTTGGTAGAATAAGACAACTACCATTCATTTATCCCAAAATTTGGGTTAGGTTCCATTAGATGTGCCTTCTGTTTTCAGCTCTACTGAAATATGGCTCTATAGGTGGTTGCAGTTTGCCTGGGGCCGGCTGGTCTGCAATGGCCTCAGACGGAGTACCTGGTGTCTGTTATGTGGTCCCTCTTTCTCCAGCACTGTCCTGGGCTTGTTCACACAGCTGCTGGGCCGGCATCTAAGAGAATGAACAGAAATATACACGTTCTCTCCAGGCTGGGCTCAGGGACACAATGTCCCTTCTATGTGCAAATCAAGCAAGTGTTTACTTGGCAAGTCACTGAAACTCTGTGTGTCTCAGCCCCCTCACCTGTAAAACAGGGAAAATGACAGATACGTCATTAGGGTTGCCAGAAGAATTATATGAGGTATCACATGACAAGAACTTAGCACCCAGCACCCCTAAGTGTTCAATCCCTGCTATTTTTCTTATTTTTCAATCCTCAGCTTCTTCACCTGTTAAGTGCAGTCAATAACCCCTACCTTACAGGTGTGTGAGGTCCCATAAGAGGAACAGAGGTGAAGATGTTCTATAAAGTGAACTTCACTGTGTGATGTTTGCCGTCGTTGTGTCTATAACAGAACATTATAGAGAAGGATAGACGTCTGAGCTACTCTGTGGACACAGATGGTGGTACTCTGGATTTCATTGCCTTTTTTTTTTCACTCATTCACTCACGTGCTAATGATGGGCCGGGCATATTGTCTAAGGCACTGCCTGCATTGAGCTAGAAGTCCAGTAGCGGAGGCAGAAAGAGACCATTAAACATGATGGAGTCAGTGTGCAGAGCCCAAGAGGAGGGTTATCAAACCCAATCTAGGGAGAGGAGGAAAAATTTCCTGGAAGAGGTGATGCCTGAACTGAGCACAGGAGGATGGTTGGGGAGCAGGCAGGTGGGCAAGATGGTGCACCAGTGATAACCTTCCCCATTTCCTCAATCCCTCACAGGACAAGCGAGAGCACGTGGTATATTCCAGAGGGAAGCTGAGGATTGATATTTTAGAATTGGAAGGTGATGAGATGGTGAGAGCTCAGGCTGGAGGGGTAAGGTGGGATTCACAGGAAGATAACGTTTTCACATTTGAAGAAAGGCATCTATTAAGGCAACTCAAGCCTTCCTTTGTAACTTAGGGAAGGAGCTCACACTTTACCAGGAAGACCCCTGGGGACCAGGGCAAGTCTGTAGGCACAGGGGTGGCACAAAGAGGTCTGCTTTGACTTGCTTCCAGGAAGAGAATCGCAGCAGCATTGCAGAGGAGGGACCAGGGAGGGGGTCTCAGAAAAGGCACAGAAAAGAGAAGAGGCACCTGTTCAAGCAGAAGACTGCAGGGCATGGTGGGAAGTAGGTTGAGGGAGACATGCAGGGAGGAGCCTGGCTTGAGAGACTGGGTGCCAGTTACTCAGGGAGGCAACACAGGCTCGCAGCAGGTTGAGGGCAGTAACGAGGGCAGGTGTGGACACCTTGAGGTTTAGGTGTTTGTGAGACATTCCAGGGAGGATACCCAAGGGCAGGTGAATAGGTGCATGTGTTCTTCAGGAGAAACAATCTAGGCTGGAGATGAATTTGGGAGTCATTAGCAGAAAGGACAGCAAAGGATACCTGGAAGCAGTGAGGAGAAGGAGAGGAGGAACAGAAGCCAGAAGGAATCTCTGGGTTATATTCAATATACTTTCATCCCAACCCAGGGAAAGCTTACCTTTCTTCTCCATCATCCATTTTCTTTCCCTGATTTTCCACTGACTTTTATGGTGGAGAGTACAGTGCAGTGTGCTTGTACCCATTTAAAATACGGAGTAGAACAGAGTGTGTGCAGGTGGAGAATTATCTTCATAATTCTTGGCTCTGGTCCTCAGCACCCTGGGAGGTTTACAAAGGTAACCTCGTTTAATAGCAGCCTTAGGAGGCATCCAGTAAGACGGCGAGCATCACCTCTTCTTTACAGCTTAGAAGACCAACGCTCAGAGATGGCAAGTAACTTGTTCAAGGTCACAGAGCTAGGCAGCAACAGAAAACCCCCAAGAAGGACAGAGGGGAAGGGCAGGGAGGCAAGACCGGTGCCTGCTATGAGCCGACACTCCTATATGTTACCTTATTTAATCACCAGAGTCCCTCCAGGAAGAAAGATCATGACACAGGTCCCTGTGGGCAAGCCCTTGTGCTCACCTAGCGCCCCTCCCCCCAGCTCAGCACACACTGCCCACGGCTGTATTGGATGGATGGATGGAGGAATGGCTTAAATGAACAGCCACAATAGAAAAACAGGATTTTTGAGCCATAATATCTGTTACTAGGCTGAAAATTACAGCCAAATTAGCAAGGGAACTAAGCTGGCTCAGACATCTTTGTGGTCTGGTCGTCATTCACCAAGTGCGTGTAATGAACAACGTCGGATCGGGCTACAGACAGCCTTGTCTGTTTCCCAGGGTTCCCTCGTACATCTCCATCTGGTCCAGAAATAGAAACCAGCAGCTCCTTGGACATTCTAACAAGCAGGAGAATGGATTTATACTGGGAAACATTCAAGGGGGGAGGCAGTGATCATGAAGGTTTTTCATTTCATTTTCCTTAAGAGAAATTATGCTTTGGGATCGAGTGTGATCAGATAATCTTGTCCCAAAGGCCCTCAATCTTATTTCAAAGGTGCCGGTTGGGACGGGCATTTTCAAGGAATTGCAGCATCAGAGTCACGTGGGGTACAGAGGCCCATGGGAAGGAGAAGGAAGCCGGAGGACTTGCATGTCTGGCTGCTTGGAAGGGGTGAGCAGAGCTCTTCCCCAGTCTGTGTCGGGGGTTCCTGCAGCTTTCACAAACCACTACTTTAGCATCACCTCCTTCGTTAGGACTGCCCTGACCTCATCCCTTTCTTCTCTTCATAGAATTCACCACTCTCTAATTTATACCTCAGGGAAGCATAGGCTTTGGAGTCAGAATGAGCCAGGGTTGAATTATGTCTACTGCCCCCTAACCCCCGCCAAAGGATCTGTTGAAGCCCTAACCCCTCAGTATCCAGAATGTGCCTTTATTTGAAAGTAGGGTCTTTACAGAGGTAATCAGGTGAAAATGAGGTCATTAGGGTGGGCCTCCATCCGATATGATTGGTGTCCTTATGAAAAAGGGAAAATCTGGACACAGAGACAGACACACACACAGGGAAGATGACATGAAGAGACACAGGGAGAACTCATGAAGACAGAGGACTGAAGTGACTAGTCTATAAGCCAATGAATGTCAGAGGCACCAGCAAACCACCAGGAGGTAGGAGAGAGGCCCGGAACAGACGTTCCTTCCTGGCCCAGCAGGATCCAGATTTGCTGATACCTCGTGTTTGGACTTCTGGCCTCTGGAACTGTGAGAGAATAGACTTCTGTTGCTGGTACTCTGCTACAGCAGCCCCGGGAGTTAATACACTCAGGTTCAGTAAAGTCTCTAATCTAACAACACTCCCCACCCTGGGTCCTGATGAACATGGAGAAGAGACCTGGGCAGGGATGCCAGGGTGGAGAGAGGGCTGCCATCGGGCTGCCCACACTCCATGGTCCAGTGTGCCAGTGGAAATGAAGTGCGGAGAAGAGTCTAGGCATTGTGCTCGTACCCAGTCAAGATGCCCATTTGCAGAGCAAGGAAACTTCCGCAGTAAGAGGATAAGGTGTATCACCAGAGACAGGAGCTGAGAGGGGCTTGGGAGAGATCCAGGCAGAATGGCACCCCGTGACCTGGGTGATGTTCAGTGATGGGGGTCCTGCTAGGCCTGGGGGAAACCTCACAAAAGCCCAATTAGAGAGGCAGCATCTGAATGTCCCATCAAAATGAGACAACTGGGGACTTCCCTGGTGGCACAGTGGTTAGGAATCCGCCTGCCAATGCAGGGGACACAGGTTCGATCTCTGATCCAGGGAGATCCCACATGCCGTGGAGCAGCTAAACCCATGCATCACAACTACTGAAGCCCGCGCACCTAAAGCCCATGCTCCTCAAGAAGAGAAACCACCGCGACGAGAAGTCTGCTCACCGCAACAAAGAGTAGCCCCCTTTAGCCACAAGTAGAGAAAGCCTGTGCACAGCAACAAAGACCCAACGCAGCCAAAAAATGAAAATAGAAAAGAAAAAAAGAGAGAGAGAGAGAGACAGCCAGGAGCGGGCCACACAATGGTCTCCGAAGGAGAAAACGATTATCCTTTATCTTCCACACCTGCCTCCCTCCCTCCAGCCTTCTGAGAAGCTGGAGCCAGCAGCAGGGGTAGGGGGAGAAGGAGGTAGGAGAAACTCAGTCCTGTGCTCATCTAAGTCTGGGCTCCTCAGGGCAGGGGTCTGGTCTAAACACTGCAGGGAGAGAGACGAGATTTTAATGGGATACAAGTTTATGCTTTCAGCTAAGTTCAACTAGACTTTTTCATAACCAAAAGTGTCCTGAAAGCCATAGAATATGCCCAAGATTTGTACAAAAAATGGGACGTGTCATCTGAGCACGTGCGGTGGAAGGCAGAGATTGGGCAGAAATACAATGTATCCAACTTGTAAGGTACTGAGTTTAGGCAGTTCAATGTCATTAACCTGGAGTCAGATTGACACAGCTGAGGGTGATTGAAAACCTTCCCTACGCCCAACCCATTCCCAGCCTGAATCTCATAATCATAATCGATTCCATTCACCGCTATCAAAAATCTACTATGTAACAGCTTCTGAGACAGGCTGTTTACAAGCACAATTGTCTTAGATCATTACAACACGTGAAGCCATAAAATCGTATTACCCTTTTTTTCTGTACAAAAGCTAAGATCAAGAACTTTCATAGTATTGTGTAGATAGACTCCTTTCTCCTACAGACATGCAGATAAAAGCTAAGGATCATACACAGGGCTTAATTACAAGGGTGACAAAACTCTAGAGGGGCTTTCGTTCTCAGCCTTGGACCGTCTTCTGCACCAGTGCCGGGGCTGTGACTGCAAAGAAATGGGAGCCTGCGGTGCTATGTTGATGTGGAAATCTCAGTTGAGATACTTGAAAATCTTTCATCTCAAAATTGCTCAAAACCCCTAGGCCATCAGACTTGCCCCTTTCCTTCCTACTTAAGATTATCCCTTGCTTGAAGATGACACAGGAGTCTCTGCATCACAGAAAATAATTTCACTTACCTCCCAGGATGGCTACCAGACCAACAGCTAGGGTTTAGTCGCAGCCCAACACAGCTGGAAAAGTGCTGGCTCTGCTAGCAGAGGACAGGATCTCCACCCCGAAGGAGCTACAGGACCTGCCAATGTGTCCTGAGCAAGAACCAGAAGAGCATTACGGAGATGGATGCTGGGGGTACCAGCCCAAGGAGGATGAAACAGAAGATTAGGTAAGGAGAATTGAGAGGTGTAGAACATACTCTCACTATACAGGTGACCCCACACACTGCTAAGACAGCTCTTGGAACCTTGGAGAAATCATTGCCCACAAGTGAGGTGGAAAAGTCATCCCAGGCTCAGAGAAGTGGGCACTAGCGTGGACATGTGATGTGTTTGGAAAATTCATCGGCTCTTTACGTTCGCAAAAGGGGCTGGAGGACAGTTCAGTTCACCCAACAACAGTGGGACACGTGCTGTTAAGAAAAGCACCAGTGTCGTCGAGGAGCCTGTGGTTGTCTCCAAGGGCAGGATGACAGGGAGGGTGCTGGCACACTGTGAAAGAAATAACAGGATCCGTAAATGATAAGGCAGGTGGCAGTGCAGGACTGTCATGAATGAGGCGGGAACAGTGGCCAGAATAAGCAGCGGGTCAGCGTGGCAGCCGGCTCTGTGACCCGGAGAGAGCTATGGAAGCGGGCATTAGCACGTGGCTAAAGACAGACGGGCACCAACGAAGCTGCTCTTCAATCTATCACATCAAGAGATGTCAAGAACTGACAGCCAAACACCATACCTGACCCTAGAGTGGATCCTGGAGAGGAAAATTGCTATAAAGGACATTTTGGGGTCAACTTACAGAACAGGAAGGAAGGTGACAGAAGAGATTAAAATACTGTACCCGTGTTAACTTGATTGAACTCGACAAAGCAGAGCTTTTGGTGCATCTTCCTCAAGATCCCCAGGTAACTGCTGGCCCTTCCTCCTGTTTGGTGCTTGTTACCCTGGCGTCTGGCTCCTCACTGATGTGCGTCCTAAAACTCCCGAGACCATTACACCGCTCTTTAACCCAATCCTCCCCAACTCTCATCCAGAATTTACCGGAGGGAAAGAATCCCCGGAGGGGAGAGCTGTACACACCATTATGTTCATTGCGATAAAAACAGGGCATTCGTCAAGGATGGATTTTCCAGTTGTTGGGATGTTACAAAGCAATTGCAAATGGTGTTTATTCACCCTAAAAGCATAATTAATAATATTGCTGCATAAGAAAATGGCATTGAAAAATTGCATCAGTGTTGTGAAGACAATTCTATTCAAGCCAAGGATGCCTGTGGCTAGGAAATGGAAAATAATATTTGAACACACACTATGTGCACAGTGCTTTAAATAATAGCTGTTCTGCTGCAATCACTTGGCTGCCTTCAGAAATGAGACTTACCAGCATTTCTTAAACTGGGAAGTCTGAGAATAGAGTGGCAAGCCCACTTTCCCAAGGCCCTTTGGTTAGCACATGACGGACACATAATTTTAACCCAGGGCCATCTGACTTTTTAAAATAAAAAGCCCTTATTTTACTTCCCACTACTCTACCTAAAACATACCAAGAGATGTCTTCGGGTGGTGGGAATATAATTTCTTTTAAATATTATTAACTTTTTTTCTGAGGTTGTTGACAGAAAGACAACCATAGTCAGACATAAATAGTATTCACCGTGAAGCTATTTTTCCACCTCTAGCTCAAGGTCAGTCCTCTGGTCCAGCTCTCCTCAGCTAATCTCTCAGCCTCAGCGCCATTAATACTTGGGAGCAGATGATTCTTTCCCATCCCGTGCACTGCAGGGCGGTGAGGACCCCTGCCCCTCCCCCCACCCCCATCCCCGCCGCTAGATGCCAGTAGAATCTCCTCTCTGATTGTGACAATCAGAACGGTCTCCAGGTATTGCCGGGGTGCCTGGGGTGCATCGTCACCTGGCTGAGAAACACTGAGTGAATCCATTTGCATCCAAGGTCCCTTCTCTTGTGTCAACAGGACTCAGTGTAAGAGATCAGCCCTCATCACCTGGTCATCACTAGATGAGCCTCTTCAGCTTCCACTCGTGGGCTAGGAGTGAAAAAAAGGCCATACGAACGGGAATGCTAAACAATAGGACTGTTAAACGAATGTCTTTGGGGGTGGGGCAAGGCAGTCTCAGATAAAATATTTCTTCCAATTTAAGAGCATTGCGTCAGGAAGGATTGTGGAAGCAGTTTGTGTTAGAGATTATGATTTCTGAGAGAGGAATCACTTTGAAATCTAAATACCATGGCATGAATACAGCTCTAGAAACATATGTCCTGAGATAGGCTCTAGACCAGCCGCCAGCTGGAGCTCCGTCCTGTCCTGCTACGCGTTCACTCTCTCATCCATTTTCCCACCAGCTCATTCTCTTCTCCATTCAACAAACCGCTGGGTCCTGGGCAAACCATGACGGGAGAGATGTCAGTTTCTCCTCTGGCTCCGGGGACCCTCACCACGAGCCAGAACACTGGAGGAACAGCCCGCCTCTGTCCTGAGATCTTAGGAGACCTGCGTTATGGTCCTGGCTCTATGTGTGACACGTGATTCAGGGAACTCACCCCTCTCTGGGCTTCAGTTTTCTCCTGCGTAAGATGGGAGGACTGGACTTTCCCATCAGGTCAAACAATTATATTCCTGACAGTTGCAGCCAATTTCATCAGGCCATCAGTTCTGAGACGTGGGGTGGTCTCCCAAACAGGGAAATTACCGCCCCCCCCTCAGCTGCACTTGCCTAAAGGGTATCAAAATTAAGCTTGTTTTCAAAGAACTCCTACTGGGACCTTTGAGACCCATGGACGCGGGGCTCATTCCCACCTGTCCTGCTCAAACTATGGACTCATTCGCTGGAATTTGGACTCAACACCTGATTAGCATAACCACCGTGACCACCCCACCCCCGGCAGCACTTAGAAACCCCTGACTGACCCCTGCTGGACCCGCCCTGTGAACTCCTGCCCCAACAGAATGCTAATGTCAGCTTCGCATTGTTTTGGTTTTAGTCTGCTCATCTCCGTGTTCCTCTTTTACCTCCGACAATGCTCGTGGCCCTTTCCATCACATTATGTCCTTATTCTCTTCGGTGAACTTATATGTTCTTTTGTTTGTTTGCTTGGTTTTGCTTGTTTTAAGTACTAGCTTTTCCTGGGCAAAGAATCAGGCATCCCTCAAACCTCGCTCTTCCTCTGGCGGCTCTTTGTGTTCACAGGGTGCTCCTGGGCAAGACCCTCCCCCTCTCTGAACATGAATAACATCATCTGAAAAGTGTGAGTCCCAATTTCTTTATCACAGGACTGTCACAGGGCTGAATGGGATGGAGCTGTGGGCCTGGCACGTGGTAATTGCACTCTCATCTTTGTTTCGATTACAAGAAGAGGAAGAGGTGAGTGGGAAAGGCAGCTCTTTGCAGGATCAAAGTGCCTCTGCTTTGGTAGGAACTTTAGAAGGACACCTGGCACAGCCTCCAAGGCTAGGATCACTCCCTCTCGCAGAGAGCTTTCCAAGTCGCCATACAGCCTCTGTTTGAACACTAGTTATGGGAGCCTCCCTGCATGAGAAGGCTGTCCCTTCAATCACCCAGAGCTCCCCTTTTTAATTTCTTATCTTCTGAGCAAAAGTGTGTTGCCGATAGACTCCAGATGCTGGCCTTGGTTCTCCTTGAGGACTGAAGGCAAGGCGGTTACTCTGTGCTCAGAACCCCTTTACAGAGCTGGTGCCCTCCTCCCCAGGCTCCTAAGAGTGCCACCCACTTCTTAAGGGATGCCTTTGGCTGATGGGAGCTACTGGTCTTGGAAATAGCTGGCAGGTCCTGTCCCCACCCTAAGGGAGTGGGCGGCCCACAGCCTGTGACTCACTGACATGGCAGTTCAAACACATGGCCCCCGGCCACACTTGGGACAGCTCTGCGGTGCCATTCGTGCGTCAGAGCTACCCCCGGGATCAAACAGGCGACACAGGTCAGCCGAAATGTCTTAGCTTTGGTCCCTATTCTGTGACCTCACTTCCCCCTTCCTATCTCCTCTGAACTCTCCACCCACCAATCGATCACTTTCACGGAAGTCCCCACTTCAGCCTCAGGAAACCCACCTAAGAAGGGGACTCAGAAACTAAATTATCCCTGTGACAGCCCCTGGCCCCATGACAGCCTTGTCCAAGGAGCCCTGAGACATCTTCCCTCCTCCACACGCTCACCCACTCACTTTATACCCTCTGTGATATCCTGTATCCCCTCTTCCAAACTCTATCACCAGGTAGAAAGACTTCACCAGAAAGAAAGACAGAGCCCACGTCATCCAGTCCAGAGGTGGCAAACTCAATTGCCTAAAGGGGCAAAGCTGTAATATCAACTAGTAAAGGAGCTTGGTGTGGTACGATAGGGAGGGGCAGGGACTGTGGCTGATTGGAGAGCACGTGGTCTCAACCAAAGCAGACCTGGCCCCGAGCACCAGCGGGTTGCTTGCTGCCTTTGGGAAATGAGAGCACCGTGAAGCAAACCTGCGAGTCCCAGAGAAGTCAGAAGTCCTGTTGTCTATTTTTCCAAATGAGAAATCTGAACTTCACATATTGGCAACGTACTCAAAAAAACTCTCAAACACTATGTAAAGTCATCAGACTCTCCTGATTTTAGTCCAAGAGTTCTATTTTGGGGGTAGAGGCACAGCATCTACTCTTTGATGACAGCTTTGAGCAACTGCCAGAGGAAAACTTGCTCTCAAAACTATGCCAAATTTTGAATGCCATTGAGAAGGGTCTAGGAAACTCAGAATGAGAGCAAACTCCTGATAGATGGTAAGCATTCAATGAATGGAGTGGGGGTGGGGTGACTCGTGATATTGATCACTCACAGGGGTGTTTTACGTATTTTAAAATACACTTTATGAGGTCTATTTTAGTGTACCGTTTGAAGAGTCTTGATAAATAAATACACCATCAAAATGTAGTTACAAAATCTTGAACTTGTGTAGTTACTCCTTTACTTCTTTCAACCCAGGCAGCCACTGATGGCTTTTTGTCACTTGGTTCAATTTGTTTCTCCTAGAGTTTTGTATAATTGGAATCGTACAGTGTTCTTTTGTGTCTGGTTTCTTTTGTTCAACATAATGGTTTTGAAATTCATCCGGAGTGTGTATGTCAGTAGCTCCATCTATGTTTATTGGCAGGTTGTATTCTATCTATGATTTCCCACGATTTGTCTATTCACCAGGTGATTATATTTTAGCCACAAATTCTGCTTATAATAAATCCTTTCATAGATAGGTTGCTGAATGTGCAGCCATAGCTTTTATAAAAAGCTGTAGTGGGGAAGAGAATGCATGCAATTAGGACACTGATTTTTTTTTTTTTTAGTTTGCTTTTGAGCTAATGATATCAACATGAGACAATGACATCTGCATCTTAGATTCAGTTCCAACGTTTAAGAAACACTGCTACCCCATAAAAAGCCATTGATTCAGCTTTATGAATGAATTTTTCATTTGACATTTGAGCAGAGTATATTTTTAAAGTCCAGATTGGCTCTCCGGTGCTCTAAGCCCTAAGTGATTAACGGCTTTCTTCTTCACTTTAGGCCTTATAGAACTTGTCTCCTTACTGATAGATTTTCTGAAAACTAAAACCACTTATTTAAATAATTTTCAATTTGTTGATTCTTTTAAAATTTTTGCTTTCTTCTCCTTTCTTTCTCTCACATTCTTTGTAAAAAAAAACTTCCTAGTATGAACACATACCAGGTGGCTTAAACAAGCAGGGTTAGTTTTTTCCTTTCTTACATTAATAGACTTTTTCTTGTGAGCAGTTTTAGGTTCCGAGTAAAACTGAGGGGAAAGTATAAAGAGATCCCACACACCTCCTCCCCACATCACCACCGTCAACTTCCCCACCAGGTTGGTACCTTTGTCACAATTTATGAGCCTACATAGACATTATTATCACGCAAACCCATAGTTAATACTAGGGTTCCCTCACTGTACAGTCTCTGGGTTTGGACAAATGTATAATGACACGTGTCCACAATTACAGAACCATCCAGAGCAGTTTCACTGTGACCCACCTATTCATCCCTTTCACTCTCCACTCCTCTGACAACCGTTGGTGTTTTTACAGTTTCCCTGGTTTCGATTCTCCAAAATCTCGTATAGTTTGGAATCAGAAGGTGCACCCTTCCCCAGTTGGCTTCCTCCACTTAGTAATATATCTGCAGGGTTTTTCCACGTCTTCTCATGGCTTGATAGCTCACCTCTGTTTAGCACTGAATAATATTCCACTATAGGATGGACCACAATTTTTTATCCATTTACCTACTAAAGGATGTCTTAGTTGCCTCCAAGTTTTAACAAGTAAAAGTAAATCTGTAGTAATATCTGTGTGCAGTTTTTTGTGTGGATGTAAGTTTTCCACTCGTTTGGGTAGATACCGTGAAGCACAATTGCTGGATTGTATGGTACGAGTATGTTTAGTTTTGTAAGACACTGCCAAACTGTCTTGCATGGTGACTGTACCACTTTTTGCATTCCCACCAGCGATGAATGTAAGTTCCCGTCGCTCCACATCCTTGTTGGCATTTGGTGTTGTCAGTGTTTCGGATTTTAACCATTCTACGTGTAATAGGTGTACAATGGTTTTAATTTGTTGTTTTCGTTTGCAATTCCCTGGTGACATATACGATATGGAGCATCTTTTCATATGATTGTTCACGAGCTGTATATATTTGTTGAGGTGGCACTCAGGTGTTTTAATCATAAAGAAAATAACATGCACTGTACGACCACCATGTGCCCTCTGTTGTAACTTTCAATTCCCCTGCTCACTAGATTACTACCTCCATTTCACAGATGAAGAAACTGAGGTTCACAGAGGCAAAGTTCCCAAGCTGGCAAAGGGCAGTGTTCCAGCTGGAAGCCAACTTCATGCTCATTTGACTGTGCCCTCCTGCGCTGGAGCTGGACGCACCATTGAGAAGCTTGTCAACCAAAAGAAAGCCCTAAAATTTAAAACTTTCTCAAAATAACTCTTCCATTTAAACTGGAATGGATCAACAGAACGTGAAGCCATGTGATTCTAACAGGCAGAACCCTGACTTTCTATAATTCTGCTGGGATAGAAATTGTCAATGAAAAACACACTGTGGTCAGATGGGTTGGAGGCTGAGATGACGGATGTGGAGACAAAGGTGCTGTGACAGTGGCCAAATTAAGTTCTGCCCTGGAGAGGCAGGTGAGGTACCAGCCCCGGGGACTTGCTGTGCCCAGAGCCTGAAGGTCACATCTCAAGTCTCAGCAGGAGTGGGAAAAAGACGGGCAGCACAAGCATCCTGAGTCTTTGACACGCGATTGTAGTGATCTAATCAATTGCAGTGGCAACAGTATAGAAGCAGGATAGGAAGCTATCTGGCTTAGATACCTTTGGGACCATCTCTCAGGTAAGAGCTTCAATTTAGACAAAGTGTGCTAAGCACATTGAAATAAGCCTGAAACCTCCTTTTTTGGGGAGGCCATCCTTTTTTGCTCAATTCTCCAAATTGTACAACAAATTTCTTACCGGAAATATGGAAGAGGCTGGTATATATCTGACTTGCACTTCTTAAGTATTGACAAGATGTTCGTCTCAGGAAGCACGTGGTGTCAGTTACCAATTATTAAAACAGCAACTCCCAAACTGTGCTTCACCATTTGAAACAATCTGCTCAACCCAAAGCTCTTGCCAGGGTTTCTAGCACCTTATTCAAGTGCTCAGTGGGGCCAGGTGCATTTCCCCAGACTGGGCTCCACGTGAACTTTATGGGAGGTGCACACTGGTCAGCTCAGGGCACGGTCAGCCTGAAGATGAAAGATAAACCCGTGAAACAGTGTAACTTCCAGATGCCCAGCACGTTCCTCCAGAGACGAGAACCAGACGTCTTACCTGGCAGAACGTGTCCTAGAGAAATGTCAGCCTTGGGCAGGCCTCCTCCTGGGGGGTCTCCTGATAGTACTTCCCTCACCCCCCAAATCAGCAAGTTCCACCTTTTGAGAGGATTTCCAATAAGCACTTTCCAAAGCAGGGGTATAGAAAGAAAAAGCTTAGAAAATTAATAATAACTAAGCAAGTGAGGTCAGTTTAAAAGAAAGAGTAAGAGACAGGTAAATGCATTATAAGCAAAAAAGAATCACTGTTCATCCCATCACCTAAAGTAAATCAATATTTTGGTTTGTAGTATACTCTCCCAGACCAGTTCTATAGACAAACAAATAGTTGAATGACATAGACTTGTCTCTAACGTTGAATACAGCCCTTCTCTATTGTTGGTTTTTTCTTTTTTTCTTTTTTCTTTTTTCATTAAATTCGCTTAGAGAGAGGCGTCCTTTTTCAAATCTAGGTCTTCTCCAGGATTTAGCAGAAAATTACTTTTTAGCTATTCACAACTTCGTCAGAAAGAGCTTCTAAGATGGACCTAAGACACTTAATAGGTTTCAAAGGGAAGAAGACACAGGAAGAATAAATCTTGTGGCTTAAGAAGAGAGAGGTTCCATGTGTGGACCCCATGCAAAGGTTCTGATTGAATCAGTAGTGTGTTTCTTTGACAACCTGTTATATCCTGCGGGTGTGTGTGTGTGTGTATGTATGTATGTATGTATGTATGTATGTAATGACTTTACAGACTACGTAGAAGAGTGATACACATCTCCCCAGACATTTAACAAAATTGTCACAAACACAAGTGTTTCATAATGCTTGGAGCTGATGGCCTTTTGCTCTTATAGAATATTAGGATGCATAAGTTTCTTCAATATCAGACAAAACCATTCCTCCCACCTGTTTTACAGGTAGGAACACCGAGAAATAACTTGAATGAGTCTCCCTAAAATAGTGAGAAATGAACTGAAAACCAGAATTTGCAGATGAACTGTACCCTTACTGTCAAGACAGAGGGACTGTCTCCATGGATGACTTTCACAACACAAAGCATCGAAGCCTCGATCGCTGTAGTAGCCACTCCTCCCATCCCATATGTTTCACGATAAGTCGACAGGAGTAATTGTTCTGTTGGCCTCATAATTCCAAAGATAATACTGCTGATTAGCTACTTGTCTCGCTTACGCATCCTACTCATTCTGTGCCCCAAACACTCTAAGACTCACTCTTGCCTCAAGCCACCATTCTGAGACGGCCCAGAGGGGATGCTCAGAAGCTGAGCTCTGACTGGTCGCCAGGTTCCCTGGTCGTCTTTGCACAGGGTCTTCTACAAAGGCAATTTTGCTTTTAAACAATGGACATTATACGGAGGAATTTTTAAGCCTTCAAAGACCCATTATTTCAGTACTTCACTTGATAATACCAGCTTACTCTTTGCTCCACTTTCTTTTCATTGCAAGAGTAGAGAAAATTGCACATAAAGATGAGATTTGGGGTTAGAATCCATTTATTCCTTTCCATAAAATTACAGACTTCTCTTTTAAGAAATAACACGTGTCTAGCAAAACATGAAGTGATTTGCAAAGTCTCTCCGCTCCTGGAACCCAGACTCTTCCAGTTGGAAGCAAACGATCAGTTGCCTGGAGTCCTTGGTCTTATGTAATTCCAGCCTTCACCTTCCCCAGCCCTTGCTCACATCTGGGCCCTGGGTGGCACCACACAGGGGTCGGCCATGGTGAAGTCACCCCAGCCTGGCTCTGGGGGAACCTCGCCAGGGTTTCGCAGGAGGGCCCACATGAGGGTGGGATGCATCAGTCTTCAGACAATGTCTGGGCAAAAGCAGTTATGACTGCAAATTCAGTGATTTTCCCCCATGGAGCTGAGACCATAATCTTTTCTGACTTCACCTTAATGGAATAAAAAGGGCCCATGTGTCTCCATTTTCTCTGGAGGTGGGGGTGGGGGGGTGGGGGGGGGTCTTTGGAATGCATGACCTACTCGAGATTCTGATCAGCCCCTCCCCCATCACAGGCTCTGGTCCCATCAGCCACCTCCAGAAGGATCATTTAAAAATATAAATCAAATTGCATCACCCTTCCTGGAAACCCTTCGAAGCCTTTTCTTCACACAGAAAATCAAATCTCAAGTCCTTCCTATGTCCTTTGAGTTCCTGGCGATTTGTCCAATGGCCCCTTTTCAACCATTTTTCACTCAATGTGCTCCAGCCAGCTGTTCTTCCAAAGCACCCCAAGCTCCTCCACTTCGGGGTGTCACAGGCTGCACTTCTTCAGATGTCCTGCACCCTCACTGCCTTCAGATCTCTGCTCAAAACTCACCTCCTTCCATAGTCCTTCCCTGACCATCCTTTTTAAGCCAACACCTGCTTCACACCCTATCTCCTCGCCCTGGATGTCTTCTCTTACTAGCAATCAGCACTCTCTGCAATATGCTCTTTACCATCAAAATCTCCCACTCAAATCCTCGAGAGCAGAGGTCGTATACCCAGCAGCTAGAACAGAGCCTGACCCGTGGAGGGCGCTCACCCCTGCCCTGGTTGAATGAATGAAGTCCATACAGCCTACCTGTCTCCTGCTGAGAGGCTCAAGGTTGGGTGGGTGAAGAAACTGTTAAGAATCATCACACCCACATCCCCCAGGCTGGGTGTCTGGCTCACACCCCACCTAATGTGATGCTCACACACCCCTGGGCAGTGGAGACAGAGGGGACCCTGAAGCCAGTTCTTCAGCAATTTGCATTTCAATTCAGTTGAGCCCAAAGACTGACGCACCCTCACCCAGTGCCTTGTCCAGCCACCTGGGCAAGCGCAGGATGGGTTTCTTTACCCAGGCTTGAAAGAGGACCTTCAATAACTGAATCTCAAATCCTCTGAGCCCCCTGCCCACTCCTGCCCTTGAAGAAGCTCCCCGCTTCTAGAATTTCTGGGCATCCTCAGAAGGTGAGCGGTGACCCACGTCCACGGATCGACCCTGTTCCTCCCGCCCTCACAGCTGGCAGCTTCGGGCCTCCACAGGCCCCCGGACCCAATACCTGTGGGCCTGACCATGAGATCGCTGTGGCCTCCACATAAGGGCCAGTCTGGCTGTGCTGTGGCTTCTACTGGCCAGGCTGCCCTGGCTTTGTTTCTTATTGAGTGGGAGGGTCCACCTTTGCTGACGATGATGTAATCTCCACAATGCTCATGGGCCTGTGTCTTTAGAATCGAGGAAGAGATTCTTTTTCTCTTGGCAAAGTTCTCTCTAGAAGAAAGGAGGACCAGTGACCGCCATCTGTGCTGTCATCCTTTTCCAGCCCACGTCCCCCTCTGGGACCAGGCCGCAGTGTTTGACCTCGCTCTCACCTGCCTTTGAGCTCACGGCTCCCTACAGCATGGCTTGCTCCCATCTCCTGGTTCTTCTTGTCCCATTGGCTTCAAGTAAAAATCGTAGCTGCTATTTATTGTTCGTATCGTGTGAGCTTATGATGAGCCCTTGTGAACTGATCAATTTCCATTCATTAATCATATCTCATTCTTGCAATAACCCCTCATGATTGGAAACTCCTATCTCAAGATGAGGAAACTGAGATTTACTGAGACTCAGAGGTTTTTCTGGTTCATGAGTGGCTGAGCCATTTCATGGTTTCAAAATTAATCAAAAAACAGAGTATTCAATGTAAACACAAACTTTTTTCCCCTGGCATCTAGGAATATAGTCTCTATGGACAAAGGTGTATGCACAAGAAAGTTTGTCTTGGCACTATTTCTAATTGTGAAAAATTGGCAATAACCTAAATAGCAACACAAACAAATGATGGAGACTCCACGTAATGAATTATTAGGCAGTTGTGAGGGAGGGTGATGAAGAGTTGTACTGATCTTCATGTAAACTTGCCTAATGCGTATCGTTGAATGAAAAAGCAGATTATACAGTCTCCCATCTCATTCGCTAGAAGTTAACGTCAAAGTGTTTCTTCTACAGATTTACAGGTATTTTCTGGGTACTTGAAGGTATTCAGATGCAGAGAGAGAGAAGGAGAATGAATTTGTTTTACAAAATAGAAATAAAAAACTGTATATGCTGTTCTATAACTTGCTTTTTTCACTTAATCTTGGGCATCAGTCAGTTTCAGTTGATTGAGATCTGCCTTCTTTGTTGAAATGATCACCCTGCATTTTATCTATTTATTCAACATTTATTAAGAGCCTATTACATGCCAGGTGCCATGCTAAGCCCTAGAAAACTTCTCTTCGATAGTGGAATATAGTGTCCTTTATTTTACTATTCCTCCACTGATGGGTATTTTTCTTTTCTTTTTCCTGCTACAAACAACACTGCACAAATGTCCGTGTGTGTACGTATTGCTCTATTCTGTGTCTCTAAGCTAAATTCCTGGAAATGACATCACTTGGTCAGAGAGTAAGCACAGCTTCAATTTTGATAGAATTTTTCCCTGAACATCTTAACTGTGAGAGTCCATTCAATAAAAGAATGTGGGCTTTTTCCCGTAGAGAGGAAGAAGCTGATGGAGATTTCAGAACAGAGAAGTTGGTCTGTGAGGTGGATCTCAGCAAAGAAGAAAAGGAAGAAGAGCAGTGTGTAAGGAGCACCTGCACTGTACCCTGCATGTCCCATAGGTCAGCAAATGTTTTCCTCTCAACAACTGTTTCCCAAGGAGCAACATGATAGGTGTCAAAATGCGTTTGAGAGGGTGCTCTGCTCAACCTTATGTGGCAGCCTGGATGCAGGGGAGTCTGGGGGAGAATGGATACATATATGTGTATGGCTGAGTCACTTTGCTGTGCGCCTGGAACCAGCACAACTTTGTTAATTGTCTATACGCCAACAGAAAATAAAAAGTTACAATGCTTAAGTGAGTAAATGCAGGGTTGATGTTACAACCCCCATTCTGCAGGTGAAGCCGAGGAGCTTAGAACCTTCTTCAATCCCACCCAGCCTGCTGGGGAGAGGGTTGCCGCCCAAAGGTCACCATGTCCCCCTGCCGGACAGGTCAGAGGTAAGAGCCCGGTGCCCGGAGATGAGTGAGGGCTGGTCTGCAGTACTGCCCTCCTGGGATGAAAGTCTTAGAGCAAAAGCCAGAAAAGCAAGGACAGAGGAACTGTGTCCTGGCTTTGGAGTGGCAGTGCCCATCCCTCTGGTTTAAGAAGAAAAATCAATCCACTTTCATAAATGACATGCCCCTCTCTGTATTGTAGGTCTCACTCTTCCTTCCCCGTCTGCTGCGCAAGCATCCTTTGCACTGGCCCTCTGGCTGGACAGTATCAGTCATTTTGAAAAATTGCAAAAGCTCACATCTCCTACCTGGCTTCTCACTTGCCCACTGACGAACATTTAGAGCATGAAGAGTAACAGGACTGGGCTGCAGAAACCAGCGGAGATTTGGAGCCAGCTGTAACGGCTCACAGGGACTGTGAGCTCTTCTTCCCAGTTCCTCACTGATGACATCCTGCTGGGAACTTCCATGTGATCACGGTGGGAGTATTCACGTCATGAAAACTGGCAAATGCGAGAAAGCAGGGCCTTTTTTTCCTAAAGAGTCGTTAAACATTTACCGCTGATGCAAACCGTAGAGGAGCCTCAGCTCGCAGCTACTAAGTTCTGCCCAAGACCAGAAACTGGAGCTGACTTATGATGTCACTTATAAGTGGACTCTAGAATACGACACAAACGAACCTATCTGTGAAAGAGTAACAGAACCATGGACATAAAGACCTGACTTGTGGTTGCCAAGGGGGAGGGGACTGGGGGAGGGATGGAGTGGGAGGTCGGGGTTAGCAGATGTAAGCTATTACATAGAGAATGGCTAAACAACAAGGTCCTACTGCAGAGCACAGAGAGCTATATTCAATATCCTACGATAAACCATAATGGAAAAAGAATATTAAAAAAAGAATGTGTGTGTATACATATATATCTGAATCACACTGCTGTACAGCAGAAATTAACACAACATTGTCAAGCAACTATACTTCAATAAAAAAAAATACTCATTAAAGAAACTGGAATTGGAAGCACCTCACCCCATTTACACAGGTGTAGGTGGCTGCCACCCAAGACTCACCTGCATGCCTGGTCCACCCAGGTATCTACATGCATGTGATACGAAGCAGGGACTAGATCTCCATTAGCAGATGAGAAAACAGAGGTCCAGGGAGACAAGCACTAGCCGAAGGCTCACTTCCCCAACAAGCTCTGAGTGCCCAGGTCTGTCTGCCTCTCAGGGTTCAGCCCTTGCTACTCCCTCCCTCCAACTACTTCAAGACTCACACCTTTGGCTTTGCACACACTCACCTCTGTTTCTCCTTAACTGCTAATTGTTTTTCACTCTTCCTGACCCCACAGAGAGAATTACTGGTGCACAGAAGTGAACGCACCCAAGGCAGCTCGGTGGTCCGGCTGGGTCAGGAAGGGCTCTGGCTCAGAATCTCTGTCATCTCCCCCAACCTGGCCCCCTCCAGGTGACCCTCTATCCCTGAGGGTAGAAGTTGGCTGCAGCAGCCCTGGGACTCCAATCCAAAGAAAGAACAATGCTTGGTCCCTGGGGTATCTCTTTTAAGAGCTAGGATGCTCCTTTCTCAAAAGTGCCCCCTAGCGACTTCCCTGGCAGTCCAGTGGTTAAGACTCTGTGCTTCCAATGCAGCGGATGCAGGTTCGATCCCTGGTCAGGTAACTAAGATCCCATATGCCGTGCGATGTGGCCAAAAAAAAAAATTATAAAAAAATTTTTAAAGTGCCCCCAAAGCTCCCTCTTACAGCAGATGGTTCCCGATGAGATAAATTCTATGACCAGGGGAATCACATCACCTGTGGCTGAGTCCTTTCTTTCTGAATGAATCACTAGCAAAATGTATGGTTTTATCCTGATTACTCGTATCTGCCCTGGAGCTGCGACTGGGGTCAGCATCTCTTTTAAGCACCTGGGAATGTAGGGGAGACTGGATACCTATTAATACCAGGTATTGCAAACCAGGAGGAGGCAGAATCAATGTTCATTAAGCAGCTATCTTTTTTACCTACCACCGAGATCCCTTTCCGGCACTTAGTATAGAACACTGAAACAATGTCTATTTCAATGGGATTCACTTGTTCCCCCCTTGTGTCCTGCAGGGCATGGCTCTATCTGAGCCTAGGTGAACGGCTAGCCAGGAGGGTCATCCCTGTGTCTGCTATTTACCTGCCCAGAGTCCATCATCAGGGTTTGGAAGCTCATTGGAGATCTTGGGGGAGGTGGATGGCCTCTGCCTTATTCCAAGTACAGTTGACCCTCCAAATCCACAGGTTCCAAGTCTGTGGAGTCAATCAACCATGGATAAAATATATATATATATATGATTCCAGAAAGTCCCATAAAGCAAAACTTGAATTTGCTGCAAGTCAGCAACAATTCATATAGCATTTACATTGTATTTACAACTATTTACATAGCATTTACATTGTATTAGGTATTATAAGTAATCCAGAGATGATTTAAGGTATGCAGAGGATGTGCACAGGCTATATGTAAACACTATGCCATTTTACAGAAGGGGCTGGAGCAGTCATGAATTTCGGCATCTGCGGAGGTCCTGGAACTAATCCTCCATAGATACCAAGAGACGCCTGCAAGGCCTTTCCCACTATTCACCTGAAGTATGAATGTCTTGCCTAGGAGGCTCCAGAGCTAAAGCAAACCCTTGACAATGGGAGAAATGGTGCTGTACCACTGGTCCAATTGCCTCCTCTCCCCATCCCTGTGAGCAAGAGCTTAAACCCGCATACCGGCCTTCCTGGGGTTCCTTCTCTATCCCCTTTGCATCTCTCCAAGCACCACCTCCCCATCCTTCCCCACAAGTCTCCTCTGTCCAATGGCAACAGTCCAGCCTCCGGGACTCAGTGGAAGATGTGCCCTCCTCCACCCCATTTCTGCTGCTGGGTGGGGGGAGTGACTCCGAGTCTTAGGAATGGGAGAGGAGGGATGATGAAGAATTCCTACTTCAGGCTTCACTTGATTTTTTTTTTTTTTAACATCTTTTAAAAAAATATGTCCTGCACTATAAGGATTAGTTTCTTGCCAAAATATCTCATAAAACTTACATAAGAGATTCATACTGTTTGCAAACATCGGCTTGACTTTACAATGATAAAAGAGCATTTGCCCTTCTCCAACCCCACGGTGTGATGTAAATTTACATAACCATGAAGGATGCTGCACCCAATCCCTCATCTCTAATTACAGGGCCTGTGTCCTGGCTGGGGAGGAGGAGGGGACATGAGTGTCAGGAAAGAATGAATAAATGAATGAATGAAATTGCACCTCCTGCCCTTGAGGAGCCCATATTCCAATAAAGTATTTCAGAGAGATGCACTGAATTGAAATTCAGGGCTGAGAGGGCTATGACTAAACCCCGTATTAGAAATTGGGAGACTTTTCTGTAGGACGTAATCTCCTCCTGGAACAAGGACCAGGAGATATTCACAAGGAAGGAGGTGGTCGAGCTGGGGCTCCAAGGAAGAATAGGAGTTTTCAAGTTGGCGAGGCAGTGATGGGTACTCCCCCCAGAGAAGGCAGCCCATCTTAGGGAGTAACTGACTTAGAATTTGAACCAAGTCTTTCTTCCAAGAATTATACCCCACTCATCACACCGTATCCTGGAGACTGCTGGAATCAGTATCCATATTAGATTTACTCACTGTCTGGCCCCTGGTAGAGCAAACTCTACAACAAGCCAAAAACCCTGCTTTCAGGTGCTCAGTTTTAACGCGTGTGTGTGTACCTTCCAGACTTTCCTCTGCACTTGTATAATCATACCGCTGTCCATAATTAATATATTGAGATGCACATTTCTCTTCTACATATTTGCAGCTACTTTCTATCAAGAGAAATCAAAGTTGCAGCAGAATGAGTATACCATAATTACATTTTTCCAGGATTTTTCGCCCTGCCACAAAAAATTCTGCAAAGATATCATTGTACATTCTTACACACTGGTAATTTTATTTCCGTAGTGGATATTCCCCAAAGTGGGTTATCGGGTCAAGAGTTAGATACATTTTTAATTTTAATAAAACAGATTACTTTCTGAAATGACCCTAGTAATTTATAATCCCATCAGCAACATATGAAAAGTCCTTTTTTCTCTAAGCCTTTGCCAGTCATGAATTTTATAAATCCTATGAATTTCTGTCAGTTGGATGGTCAGACGTTCTGTCTCATAGTTAATTGTATTCCCGTTTCCCTGACTCCGCGTGAGGTTGTGGATGGAGTTGGCTTTTGCTGTTGAGTCGGCAGCTGGTGGGGTCTCTCACTGTGGTGGAGGAGGGGACACGCCTGTAGGTCAGGAGCTTCACTCCCCACGTGTGTGCTGTTCCTCCTACTATGTCTGTGGCAGGTGGCACCAGACAACTATGGCTTCCTCTTCTCTCAAAATAGTATACAGGAGAAATTGTAGCCTTCATGCACTGCTGGACGGAATATAAAACAGCGAAAGCTATGGAAAACAGTATGGAGTTTCCCCCCTAATTTAAAGTAGAACTACCATATGATTCAGCAGTCCCACTCTCAAGGAGATACCCCCAAAGAATTCAAAGCGGGGACTCCAAAAAATATCTGCACCCCCACTTTCATAGCAGCACTATTCATAGTAGCCCAGAGGTGGAAGCACCCAAATGTCCCTCAACGCAGGGATGGATGAATAAAATGTGGTACCTACGTGCAGTGGAATATTATTCAGCCTTAAAAAGGAAGGGAATTCTGACTCATAGACAACATGGACGAACCTTGAGGACATTGTGCTCAGGGAAAGAAGCCAAGCACGGCAGGATGAGTTCTGGATGATTCCACTTACGTGAGTTACCTAGAGCAGTCAAGTTCATAGAAACAGAAAGTAGATGGCCGTAGAGAGGAAAGAGCGGGAAGTTATTGTTTAATGGGTATGGATTTTCAATTTGGGAAGATGAGAAGAGTTCTGGAGGTGGATGATGTTGATGGTGGAACAAAAATGTGAAGGTACTTAATGCCATTGAACTGCACACCTAAAGGTGATTAAGCTGGTAGATTTTACGTTCTGTGTGTGTGACCAAAATTTGAAAATATTAAACAATGTGAAACACAGGAGAGGTTTTATATATATATGAGCTGAAAAAAAAGAGCTGGAACATTGCTAATACTGTTGTATCTGTGAATGTAACTCCTACATAAATTCTGGGGCATTAACTTTGCCATACCTGAGGCAGAGAGAAGCACGAAGACATTGTCACTGGGAGAATCTCACAGCTGAACAGCAAAGTGGATTGAGAAGGTACGAGTAAGCTCTGAAGACATCTGCTAAATCTTTAGAGATTTTTTTTTTCCCTCTAATTTTACTTGTTTGCTTATTGTACCTCCCAGTTTGGAACTTGTTCACACTTTTCTTTTTCATTTCCAATCTTTTTGTCCTTGACATTGTGCTATGAAAATCACTCTACACATTGTAAAATTAATCAAAACCATGTCTTTCTTTCCCAAATAACACAAGTAAATTCTATCAGTTTGGTTCTTATAAACCCCCACTCACTTACATGTAATTATGTTGGCATTTTATTATGTCTTTCCAACCACATATATTTAAGTTATTATTATTAAACACCAAGAATGTCTGTTGGGAGTTATTTACACGTTTGCCCATTTGTTAATTCACTATTCTTTCTTGCATCCTAAACCTTTCTTTGGAGGCTATTTTTCCTTCTTTCTGAAGTATATCCTCTAGTCATTTCTTTAGCAAATTTAGCCTCAAAATTAGTGTTGAGGCTGTGTGCTTATGTACTTAGAGATGTATGTGCTCATCTAAAGAAACATTTAGAGATATGCAAAAACATATATTCATTCTGCAAACATTTATTTGTATACATCTCTCTGACATAGCTCTGCATCTCTGTTTCATATACATTAATACGTTTCTTTCCACTCTCCCTAGCCCGCTATAATGTTATTAAAAGATAACGTTCAAAATAACAAAAATCATGACTTTCACACAAATATTAAACACATGTCAAAAGATTTTATTAAATTCTTAACCAGGAACCAGTAATATATGACATCTTCTCAAGAGGAAGATCTGAAGAAGAAACACGTAACCAAGAATCAGATGTTGAAATGAATTTGCTAATAGATACAAAACTTAAAAAGGATATATGCTATCCAACCAAATGTAATGTTTGAAGTAAGCTTTTCCATTGGGTCGGGGTGGGGAAGTCAATTGCATCGCCACCAGGCAAAATTTAAAATTCATTTACATCTCTATGGGAAAAATGTATTTTCTTTACCCTCAAGTTTTTTGAAATATATAACTTAGAGTTGTAAAATAGCCCAGTTAAAGACTCTGACGGACTCAGAACCCTATACAATCAGATAGACACAGATAATGCCCAGGGTTCTGGTGGAAGGATACCCAATCCCTTTTCGCCCATTTCCAAGTCTTTCCTGATGTTTCTTGGCAATGTCATTAAAAGCACACTAGTTATGGGGGGAGAAGATAGGAATGCCAACTTGGATACCCCATTTCATCTGTGTGAACTTTGGATGAGTTACTTCATTCTTTTCAGGAGGTCATGGAGAATTTCACAGGAGAAACAGCCTGAGATCTTAACCTTAGAGGAGGAGTAGGAATTTATCAGACGTGACACAGGGATACACGGACTGGCCCTGCTGGGAGAGCATCATGGGAGTCACAGGGAGGTGGGTCCAGGGACCAAGGATCTAATCCTGGTTTTCCTGACTTCAGAAAAAAAGAAAAATAACTTTATATTTGTCCCTCTGTTTTCTCACCTATGAAAACTTCTGACCTACACACACCAAAGAGAACCTGTGAGCATCACAGGAGCTCATGTTTAGGAAAGTATTTTTAGGTCTTCAAAGGACTGAATTTTTAAGTTCTATTGTGCTGTGTGCTTTACGTATATTATGTCATTTAGTCCTCACAACAACCCTAGGAGATCGATACCATGAGAATTCTGTCCTCTGAGCCTTATAGAAATGCAAGTCTCTTGCCCAAGGTCACACAACTACCCAGTATTAGAATCTGGGAGCAAATCCTAGCAGTCTCCTAACACAGCAGCTGAAATTAAAAAGGAGAATGTTAAGCAAGGTACTAGGACCTAGAGGGAAGTGTCCGTGGTGTGGCTCAGGATCTGGCCATGGTCCTCTCCGCCTTAAGGTTTTTCACTCATTGACCCATTCACTCAGTTGTGAACTTGTTAATTCATTAATTGTCCTCTATTATCTCCTGCTCAGCATACGTTAGATAGATGAAACCTCCAATACTCAATGTCAGTCCTACTGGGCTTCATTGATCAATGAGGAAATTGAGGCACAAAGAGTTCAGGTAACTTTCTCAAGGTCAGAGAGCCAGGCCATTGAGCTGTAACTAGAATTCAGGACTCTTATTTGTCTTTGAGACCATGACTCGTCCACAACCAAGCCCAGGGCTGAATGACTCTAAATTCACACAGCACAGCTGCCTGTTACATCTTCATCCCACTGCCCCCGGAGCACTTCACACCCCTGGCTTCGCCCCGGGTCACCGCAGCAGGTGTCAGCCGGGCTCATGGCTCCATTCCCATCACTTCACATTGTTGGTTCCGTGAATAAAAGCCAAATTCAGCCTCTCACATAAGTCCCCCCCCCAGTGCCCTGGCCCTTGGCTGTCTCCCTAGGCCCACATGGTTCCCTTTGTCTTTTTTCTCTCTACCCTCATGGGAGCACTTCCCCAAATATGCCCCCTGCTGTCATTTGCAGACAGAGAGTCTCAGCAACAAGTTCTGCTTTTAACTAACATGAGTTGGTTTCTTTGGACTCTACTTGTAATGTCCCTGAGCTCAGTTTATTCTTCTATGAAGAGGGGATCGTAAGAGCACCAGCCTCCTGACTGGCTAAGGCAAGTCAGGAACCTAGCGTGTTGTAGGGCTCATTGCAAGCACCCAATTTACACTCAGCTTGGTGGATGTCTTTAGCCCTGCCATGCGCCGCCCCCCCCTGCCTGGTCCACCCTCTCACCCACCTCCACCCCCTATATATCGCTGGCCGGACTTGTCCACCTTGAACACTCAGCTTACTTCTCTAGGGAGCCTTCTCTGGGGGACCCAACCTGGGTGGGTGGCCCCATCTGGGCTCTTGTAGCACCAAATGCTTCCTTCAGCAAAGCACGGACCACCCTGCACTGTGGCTGTCACTCATCATCACCCTCCGTCCTTGGCCTATGAGCTCCTTGCAGTCACATCTCTGCATCCACATGCCCCCGGTATGCAGCTCTGTGCGTGGTGCACAGTGGGGGCTAAAGATGTGGTTTGTTGAATGGATGAAGGAGTGAATGAATACAAGGTTCACATCTCTCACACTTTCAAGGGATGGCAGAGCTGTGCCATTGTTGATGCTCGGGGATCCTTCTTCCACAATTACATTAAAAGCTTGATTATCTTGGGGATTGGAAATAGACTCCATCTCCATTTGGAATAAACAAGACAAGCAGATCATTAGAATAATGACTAAGGAAATACAATCTCTGACATTTAAAGGGCATTGTCAGAATCCAGGCCCCAAGTCAGTGACTCCTGCAAGTGACATTTCAAGTTTGGAGGGTCAGAGCATCATGGAGCTAAATGAGGCCTCGGAGGTGATCTCATCTGACCAGCTCATTCCATACTGGAGGAGGCTGAGGGCGAGAGAAGAGGAGACTTGACCAAAGAAGTTTTAAACAGAACTGTGCCTCAGGCTGGTTTTCTAGCTCTCATGTAAATGACAGCATTCTGTGACATTCACAGCAACCTGTGCTCCAACCACACTAAGCTTCTACACACAGCACACGTTTGACGTCATCCAAGCCATGAACCTTTTAACCCTTCTGTCCGAGTTATTCTCCTGCCAGAGAAGGGCTCTTACCTTTAATCAGGGCCCAGTAATTTGCACATTGTCACACAGGGCTGTTCAGAGAACTAATTGTGGTCCATGCCACTCCACCGGGCATAAACAACATGATGTGTGTGTCCTGTTTCCTTTGATGATTTTAAGCTGTATCCTTTTTCTGTAACAAACCATAACCATGAGTAGAACAGCCTTTCTGAGTTCTGTGAGTCTTTCCAGTGAATCGTGGAACATGTGGGTGGTCTTGGGGGGACACAGGTGCCGCCTGTACTCTGTTTGTCAACATATTACATGCCCGTCAAGGGTGTCCTATCAAGACGTAAAGTGAGTGGTCTGGACCAGGGATACTGACTGATTGTGTCCTTGAGCTTGAACTGTATAAGAAACCCAACCTCGGTGGCCTCACACAATAACTATATGTAGTCCTGATTTTGTAGGTTTCGATTTGGACTGGGCTCAGCCAGCCTATTGTTCTGCTCTCAGCTGGGCTCACTCACATGGGTCAAGTACCAATCAGCTAATGGCTTTGCTGCTGGGGTTGGGTGGATGCCAGATAGCGCAGTGGGGGAGGCTGGACAGCGTGTCTCTCTTCATCCAACGGGCTAACTGCAGCTTGTCACGTGCAGCAGGATTCCAATTGCTCCGAGGCAGAGCCCCAGTGGACGAGCACTCTTGAGTCTCTGCTTTTTTCATGTTTGCTAATACCCCACTGACCAAAGCTGGTCCCACGGCTAACCCAGACTCAAGGGGCAGAGAAACCCTCTGTGCATCATAACATTCCGGGCATGGACACGGGGAAGGGAGGAATTTGCAGCCATTTTTATAATCTACCACACTGGGATGCCAGGAGCTCCCAGGACGCTGGCAACACAAGACAGGGACGTGACAGACAGCAGGCTCTGAGCTGGGTGACTGACAGCCAGCAGACTTTGGCACACTCTTTTTGGCTGTCCCTGCCTGGTGCAAACTCACTCCAGCAGCTGAGTCAATAAAAACGATAAAACAAATACTCACCACGCACCACACATCAGCAAACCACAGTTGGTTGTTTGGCCTAAAAAATAAATAGTGATGATTATGCCAATGGCATCAAACCCTATCAGAAGTGCCTCGCACTCACTGCTTTACAAAATCCCTTCCAAATCTGTCATGCTGTTGCGTCCTTGGGGTAATATTGTGAGTTAGGAGTTGTTCTCCTCTATTTTTAGATGAGGAAATTGAGGCATTGGAGAAGCGATATAAGAGCCCACCCAGATTCATATTCTATGTCTGATTCCAACACCACTGTCCCAGCTCACTGCTAAGCGCCTTTATTGCAGCATCATAGGTATCGCTCCCTTTTTACAGATGAGGTGGTAGAGGCTTCCAGCAGGTGGTAAATAAGTGGCCGTGACACCCCTGAGAGCCGCTGCCTCTGTGTGTTACAGCATCCATCACACACTTATTACTTCCTGTGGGCGCTAGTCTGGAGCAAAGGCATGGAGCAGGCAGCAACAATGCCCAGGGCTTTCTCTCAAGGAGTGCCAAGCCATTAAAAATACATCTTTGCAGGTTTTTGCTCTTTCGTTTGTTCGGGTTTAGGTAGCATATAAGGATCCATAGATCTGGGTGAGAAAAATTCCTTTTCAAGTAAGTGATTCAGAATATGTGCAAACAAGGGGAGTAATCTCACAGTTCGGAGGGAAGAATGAAAGAACAGAGAGACAAGTGCGACCAGCTGGTTGGCGGGCGTCACTGCGACGCTCAGAACACTGGCCTCTCCCCGGGGGAGTGCTGGGCCCTGGGGCCGAGGAGAGGAATATTCCAGTACCGGTTTCTGCCTGGAAAACCCGCCAGATGGATAGGGAGATGGAGGGTTGAAACAGAGGGGCTGGTGTTGGGGGAGCCCGTAGGGGACCCCTTTCAGAAGTGGGCATATTCTTCTCGCGTGTTAGGATGTTGGGGAGGTTGCCCTTGCTCTTGACTTTCAGTCCCCACCCGGAACCAGAGTGACGCGGCCTGCTCGTGCTCATGGGATCACCAACACTGCCCACTGGCCTGGGAAGAGTCTCGTCTTTATAGGGGCTTTGGGACTTTGGCCTATGGAACGCTGAGGAGTAGATGTCAACCCACTTTGACACGAAATGTTGAGTCACCCCGTTTCTTTGTTTCCTTGGCTCCTTTGCTGCTCCTGCCACAAGGAGCAGATGCAGCTGTGGGAGGAGACTGGTCCCAGGAGAACAGAGACATTGGAGCCGAGCTGAACTTGACCCCAACCCTGCAAAGGAGAAATGGAAATATTTGCAACTTGAAGCCACTGAGGTCTTGAGGTGTTTATTAGGTGAATCAAAACACAAAAACAAAAAAAGGTAATAAGACCCCTGCTCTGTGCTCTGACATCAAGGCTTGTGTCCCCCTTGACCTGGTCCACCCAGGGGTCAGGTCTGTTTCTGGGACTGGACCCCCATTTGCCCAGTCCTGGTGCCAACAGGAGATCAATTCCAGGCATATCGTTGGCCCTAGGGTGGACCCACACAGTCCGCTCATCTGTTGAGCACAATATTGACGTGGGGGTCCCTAAAATGCACCTATCGTGGCACCCTCTGTGTAGGGGCACTTTGCACAGTGCCCGTCATCAGCCCTCCTACCCTCTGCAAGAGCGGATATTAGTACGTTGTGTGACATGAGCAGCACGGTGCATGGCTTCTCCCTTCCCCCACCCCCGGCCCTGAACCCAGTGAGATGAGCAGGGCCGGAGGAAGAGCCAGGAGCTCGAGCGGCCAGCCCGGAGCCCTGTGCTGGAGGAGGAACGTGGCCAAGCTGGCTTGTGGCTTAATGTGTGGGCACGAGCCACTAGTGGACTCCTCTGTAAATGGGAAATAACCATACCATGTCATTCTGGGGGTGGTTGTGAAGGCGTATTCCAATAACACTGTCAAGTACTGACACACAGAGGCAGTCAATCCCAGGAGATGTTGCTGTGTGTTCCTGTTAGCTTCATCACTGTAGCGAGGGGGAGACGGTGGTAAGCAGTCAGGCTGCCTGCACCCACCTCCCGTCCTCTCCCCCCGCCCCCTGCCCGTACCTCTGATCTGCTCCCAGTTAACTAACCCCCTCCCTCCTGGGTGCCGGTCCTACATCACACGGAGTCCAGGGTGATACACGGAGCTGGAGTGGCGCAATTAAAGTCTGTCTGCTCTCAGTGCACAGGTGTCCCCCACTATCCAAAAGCAGTGCATTCCTATGAAATCTTTCCTAAGTCAAAATGGTGTAAAGCAAAGAGGCAACTGCCTTAGGACACATCTTGCTAATGGAGGCACAACATAAATCAAGATAAAGCACAGACACAGTTCAAAACTTATGGTGGCTCAATACTGAGATGCTGAGTGTGGTTCCCGGGAAAGAAGGGTGCTTGGCAGGGCTGCTTTCACTGCTTTGCGTACTCACTGCCTCTATAACAGCTCAGCTCCCTGCAAAACAAACATTGAACGTGATTTTTACTTTTCGCCTTTTTTTGTAAAAGTGAAAATCCTCTTCTGTCAGCAAAAACAGGTACTACTGTAGGTCTTTCTAGGTCTTTCACGAAAGCAAAGTAATGTAAAATGAACTTTCAAAAAGCAGGGGGTACCCGCACGTAGCCCTCCTAAAGCCCCCCAGATGTTCTCTGGAGTGACCAAAAGAATAATGAAGCAGCTCTTTGGAGACTAATCGTGGCACTTACGGCAAACACAGGGAACAGCCAAAATCTATTTAGCTTGAGTCTGTGCACCAGTCTCTCGGGAGGCTGCACACACATACAGATACACGTGCTCCCCTGCTCACAACATTCTGGAAGGGGCAAAGACAGAAAAGAGGGGAGCCCCTCCCTGCAGGCAGAGTGGACGCGTGGGGGTCATTGAGGGATCTGCTGGCCCCAGAGCAGACTCATTGTAGATCAGGCTGCTACAAAAGAATACCATGGACCAGGCAGCTTAAACAGCAAACATTTATTTCTCGCTTGCAGGCCTATGATCACTGTGCCAGCATGGTCTACTTCTGGTGAGGGCCCCCTTGCCATTTATATACGGCCACTGTCTTGCTGTGTGCCTGCGTGGTGGAGAGAGAGGGCTAGTTCTGGTCCTCTTTATGTAAAGGCACTAATCCCATCCTGGGGGCCCCACCCACATGCCCTCATCACCCCCCCTCCCAAGGTCATACCTCCAAATACCATCACATGGGGAGGTTAGAATTTCAGCTTATGAATTTGGGGGGACAATGTATACAGTCCTTATCACCACCGTAGCAGAACCTCACTTCTCCTTCTCTAGGACGCAAGTTGAAAACTGGCAGTCTGAAGGTCAAACTAGCCTCCCAGATTAGATCCCATTTGTCCTAATTGTTCAAAGATAAATTGATTTAGTGACTGATACTTAATGGTGAAAATATTTCTCGGGAGAATCCAGATGGCAAGCTTGTCTTTAGAAGCAAGACCCTCTGGGAACACTCTTCATACTTTCCCGCTCAGCCACCACGGGCTGGAGCTGCTGACCCTCTAGAAGGGGCATGGGGCCCGCATTTGCCACAGCCCCTCAGCCTCCCATCCCGGAGTGTCATTTGATATCTAACACCCGTATCCAGGGCTGCTTCTCTCACAGCTATAACCCAGCTAACCTCTTTATCATTTGAATTTGTAACCTGCCCTTGAAGACAATCCCCTCTCTTCGTAGATAAGAAAACCACAGCCCAGAAATGAGAGGTGTGTGAGACTAGTGCATAACACATAAACATGGAAAATGCCATTTTTACAAATTATTTTCCTTCAAGGTCCACACGGTATCTCCAAAAACACTCTGGCACACAAAAATCCTCTCTCCTCTGAGCTCTGAAGCGCTCTGGCAGTGACGACTTCCAAGCTCTACAGAATGACCAAATAAGGAACAGCAAAGACCAAGATAGGGGATGCCTTGTCCCCTTCCTGTCCTCCGCCCCTTCTCCCGGTGCCACGGGTTTCGAAATCGAAACGCGGTCCTGGTGAGGGATATGAACCCGCCACCTGTGAGAACTGTGAGTCTGCTCATCGAATTCAGGGCATAATTGATTTGACAGCCATTTCCCAAGTAAGCCCGTGTCCCTGTTTCTGCTCTTTTGCAGACAGTGAGCTCCTCAGAAGTAAACCTGACTCCCCCGGGAGATCCGGGAGCAACAATGTGGTCGTTAGACAGGAGTGTCTGCACAGCCAAAATTCAGAGCAGGACTGGGACTCCTTTTCATTTCAGAAGGTTAAAAAATGGTTCTTCTTTACTCCTCTGTCGAGCCACTGGGGGCGAATTTGGAAAATTTATACACACAGACAATAAGCTTGCCATCAAAGGGGGACTGGTGCTCCCAGCTGGGAAGAACAATTGGCAAATTCCTCATTCCAGGCTCTGTTTATCCTTTCATTGTGATGCATAATCACTGTTTCCTTAAGAAGGTCTGTGATCCTTAATCAGAGTTGACTTTGCAAATCTTGCATTTTCCAGGAGAGAAAAAGCAAGCGATTGCCTTTACCTGGTAGCAGATTAACGCCAATCTTGTTTCTTGCAAAAAGCACAGAAGTTTGATTGAAGGTGTTGAAACATTACCAGAGAATCCCAGAGAGTGAGAAGCACAGGGACTTTCATCTCCTCTCTCCGGAGCCTCGTCCTCAGCAACCTAGCCTGCTCAGTTGCTTCCACCCTCTGCATGAGTGTGTCTGATGCTGAAATTCGAACCTCTGTATACCGGTACCAAACAGAATCTCAGAGACAGAGTTTTGGGCAAAGTATAAAGAATAAAGAATAGCTTTACTTGCTTTGCCAGGCCAAGGGGACCTCAGCAACCTAATGCCCTCAAAACCGTGTGTCCTGACCTGGAGGGGGTAAGGAGCAGTTTTATCCTGTTGGTTCGAAGAGGAGGGCGTGATCAGCTCGTGGACACTCTTCTGACTGGTTGGTGGGGAGGTAAGCTGGCGTCAGCATCATCCACCTTCTGGTTCCAGCCCGTCTGGGGTCTACGTGCTTGTGGGTAGCATGCGGTTAACTTCTTTCTCCTGGTGGGGGTTTCAGTATCTGCAAAACAGCTCAAAGATATTGTTCTGTGTATCCCTGGAGGGGGACCAGGACCCTGTCCCAAGGCTGCCTTATGGTTTCTTTTGGCTGCTCCCCTCTTGTCTCTGCATCCCCTCCCTTCCCTGATTAGCAACTGTTTGAACCTGCCAGTTGGAACTCGGGGAAGGTCATGGAAGCTGAATGAAGCCTATTTCCTGTCATCAAGAAATGGGGGACACAGAAAGGTTTTTGTGCCCAGGAGCCCCACAGGGTCCTGCCCAGCCCGTTCCCTGAAAGACCACGATTGCACCGGGCAACTGCAGCTGCCAGACTGCTGTCTTTTGTTTAAAAACTGCTGTCTTTAGGTGCTTCTGCCAGTTCTACCCCATCCTTCTCCTCTCTCTGAAGGGCACATCTGCTACACACTCTTCAGGTTAATCCTTCCTTTGCACATGACAAATGACCTCCCTCTCCCAGACCCCTCCCTGAGGATGGGCATAGCTTGCAAGCAACCTTGGGCAAGGCATTTAACCTCTCTGAGCTTCAATTTCCCCATCAGGAAAGTTGGAATAATAATAATAATAATAATAATAATAATAATACTTATTTATGGGGTTGTCAAGATGATTCAATTAAATAACACACGTACAGTACAGTGTTTATAAGAGCTCCTGTCATCTAATGACTTCTCTGTGTTAGCTAGTGAGAGTCACCGTCATCACTCTCAAAAACAGTATCTTTAATATCACTGTCATGTTGCCTGAAAAAAATGCACAAACTAAAAGCTGAGGATTATGTTTTATTTGACAGTCGTACGGAGGACTTAAGCCAGGAAGACAGCTTCTCAGATTGCTCTGAGGGACTGTTCCGAAGAGGTAAGGGAGGGGCCAGGATATATAGGGGTTTTTGCAACAAAAACCAGGTCATGGAACCATCAAAAGATTATTGTTAATTAGAGAAAAGAACAAATATCTCAAGTTAATAAATTTAGCACTTGTCTGTGTATGGAAAAATGCAAGAGCCTGGGCTCACTGAAATCATTCCTTTGATGTGCACCTTTATCTAGGGCCAGTATCCTGTTCTCTCCCGTCCTGATTCCCCTCACGGTGCACCCCTGGGGACACTGCAGTGGCTGATGGCCCGATGGCTGAAACATCCTTTGTTGCTGATGTGGCCGCAGGCGTCTTGGTCCACAATCATCTGCATCATCAGCGTCATTCTTATTTTCTTATAAATGGTAACAAACAACCTTGGGTCTCTCTACATTTTCTCCTACACTTTGGCGTAGGAAGCCTTTATTGTCCCAGTTGCCTGCAGTGAAAACGGTCCTAAGGCCAGTCACTCAGCACCCTGGCCCTTGCCTGCCCGGCTCTAAGTGGGGAAACGAACATGTAAAAAGCACCTTGCATGTCGGGTGACCCAGAGCATCCATCTCCCTGTTGGTCCACACTCTCCTCTGGGGCATCACTTGTTTGGTCTTGGCTTCCTTCAGGGAGCTCAGATCACTGCCATGAACACCAAGAGGGACCAACAATTGGTCTTGGGATGGAACTCACTGAATTTTTATTCCTTCTCTGCATAGTGACAGTCTGGTGAGGTCAGGGTCAATGTGATGGCTGCCATTAAACCAGTAAGGAAGCAGGAGGCCACAGGCCGAACTGATTATCTCAAGGCCTCCCTCTAAAGCAAAGCTCCACCTGCCCTTCTCAGCCAGGATAGCATGTTTCCACAGGAGAGTAGGATTGAGTGCGACACTCCTCCAGCCAATTGGTTAGAGTCACAAGCTGCTAAATTATAGACACAATGTCTTTTAGCCTCCGTTTCCTCATCTTGCTGAAAGGCGGTCATAGCAGTACCCACACCGCTGAGCTGTGAGTGTTGAATGAGACAACCCCTCTCAAGTGCTGGCACAGCCCATCTTAGTAGTAAACACTCCACACACTGGCCATGTTCCGTCTTAAAATGGGCTTAATAGCACAGCTCTCACAGAGAGAGTTTTATAAGTGCGGTGCTGAGCTTGGCCTGGACCACAGGCTGCTTCTGCATCATATCAGCTTTACTAGCATTTTGCTCCAAAGCTCCAGTGCTATGCCCACCACATCTGAGCCACCTGCGGGTCATTGCACGTGTCCAGTTTGATGGGCAGAACTGGCAGCTTCCCCGACGCTGACATGCTTCCAAAAAAGTTTTCAAGCTGGATTCCAAACAGCAGTTCCGGACTGGCCACTCAGGGACCCAGAGCCACACGCAGGCTGCGCACGCCGGCCCCAGGGCCTTCTCTCTGCCAGCCTGGCACTTCTGTGCTCAAGGCTGGGGGCTGAAGAGCACTCAGGTGCTGGATAATTATCCCACATGCTGCTGCCTGCATGTAGATGAGGCATTATTCAAATCCAGCCTCTCTCCAAAGAGCTTTGTCAGCGTCCTGGGCCCCAGGAACGGCAGCCGCAGAACCCCCATCCCTGGTGGCCTGGGAGTGGGCTGCTGTAGGGGCGAGTTGCAGTCAGAGAGGCTGTTTTCTGTGATGTTTCAGCCTCGCGGGGGCCCTTGCGCCTGCCTCCCTTTCCTCCCATGGCCTGTAACCTTGGCATTGGTTCCTTTCAAGGAAGGGATGAAGGGAGGGAGGGAGGAAGGAAGGAGAAAGAGGGAGAAAGAATGAGAGGCCGAGAGGAAGAGAGGGCGAAGGAAGGGAGGAAGAGAGGGAGGAAGGAGGGAGATTTCTGCCTTCCTTCGATACCTCCAGACTTTCCTCCCTCCCTTCCGTGAAGGAAGTTTTGCCTGTGACATCAGTAAAAAAGGATGCTGCGCCACCAAACCATCACACTACAGCCACCCCCCTCCGTGGTACCATCAGGCCCTCAATCACGGCAGGCCCCCACAACGGTGCCCCCTGAGGGCACTCAGGATGAGACAGCACAGAACGCTGGCCCCAGATGGCTGAGGTGCACATCAGAGGAAATGACTGCGATGAGCCCAGATTTTGCATCTCCCCATACGTAGACAATTGCTAAATTCATTAACCTGGATATCTGGTCTTCTTTAACAGGAAACTTTAGATAGTCTGACTACCTGGTTTTGTTTAAAAACTCTATATATCCTGGCTTCTTCCTTACCTCTTTGGAGAAGTCCCTCAGAGTGATCTGAGAGTCCTGTCTTCTGGGCTTGGAGTCCTCAGAAAGCCCGCTGAATGAAACATAACTCACATAACTCTCAACTTTTCGGTTGTGCATTTTTTTCAGTCGACACCTCCAGAATGATGGCCAGGAGTGCAGAAGGGGCCCCAGAGCCTGCGTCAAGTCTTCCCTCCCTTCCTACACATACAGTGTCACCACCAATCTCTGTCTAAGAGCACGGCAGTAAGACTCAAGCCTGTAACCATCCTTCTCCCAGGCCACGTGTGCCTTGTATCCTAGACTCCGGGTACCGTGACGATACACATCACTGTGGAACCGGGGACTCCACCACCACATCCCTTCAAGGGCTGACTTGCCACCCAGAATCCAGCACCGGGGAGCAGGGTCAGTAGGCAGCCTCCGGCTCTCAGCTCCTCCGGGGTCCAACTCAGATGCAGAGAGCCTCTGTGTCCGAGGCCATGCCCCTCTGGGGACAGTCCACACTGGCGACTGAGCAAGGCAGCAGGGGGCGGCCGCCGACGGGCCAGCCTCACTCCGGAGCTCCCCATGGAGGCAGCCGAGGCCCTGTGGGGTCTTTGCTGTCATGTGACCCCTTCCCACTCCAGTCACCTGCAATTGTGAAGGAGTCATAGGATAACGGTGCTAGTTGGCCATTCCTGGGCACCACTGTTATTCTGCAAAAGGGCAACAATGGCTGGGAGGAGGAGCAGGCAGCTAGGAGCCAGGTCTGAATGCCAGACAGCTCTCTGTGAGCCAAAAAGTTCTCATCTCCTGCAGTTGGAGGGTGGAGAAACCTGAGGACCAAGACTTCATAGAATGGCTGAACTTTCAAGACCTTTGTGGAAAACGGGGACCCTGCCCAGGGATGCCCCTCAAAGTTGCAGACTTTCCAAACTGCTTGGGGTCTTCTGAGGCTGCAGACTTGACACCCCTCCCTATCGGGGCATAGCACTCCCAAGGCCAGAAGGCAATGCGGAGACCTCTGCTTCTAAGCCCACACAGAGCCCTCGCTGCTCTAAACTTGAACGCCATCTGCATTGGCCACCTGGTGATTAATCACGCTTCGTGAAAGCTTTTCGACTGTGACATTGGAACATAAGTTTATTATTTGATTCTGAGTGTTTGTGTATTGTCTCCCAAACGGGTCTGAAAGCTCATTCAGGAACCATGTCCGTTCAAGAAAGCTATTCAATTCACCAACATCCTTCCTAAGCTTTTTAAGCCACAAGACAATTTACAAAACAACATTAGACTTGCCTTTTCCTTCAGGGAACTGACATGTGACTACAGGAAGAACCCTGGACTGGAACATGGACAAGGGGAGTTCACGCTTAAATTCTGCCGCTGACAAACCACGGGCTCTCAGACAACTTACTTAACCTCTAGAAACTCTTTGTCCAAATGGAATGAATCTTTCACAAGCTTTGTTTTTTGAGATGGGGTAAAAGAATTCTAATTAGAGGGAAGAGAGCATGAAAGGCCCCGAGTTGGGGGAAAAAAAAAGAAAAGAAAAGCTTGATGTGTTCAAGAGAATGAAAGGAAACCAGGCCGGCTGTGTTATTTGGTATGGACTGACATTTTCTCAGCACCTTACAGGCATCATCTCGCTTTAACATCACAATAACTCCACAGAGGGAGCCTCAGGATTGAATGGATAGAGACACAGAGGGGAATGAAGTCACTTAGCTGCCCAGCTCGCGTGTGGAGAACTGGGGTCCCAGCTCAGGCAATGTGTTCCAGAGCAGGACCTCTGCTGCTGCCTTCTGTAGAGACAGGCTGGACCACATCCTAAAAGCTGAGGAGACCTGGCCGGTGGGTTTAGATCTTCTTTTAAGTGCGATAGAAAATCACTGGAAGGTTTTGAGTGGGGGAGTGCATGGGAATTTTATATAGAAGGTCACTTTCTCATAGCAGAATTCATCAGAGTATAACATACATACAAAGCAGTGAACAAAATCCAGCTTGATGACGTTTTTCAAACCAAATGCATGTGTTAACTAACAACCCAACAAATAAATCGATCATTAGCAGAATCCACAAATGCCTCATGCCCCCTTCCAATCACTGACTATCCCCCAAGAGTAACCACGGGGCTAATTTCCAACACCATACGTGGGTTTTGTGTATTTTTTAAACTTCATTCAAATGGAATCATATAGTAGGTTCTCTTTCATGTTTGGCTTTTTTTCCCCCTCAAAATAGCTTGTGAAATTCACCCATGATGTTTTCTGTAGTTGTAGTTTCCTCACTCTCATTGTTCATATGTGATCTACTTGCTGAACACACCCCCTTAATTATCCACCCTGCTGTAGACAGACAGTGGGTTGTTTCCAGTTTGGGGCTGTTATAAAAATTGCTGCTCGAAACATGCAGTATACGTCACTCCCAAATTCCTAATTTGTTCCTCTTCCCCCTTTTCTGCTTTGGTAACGGTGAGTCTGCTTTTTATGTCTGTGGTCTATTTCTGTTTTGTAAATAAGTCCAGCTGTATATTTTTTAGATTCCACATAACTTCTTTTGCCCATCACATGATTTGATAAATATACGTACACGATTCTTTCCGGAATATACATAAGAATGGAATTGCTGAGACTTAGAGCATGCCACTGTCTAAAACGGGTGAACCAGTTCGTACCCCCAGAGTAACATATAAGTTCCATCGCTCCACTTTTTACCAATACTTCATATTGTCAATATTTATCAATTTAGCCCTTCATGGGCTGGTGTGTGCTATTATGTCATTGTGTCTTTAATTTTTATTCCCTCAATGACCAATAAAATTGACCACCTTTTCCTGTATTTATCAGCCATTGGTGAAATCTCTGTTCAAGTCTTTTGCCCAAATTTCTATTGGATTCCAAATCTGTTTTTATTGATTTTTCATTATTTAATATGCCGATATGAGCCCTTTGTTAGATATATAGTTTACAGAGACCTCCTGTGAATGACGTTTTCACTGACCCAGTTGTGCTTTAGGTGTGCGGTACACAGCCATGGATTTTGTGAAGACGTTCTTCTTTAGTCCCATCAGGAAGGACAACTAAACCCCTTCTTTTTTATTTCAGAAGAACACCTGTATGTGATTACAGTCTTACCCAGTATGTTAACTCTCTCCTCCCTTAAGCATGAGCATCTGACTGTCTGGACATTCTACATTGATTTAACACACCAATGGCATCTTGCTAATTGGGCAGGATGCACAAGATAACGGCAAGAATATTGAGGAAGAAGCTCTATAAAAATGTGTGCTCCAAACTGTGGGAAGTAAACCATATTAATATTTAAGGCTCTAGTGGTCTGTGACAGTCTGGGACTAGCGACGTTTTTAGGGATCTAGTGGCCTGGGGCATCCTGGGACTTTCCTACCAAAGAAAATGCCAAATTATTGCACCCATACACCCCTCCACCACTAAGAAGGAAGCGTGGTGTCCCATGGCCCTCGCTGAGCTCTGGAGGAAGTACACACCCTGCTCTTGGAATGTTGTTCTGACCTATTTACTCTGCGACACAGAAGGCTGCCAGCTTTGAGCTGGACCAGACCAGGAAGGGACTCTGTGGCAGGTCCAGGCTTTAGGGCCATGCACTGTCACTCGGGCCCTAGGAACCAACAGACCCTAAGGTGCTAGACGTATCTGTGGTGGGAAAAGATGCTGTGTGGGGTTTATGGCGAGCCCTAATAAGGAGACACGCAATGTAGACCTTATGTGTCTGGAGCAAGGCTCTGCCAATAAACAGCTGCCCGTGACGCTTGGTCCTGTGTGAGAGAAGGGACCCCTGATCCCAGGGCATCAATTGACCAGGTGGCCAGAATTTCCCATAAACATGACGCTGGTAAGTACCCATTGGTGGCAGGGGCCCAACAGCATGGGTTCTGCTCACCAAGGGAGCCCTGACTTCTGCAGCCACAAATGTCCGTCCTGTCAACAGCCAAGGTCAACACTGAGCCTCTGAGACCGCACCATTCCTCAAAGAGATCAACCACCCACTTGGTGTCAAGTACAATCCCACTGGAGCCCTTCCTCCCTGGAAAGGGTGTAAATCATCTTGATTGAAATCGACACCTATTCTGATAGAGAGGTCCTCAGCCAGAACCCCTATCACAGGGCTCACGGGACATTTGCTCTTCCTCATCTGGAGAGGGCTGCCTCCCCTAAGACACCCCCCTGCCCGGCTGCAGCCCACATCCAGTAAGGGGCCGGCACTGGGGTACCAAGACCGGGCCCCCGTGCCTCCAATCCGAGGGCCCACCCTGGGTGCAGAGCTCTCCCTGGGGCCAGGTGAGGCCTCTGAGGCAACTACACTGCAGGTCAGCACCTCACTCCCTGCAGAGCCCACCCTCCCGCATGTGCTTAGAGGCTCTATTCCCGCAAGCAGTCTCCAGTCCCCTCCCGCATGGAAACCTCCGTCTCAGTGTCTCTTCTGGTGGAACACCACCTATGACCGGCCTTCTCCACACGTGTGAACGAGCTAAAGGACGGGAGATGACCAGCTCTGTGGATGTGGAGAGAGGTTTTTCAGGGGGAGGACACAGCAGGTGGAGGGGACAGAGCCGCCCCGGAGGAGGCAGTGAGTCCAGCTTGTTCTGGGAGAAAGAAGGAGGCCAGTGAACACGCGTGAACAGAGGAGACCGGGTGAGGGGGTGGGGTGGGGGAGGGGGAATCAGGCCAGCTCATGGGAAAGAAAATTAGCTTCTATGGTGAGAGCGAGAAGACGGCATTTGAGGTGTGAACAGAGTTATACGGTATCAGACTTACATTTTATGAAAATAGCTCTGGCTGCCAGGTTGAAGTCAGCTGTTGGGGCAAGCGTGCAGCGAGGGCCAGTAGGTGGCTGTCGCAAGGATCCAGGAGAGGGATGGAGTCAAAGTCATGATCCCCTGCACCTCGGGGTCACTTGTGATACCCTCCTGTGTTGCAGGGAAGGGACACAGAGTCGGGCGACTCAAAGGACTGGCGGGTAGGAGGTGGGATGGGGCAGAATCCCGCTGGGCGCACCGTCCTCCTCTTGACCGTGTCTCAGTGTAACTACTGACCCCTGTCACGGCGCCCCCTGCACCGCGGGTACCAGCCTCTCCACATCTTTCCAAGTTTGCTTCGCCCACCATGCGGTCATGGTGGGGGTGGAACTCCATCGCATTTTTCCTTCCATCCTCTTCTCTGGGGAAAGGAGGACCAGAGGAATGAATGAACAAACTAATAAATCGTCTCGTTTTATCCCCACAAACACTCTCCGAGGCAGGTTTTCTAATGTTTCCATCTTACAGTGGAGGCTGACACTAGGCCAGGCTAAGTATCTTGCAGAACTAGGTCAAGACACAACATGAATCCAGATCCAAGTCCAAATCCCAATCTTGGTTTCGAATCACAGCTAGATGAGTAACCGGCGTAGAAATATTTGGGTAAAAATACTGTTCTAAACTGAATATGTATGTATACATACCCACTCATATATACACAGATACACATACACACAGTAACTCTATTCCTTACATGCCAGGTATAAATATATGTCTTTAAAGTACACTTGTCTCTGTGTGTGTACACATTTAGTAGATGTCAGGTTCTGTGCTAATGTTTCACGTATAGCATTCTCATGAAATCCTACCAAACCTGTGATTGGCATCCCTATTTTGAAAGCAAGGGCAGGGCTTGGCAAACCTTGACAAGCACCCTAACCCAGCGTCTAGGATCACAGAGTTTCTGTCCACGTGATGCTGAAGACAGGCCGGCCTGACTTTTGACAATTCTGCTTATGCCCGTCTATCTGTAGGACGTTTCTAGACGCCGTGCTCTATAAGGATAGGATACACCCGTACGTATTACATGCTCTCCATGGATACGTTACATATGAATACAAACGTGTGTAGAGATGCTGTGCTACCATCATGTTTTCGTATGTGTTTAATGTGAAGGGGTTGTTATGGGCTGAAAGGTTGGTTCCCTCCAAAATTCTTATGCTAAAGGCCTAGCACCCAGTGTGATGAGTGGTATTTGGAGGTGGGGTCTTTAGCGGGTAATTAGTTTGACATGAGGTCATGAGGGTGGGGCCTCCATGATGGGATTAGTGACCTTATAAGAAGAGGAAGAGAGAGGAATCTGTCTCTCCAGGGGCACACACGGAGGAAAGGCCATGGGAGCACACAGCGAGCAGGTAGCCCTCTGCAAGCCTCACCAGACACCACACCTGCAGCACCTGGAGCTCAGATTCCCAGCCTCCAGAGCTGCGAGAAGTAAACATTTGTTGTTTAAGCTGTCCAGGCTATGGTATCCTTGTTACAGCAGCCCAAGCTCACGAAGATAGAGATCTACAGGATATGTACATATGCATATAGGGAGGTAACTTCTGCTGGTTTAGGAATAGAATTATTTTTGTAGTCTTTTAATGTTCCTTTGCACGGCTTACCTGGCATGACATTAATCATGGCAAAGCTTAAAATGACATTAAATTCAATTTTCTTTCCTCTTGAATGCCAGCCACACAGCCTGTTTACAAGGAGCACCGAACAAAAGTGGAGGAAGAGAAAAAAAAGGCTCAATCAATTTTCCTTTCTGCTAATTGGGGATTTATTGCTGGTTGGTTTCCTCACAATGGCAGGGAGGAGACCCAGCCTTCAGGTTCTGGGCTCCAGCTGCTAATTGGAATCTGAGCTTATGCTACATGGCTGCCTCAGAAAGGAGCAGAGAGCTGAAGACGAAATGATACTTTTCTCTCTTTATCATCTTCTCTGCAGTATGAGAGGCACTTCCTAGGACTTGGTGGGCTTGCCCCCGAGTCAGCTGCACTCCGGCAAGGGGCGTGGGCGTGGCTACTCTCGTGTATTTTTAGAAGAAATGTCCCCTAGACTTGTGTTCAATTACACATTCCTTGACTCACATATTCATATTTTGATGAACTTCCGCTGACTGCCTACTAAACAGGAGCCTCCAGCCTGCAGGGAGCCGACTGTGTGGGAGAGACATGGGCCCCACAGCCTCACGCATGTTCTGCTGGACATGGTAACAGGCGCTGTGGGAGGACTGGGGGAGGGGAGGGACAGAGCCACCACCCTAGGGATTCAGAGATCAACTCACTGAGCTTTGAGGGGCAAATATAGGTCCAGGGGTAAAGAAGAGAGCAAGGGCTTTCCAGCGGGGAGCCGGGAGGTGCCAGGTGGGGCGGAGCGAGTGGCTGGTGAGGACGGAGTGTGACTGGGTGGACCTGCGCGGCTTCGGCACCCCCCTCCGCCCCGCCCCATCCTCCTAAGTGGCCTTCAGGCTCCACGGAGAGCCTTCAGCTGTGCTTGCATCCAGGGCAGACAGAGCCCTAGAGAGTCCTGAGGAGGGGAGCAGGTCGGGGACCCAAAGGGGAGTGTTAAAGCCACTGCCGGGGGTGGGTTGAGGAGGGAAGAGTGTGTGTGTGTGCATGTGTGTGTGTGTGTGTGTGTGTGTGCGTGTGCGTGTGTGTGTGAAGGAGAGGTAGGAGCCGGAAATCAAAAGATGGAGCCAGCTGGGAGGCAGAGAGAGAGAGAAACAGCTTCCTTTCTGGGTTACAGGGGCTCCGGCCCTGGGGCTTCCAGAGGTTGTGCGAGCACCAGCCGCGCTGCGTTCGCTGCCACTCAGGAGATGACTGATGCTAGCTCACCAAGTGGAGTAAAACGGCCACGCCCACTGCCCTTTCCTGCTGACAACACGCATTCCCCTCGGACCCCCCTGGAGCCTCACTGTGGCCCTCGGATACGTGTGGTACCTGCACCGTGCAGACAAGGACGCTCAGGTTCTCATTTGCTCTGTCTGGACCTTTCCCCAGCTCTGCACTCACCTCCCCGCACCTGTCCACCCCCAGCTTCAGGGAGCGCTCTGCTGGATGCCTTAGGTCCAGCCTCAGCGGTGTGCTCCTGGCCTCACCCCTGCCTGCCCTGGCCCCGCCTCCCCTCCTCTTCTTCCGCAGTGATTTGCCCTCTTTGCCGTCGGAGGCAAAACGCTCCAGCCTGGTTTCCAGTCCCTCCTTCCTCCCAGGGTCCTGGTGTCTCCTGTCCCCACTGCCTGGACCAGTAACCCAGCCACTCCCAACCTCTTACAGCTCAGGTCTTTTGTAGCCAAAACGTCCCTGTAACTAAAGTCCACCCCCACCCACATTCATCACCTTTATCATTTGAATCAATTTCAGAAATTACACGTTGATCCATGTGATTTTTGTTTAGGGCTTCCTACCTACCTACCTCCACAGGCTTAGGGCTGTAGAGTTATTCTGAGGGAACTCTCAGAAAATACCAAACGTTTGACTGGCAGTAACCAGTCAAAAAGTACTTTAATGAAAACATGAATTTACAAAGGTCGCAGAGAGCTGGGGTAGAAGTAAGATTCAAAAAAAAGAAAGGTTTCTGGCTCTGATCCTGTGCTCTTGTGATGACATCACACCACCTTCCCGTGGCCTTGAGCAAATCTGTCTGTGCTCTCGGGTCTAAATCAGCCCACCTGTAACTGGAAGGGTTTAGAGTCCATGAACCACCCGGTCTTTTTCTACCTGGCGTCCAGCCCTGTGGAAGGCAGCCCCCTGGTGGTCGCTCCTGTCAGCGGCACCCACAGAGTCCACCAGTGCCGGCCACACAGGACAGATAACGTCTCAGGCACCACCGGCTTGTTTGAGGAAGCTGTCGGTCCTTGGCCGGAGTCATTAACTCCAGCATTTTCTTTAGGTCGCTCTGGTCAGGGAAGCTCATCTCTGTCCATAAGTGGGTCCTGGACATCTGAGCTGGAAGGGATCTCAGGGACCGACCCCCCTAAGGAACGGGCGGACAACGCGGCACCGGTGTCAGGACTCCCATGCTGCGCACTGACAGGCATCACTAATAGATCACAGCACTCTTCCCTGCTGGGCTAGGACTAAAGCCTCACATCTTTCAAAACCCAGCACTGCAGGCAGCCATTAACAATCAATTTGTATCAACTTGTCAGGTGAAAGCTGAAGCAGCGAGGGTGGCTGGCTGGAAACAGGTGCCACCTCAGCTGGGACCATTGGAGACTTTGGATGAAGGGACTCTGAGCAGAAGGGACCCTAACAAAGGACGCTGAGTCGTGGGGGTGGCAGCAGTGGGGGGGGGGGAGACGTTGCCACCCCTGAAGAAGGGCAGGGGAGGACTCGGTGCTAAGAGTCGGTTCAAAGCTGGAACATGGCGGAAACGGATGCAGGGCAGGAGAAGAGGACCAAGTACCCCCATGCTCCCTCCTCTGTCCCCGTGCCTCCAGCCACCAGCGGCCAAACCATCTGCCAGCCAGCAGGCAATGACTCCTGACGACAATTTCACGATCGTCACCCAGCATCGCAGGGCACCGAGCAGGACAGAGAGAGGCTGAGAATGGAGCCTTCTGGACAAGGCCTGGGGAACATGTTTGGGTTCGGGAGTCTGCCCGAGGTCAGCTTCCCTAGAAGACGGGGATTTGGAATCATGTGACATGCGGAGGGAGTGACCCCCCAGGGGAAATCTGAAAGGGCGTAAGAGACTCAGAATGGAGCAGGGGACAGAGCTGAGCCTGCTCCTCGGGGGGGGGAAGATAGGGGTGGTCCCCTTAGGCAGGGGGGTCAGCCATCTGTGTCCCTTACCAGCCAGCCATTGGCTGCAGGCTGCCCCCTGGGGCGGGGACATGCTCTTTCCATCAAGGACAAATGTCAGGAGAAGGGGACACATCGGGGGGTCCCCAGCAGACAACACTCTGGGCAGGTGGGGACTAGGTGTGCCCTCCAGATGAAGGGACCTGAGTGCAGCACCACGGCCACCCATCACAGAGGAGACATCCGGGGGCACATCCACTCTCTGCCGCTTGTCCGCTGAGTGACGACAGGAGCATTTATGACTCCTCCGAGCGACGGTGTGGCCACCTGGAAAATGTCATTCAGCGTTAGTGTGAGTGTAAGAGTCCCCTCCCCCCACGTTCAGTAAGTAGAGCCCCCAGAGCAGAGTGGGCTTGCACCGCCTCCTCTCCTCCCTAGCAGAGCTCTTTCATCTCTGACAGCCTAGAATGTAGGCTAGTGGAGACCAGACCCTCGGCAATGCCGGCGCAGAGGGGATGAGGGAGGGGAGTGGGGGACAAGGCATCTCTTCCAGCCAGCAGCAAAGCCCAGTGTGGCCGCTAGGGCTCCAGCTCCAGGGGAAGCAGGACTGCTGGAAACAAGGATGGGGACCCCCGTGGGTGGGATGGAAACCTACGGACAAGGCTTAGACCTTCTTCTAGAAACAACCTGTAACCCCAGGGTCACGCAAAATGAATCATGAGATCAGAACCCATCTGAGGGAGACTTGAACTGATGCCAAGTGTCCCTAGATGCTCTCGTGAAATCGTTCCTTTGTAAGAAGACGCTGGAACCGCAGCATCTAGCGACGTGCCATGACCATAGAAGACATTCAGTAAATGGCATCCATAGTCAGCACAAGGACTGGAGTGAGCGGTCCCCAAGGGGCTCCAGCTCCTTGCCTCTAAGGCTCTGGGAGTCCTGCGGACTGAACTGCACCCCCCCTCCCCCATGCGCATGTGGCAGCCCTCATGCCCCAGGTGACTGTATCTGGAGAGAGGGTGTCTAGGGGGTAATTAAGGTTAGACAATGTCATAGGGTGGGGCCCTAGTCTGATAGGACTGCGGCCTTATGAGAAGAAGAAGGGAGGGAGACCTGTCCCTCTCTCTCCACGTGTGAGGACACAGCAAGAAGGTGGCCATTTACAAGCCAGGAGGAGAGTCCTCACCAGAACCTGACCACGTGGCACCTTGATATTGGACTTCCAGCCTCCAGAACTGTTGCTTAAACCACTCAGTCTATGGTATTTTGTTGTGGCAGCCCAAGCAGACCAACACAGTGAGGGAGGCAAACATGAGCCGGAGAGTTCTGCTGTCACCAGGGAGGAGGACCAGAGTGGTCCTGCTTCTCTCTGCAGCGGGGATGGGCACACAGGAGGAAGGAGGGGAACGTCTGCCTCTGGGAAGCAGGGGGGCTGCTGCGGAAGAGGGAATGCTTGACCGGAGCCCTGAAGGATGGATGGGCTTGATGCAGGAGATGGAAGCAGGAAGGCATTCCTGGAGAAAGCAAACTGCTTCAGATTTGGGCAGGAGAGTTTTAACCTGTGGCTGTTCTTTCAGGACTTACGTGTCACTCATCCATTCAGGGCATATTCATTGAGACTTACCGTATGCCAGGCCCTCTGCAAGGTGCAGAGGAAGCTGAGCAAGAGGCAGGCAGTCGATCAAGAAAATCACAACCAGGCTCTACCTTCAGAAGGAGGAAGCCTGAGGTGGGGTCTTGGAGGTCTTGGGGTGCAGAGACGTTCCCATTCCTTGGTGATCGCATAGGAACATGCCACACTCTTTCCATCTTGTCTTTGTACTCCTTCCACCAAACTCCAGCATCCAAGTTTTTCACCCATTACCACCTTGAACATATTACAAAGTTTCCTCTAGGAGATCTTCAGTGGGTGAGGCTTTCAGGATGCGTTCTCCCTGAGCGGCATTTATATCTTCAAAGCATACAGAGCGGGCAGTGGGAGAGAGAGACAGATACACAGAACACTGACAGGCAAGATCATAGTAAAATGGGATTTGGCAGGGACGCTGCTGAAGGAGAGGAAGTGTCTTCAGTCCTTCAGCACCGCTTGTCCGTACCTCTCCCAGAGAAACCACGTCCTGCTTCACACTCGGGCAGTGGTTTGGTGGCCAGGAGGGTGAGTTGCAGGGGACAGTCACAGATGAAGAGCAGGGTCATGGGGCAGGAAAGTGCCCCTGCATTGGGGGAAACAAGGAGAGGTCAGTGGCGAGAAGGGGGTGAGGCTGGGAAGGGAGTCAGGGTCCGGATCAGAGGGGACCTGGCTTAGAAGAAACTGTTTAAGCAAGAAGAAGCTGGGGAAAGGATTCACAGGTCAGACCTGCGTTCTGGAAGCATCTCTTTGCAGCACTGAATTGCAGGCAGGTAAATAGAATGTGCTGGCTGGAGGGTAAAGCCCTAGCCTCCTGCCTTGTGAAAACAAAGTCAGCCTCCTGATTTACTCACCTCAACGTCTCCACACTGGAAAGTACAGCTAAATCCTCACCTTCACAGATATCCCTCCTTCCTGCCCGCTGCTTTCTCAGCCAAACAGGGGAAGCTGATTCTTCCTTCCTTCCTCCATCCCTCCCTCCCTCCTTTCTCTCTTTCTTTCTTTTTCTTTTTCTTTCTTTCTTTCTTTTTCTTTCTCTTTCTTTCTTTTTCTTTTTCTTCTTTCTTTCTTTCTTCTTTCCTTTCTTCTTTCTTTCTTTCCTCCTTTCTTTCTTCCTTCCTTCCTTTCTTTCTTTCTTTTTCTTTCTTTCTTTTTCTTCCAGCTGGCAAACAAAGAGGAGTCAGAATTTAAGGCAAAATGCCAAACTTGTGCTGTCTGTTGTTACAGGAGAACCCGTAGGCTTCATCATAGGGGCAGTTTTTGCTGCAAATGAGTCACTTCTGTGATGGTCCATTGAGCTCTAGAAAAAAGCAATTATTTTATGGACTTTCCTGATTTGTGTCAAAGTGGCTCTTGATTCTAAAGCAACTTATAAGCCTGCTCCCCACCAACATCCCCATCCCATTAAATGCCACCAACTCCAGTCAAAACCTTAGGAGACGTGTTTGCCTTGAAATATAAGCCAGATCACCCCACTGACCCCCCCACTCCCGACATCCCTATAACACACACACACACACACACACGCACATTGTCTCAACAATTAATTGATTTCAGTTCTTTACATAAACCATACTTTTTCAGTTCTCAGTTACTTTGCAATTGCTATTCCCTCCATCCAAGAAGCCTTTCCTTCCATCAAACCCATCCAACAAAAGCCTATAAATCCTCTGAATCCCACTCAGGTGGAATTTCTTCTGTGACACATTTTCTGACCACCCAGCTCCTCTTGACTTTCTTATATATGATGTACATTATATTTATGTGTCTGTGTTTACCTATACAACTAGACTGTTTGGTCCTTGAGATCAGAAGTGGGTTTGGGCTTCTCCATGTATCCCAGGGCCCAGAACCTCGCAGGTGATGATCAAATGTTTGTTGAATTGAGAGAAACTAGTCAGGGCCAGCCACACCCCAACTCTCTCACAGAGAAGTGATCCAGCTCCTGGGAAAGGGAAGATGGGTGGACAAGAGACCTTCAGAAATGCCCTCTGTAAGTTAACAGCAGACCCTAGATAAGAACCCAGAGGTGGACTCCCAGTCTAGGGCTTGTTTCTAGAATCCCTGCTTCCCAGAAACCTGGGGGCCTAAAGACCAACAGAACTCACTGGATACAAAACGTGCATGTAAGTAATGGAAAATCATTCATGACTTAAGTGACTATTTGGGATTGACAGTGTCCAAGGAACAAGAGCTCATGCCCAGAAAGACTGGTAGAAAGGCTGGTGCTGTTGAATACTGGGAATCTTCCATTTGTTCTCTGTTTCTTTACCTCATCTTGTGGAAAGAGACACAGACATTCTAAGCGGTGTTTGCATCCTCGGGTCTCTTTGTCACCAGTCCTTGAAGATTTGGTATGTTTGGGGTGTGAGTCCATCTGTGTCCATTTGGAGACTGGTCTCCACTTTTCCCGCTTCCCTCAAATCCCTGTCTGGTTAATTAAAAGCAACGCTATCATCTCTGCTGTGACATGGCAGGATCACATCTCTACCATCCATCATCCTAATTAGCAAGGAGAGAAGGGATTTGTCTACTTTCAATTTGTATGTTTTAAACCTAGTGAAATTCTCGGGAGATGGGCCTGACTCAATCCAGCATGAAATTCTGTTCGGAAAATTGTTTTTTGAAACATGATCTCAGGGATGTTCGGATTCAGGCTCCCTGTATGATTTCAACTGGTAAATAAGTAATGAAATGACAGTAATAATCTGAAAATAATACTAAGAGCAGATACTAATTTTAGTGCTTAAGGAGGGATTTCTCTGTATTTCCCAAAGTGTGATCCAAGAACTCTAGACCTTCAAGATGTTCCTTGACAAAATGACTGCATACATTTCACATATGAGGGTCACAACAGACCCCTCTTGGAGACATAATATCCAGAGACTATGAGAAGCTCTGAGAAGTCCTGCGATTTAAAAAAAGAGTCATTGAAGTTGACATTTGAAAATGGAATTCATTTGAGGAATATTTTTTTTATAAATTTGTTTATTTATCTATTGGCTGTGTTGGGTCTTTGTTGCTATGCACGGGCTTTCTCTAGTTGTGGTGAGTGGGGGCTACTCTTCGTTGCGGTGCGCAGGCTTCTCAGTGTGGTGGCTTCTCTTGTTGCAGAGCACGGGCTCTAGGCACGCAGGCTTCAGCAGTTGCGGCACGTGGACTCAATCATTGTGGCTCACAGGCTCTAGAGTGCAGGCTCAGTAGTTGTGGCTCATGGGCTGAGCTGCTCCATGGCATGTGATATCTTCCCAGACCAGGAATCGAACCTGTGACCCCTGCATTGGCAGGCAGATTCTTAACCACTGAGCCACCAGGGGAGTCCCTGTGGGCTATTTAATATAAGAGTTTTATTCAACATAACCTTTAACTATAAAAATACCCAGCTAGGCAGCCACCATATTACAGGTGAGGAAAATGAGGCCTGGAGTGACCCTGGAAATTGAACGCACATCTGTTTGACTCCCAGTCCCCAGAACACCATGCCTGCAACAGGGACTTATGTCTGTGCCTACACAGGAAGTTCAAGTTCATGTTCATTCCTCACCCTCATTGCGTGGAGGCTGCTCACCAGGCCAGCATAACCAAGGACACTGTGAGAGGAAGAGGGGCAGAAAAGAAAAGAAGCATTTCCTGAATGTGTCTGGGTACCAGACACTGTACTCAGCCCAGAGAATATAGAGATATAAAGACGTGGCTCCTACTCTTTGGGTGCTCATCGTCTAGAAGGAGAAAGAAATGAGTAACCAGCTTGTTATAAAAGCAATTCTTTGAAGCCAGACAGTCCTGAAATCCATTAAATGCCCACTAGGTACCTGGCTGTGCTCTGGGCATCTGAGTGTGCAGGGGATTCTGATGGTCCTGGAACATTCCAAGCCCAGATCTTCTAGAAATAGTACCCACGAGCCCTCTGAATGCCAGCTCCAGTCCACAGTGCAGAAGTCCTTCATGCCAGGTGTCCCAGGTAAGCTTGGAGCATCACCAGAGCTGCCTGGCCACCTCTCTCTCATTCAAGGAGATGGAACCACTCTCTGTTGACTCACAGTCAGCAATGGGCCAGGCCACCTGCCCGCTTTCAGGAGAGAGCAGAGGGGAAGCTCTGGAGAGGACCTCAGGTGACAGCCGGACCCGGGAAGGGTGCCTGTGCCACATTCACGGGGGCCTGGGGCTCGTTGTTCAAGCTCCAGCGGGCTCTGTGAGCGGGGGTAAGGCCAGATGCCACCTTGTTAATCAAGGCTGTCACTTTAAAGGAAGCAATGAAGTTATTACCCTATTCCTTGATTAACTCATTCACACTTTCCTCCCTCACAGCTCTCTGTCCATTTCGCCTCTCCTTTTCCCATACAAAACGGGGTGATGATACCTATCTTGGTGGGTCATTGTCATGGTAGATGCAAGGTTAGTAAGAGCCTGCCTCGAGTTCAACCACCAGAAAGGACTCAGTAGATTTGATGTTGCCAGAGGTTTACACCTGTCAGGCCTCTAATTGTGGCTCGGATTTGTCTCCAGCCATCACTAACCAAACTGAACTTTCCTCCAGACTCCATGCTCTTTGCTGGAGGAAGCTATCCGGAAAATAAGGAATCCGAGGTTGTCCCCATTTGGGGCGACAGATGGTCCCGATTTGCCCAGGACTGAAGGGTTCCCACAAAGTGACACTTTTAGTTCTAAAACAGGAGCTTAAAAAAAAAAAAAAAAAAAAAAAAGGACTTCCCTGACTGTCCAATGGTTAGAACTCTGAGCTTCCAATGCAGGGGGCGCGGGTTCAATCCCTGGTCAGGGAACTAAGATCGCACATGCTGCACGGTAGGATAAAATAAATAAATAAATAAAAATTAAAGATAAATACATAAAATAGAAACAGTCTCAGGCAAGCCGGGAAGAGCTGGTCTCCCCACTCTGATCGTCAAATAGGCTGGAAGAGAACCAGTAAGAGAAGCCATGAAGATGCTCAAAGTCCTATCTACCTGTGGAGAACACACTCGTTTTTGATGTGCGAAAGTTTAGACCTCTCGACACCATCCTAATAACCATGGTCAAGCAGAGCCCTCTCTCTAGAGGCAGAGGTTAAGATAAGACCTGGGTCAGCCACCTACAGTCCATGAATTCCAGGAAAGAGCACTTCGCTTTGCCTCACTTCCTCACCTAGGTTTAATTTGCTAATATCGTGTTCAAGATTTGGGGTCTACATTCATGAGTGGTTTGGCCTGAATTTTTCACTCTTGCGCTGATCTTACCTGGTTTGGATACGAAGTTGTATTCCTTCACCTCACACATGAGTTGGGGATGAGTTCTATTCTATGGAAGCATTTGTACAAAATTGGAATTTTATAGGTATTTCCCTCTTGCCTGGGAGGGTCCTACTCTAGAGACATTTGAATCTTAGTTTTCAAGAAAATTTTCACGTTGTAATGTTTCCATTTATTGACAAAGTGCATTCGTAAGAGACTTCCGTCTTTAATGTCTTAGATTTGTAGTTATGTTCCATTTTAATTCCTAATACTTATGTTTACCCTCTGTCATTTTTTTCTTGGTGAGTATTATCAGATGTCTAAAATATTAGCACTTCGAAGAAACAAATATTGCTGTTTTATATTTGTTTTCTAAGTCACTATTTTCTAGTCTTATATATAGATATTTCTTATACATGAGGAGGAGTTGGGGGAGAACTGTCTTGTCCTTTTTTCAAACTTCTTGATGCTTAACTTATGTTGTAAGGTTTTCTTTTTTCCCAACATAAAATACCATGGTTTAGTGTGTAATACTTTCAGTATTAGCAATATACAAGATATTGACAATTTTCTATTACAATTTCCTCTTTGAATCGTGAATGCAAATTACACTTGATGTAACTTCAGATTCTCTTGAGGATGAGACAGATAAAAGCTGTTTGCCTTTCCTGGTCCATTCACCCCTCTCCCACCTTGTTCTCTGCCCAGCAAGCTGACAGATGTGGACCATAGCAACCAGCTTCAGGGCCCCCTGGCTTCCCCTTGGAAGAAGCTGAGAGGGATGACGGAGGGAGATGTCAGATACACATTCTGTGGGTTCCTTTCTCATTCATTTCATTCAGGGCACATACGTCCTGCAAGGATGCCGTTTGTGTTTGCCTACCTACGTCTCTGTTTTCTGTCTCCCCATGGATAAGGTAACTTCCATGACAACAAAATCTCCCAGTGTCTAGCCCAGAGCCTGGCATGGATTGAGACTCCCAAAGGTTAAGAGTTGAAAAAGAATTTATAGATCATGGAGCCCAACTCCTTCCTGGTGCATCTGAGGAAACTGAGCTGAGGGAGGTGAGAGGACTTGATGGTCAAGTGTCTCATTAGAGGCAGAGCCTGCACCCACCCCCCAGATCCCTGGGCTCTTTTTGATCAAGCACTAGTCCCCTGGAAAGAAGGCGAGGAGAGGAATGAGGGGAGCCCACACCCGGACACACCCCAGGGGAACAGGTGTAGCCATTCTCCAAGCAAAGGAGGAGGATGCACCTGCAATTCTGAATCACTGATTCGTTTTCTTCTCCTAAGTTCCACAAATAGCCTCTGATTTTTATGCCTCATGTACCCAGCCGGCACAGACGGTCAGTTAATTAAATGAGGCCACAACAGCCAAATGGCCTGGATGCTGTCCATCCCCACTGCCAAACCTCTAACTTCTTTGTGGCTGGGATTTTGAAAATACTCAATAGAAAAACAAAGTTTCCCAAGAAGCTGAGAGAAAGCTAGTTTCCTGAGGTCAAATTAAATATGCAGTGACTGCCAGGGACAGATGCCTGACTCACAATCTCAGAGCTGCCAGGGCCACAGACGCTTGTCTTGGAGGCGGAGATGCCTGGTTCCATTTACCTTCTCCTCGCCTCATCCTCCAGGGCCCATCACTAAAGCACTAAAGTGAAACATATCGACATTTTGAAACAAACAACTGGGAGCTGCAGGAGGGAGGGAGGACCAGTGGTTGTTGAAAAGTTTGATTCATTGTGTTTTAAAAATATTTGACTTTCCAAGGAGCATCTCTCTCATAAGTAGATTTTTTTTAACACATAATTGTTTTTAAATGGCTATTTTTAAAGAACTGGAAACAATTTTGTTTTCATTTTGTTTTGTTTTGTTTCTTACTGAAGTAGAGTTAATTTACAATGTTTCAGGTGTACAGCAAAGTGATTCAGTCATATACGTGTGTGTGTATTTCAGACTCTTTTCCATTATAGGTTATTACAAGATATTGAATATAGTTTCCTGTGCTCTACAGTAGGTCCTGGTTGTTTATTTTATATATAGTAGTGTGTATCTGTTGACCCCAAAGTCCTAATTTATCCCTCCCCCCTTGCCCCTTTGGTAACCATAAGTTTGTTTTCTATGTCTGTGAGTCTATTTCTATTTTGTAAATAAGTTCGTTTGTATTATATTTTAGATTCCACATATAAGTGACATCGTAAGATGTCTGTCTTTCTCTGGCTTAATTCACCTAGTGTGATAATCTCTCGGTCCATCCATGTTGCTGCAAATGGCACCATTTCTTTTTCATGGTGGCAGCACTCAACCTTGTGCGGCAGGCTAATAACAAAAACAGGGAAGGACAAGGCAAACATAGGAAAATGCAAGCCCCCAGGAATAAATAACTTATGGCCTCTTTCACAAGACCCTGCCAGGGGCAATGCAAACACCCGGGGCAACGAGATAAGGAAAAACTAACGTCTGCACTCTGGCTTCTGTACATTGCTTCTGCATAGATAGACATAGCTATAGGCTCCCAAAAATGCAGGAACTGGTCTATAAAAGGAGAAGCTCTCCTTTGGTTCGGGGCTCAGTCTTTGGATGTGATTCCACTGGGCCTGTACTGGTACAATAAACATTGCTTCCTGCATTACAAGCCTTGGTGTCCTGCCTGCCTCTATGGATCCCTCCAACACTTGGATCAGACGTGTGACCAAAGCCCACCTGTCTTCGTCTGCCTGCACCATGCACACGACACCAAGACAACAGTGCATCCATCCCAGGGGAGCTCCTTCTTGTGCCGGGCCCAGGCTTCCTGCTTTACATTCTTAATCCTCAAAGCGCACCTTCAAGGTAAGTCCCGACCTTGGGAAGCACCTTACAGTTTTTTCAAAACCCCTTCACAAGTCTATTTCCCATCCTCTCCTGCCATGAGCAGCAGAACTACGAGGCTCATTTCAAGGGGAGACTAACTGAGGTTTGTGGAGGTTGAACCAGCCTGGTCAAAATCTGTCCAGATCTCAGGGACAGCCTCTGAATTTGAACCTCACCCATCCTGGGCATTACCCTGGGGCGTATCACATGGTGTTTGTTGTTAACTGAGTGTGTCTCCCCCAGGCATCTATAAGTTTCTTGAAGTAATGTCTCATTCTCTCTGCTAAATGGCTACTTCCGTCTCTGTGGATTGATTGCACATAACAGGTGCCTTATGGTTGTAGGTTTGAGATCTCTGCAAGCTTGTTTGAATGAATGAACTGAAACTCACCTCAATGGGAAGCCTGAAAAATAGTGACATTATTGTGGCTCAGCTGTGTGACTTTGGACCACTCACTTCCCCTTTCTGGTCCTCGGTTTTTCCACCTGCAGTGTAAGTTCTTTAAACCCTGTAGTTTCTCATTTCCCACTTTGTGACAAAGGTGTTCCTCTCTTCCCCTGGAGGTCCCTACCCCTGCACACCCAAGGAAAGATAAGAGACAGCAGGTCTCTGAGAGAGGACAGAGTTGGTTAATTTCACATCCGGCACCACCAGAGGCAGATGCTTCAGAGGCAGAGCCGGAGCTGGTAAGCGGGGATGCAGCTGGAGATGGAGCCCCGTACCCGAGGAGGAGGGTAGCCTAGAGGGCAGACAAGTCTCCCTCGCAGGACGTCTGCACGGAAGCAGTGCGGTGGCCCAGGAACCCCAGCCCCTAGAGGAAGAAAGTGGATAGCAAAGCCATCCAAGAAACCGAGAAAAAAAAGTGGTAAATATATATGTATATATGAGTAAAACAGAAGAACGTGGCATGGAGAAGGCTGTGGAGGAGAGAGACACTGCGCGAGCAGCAACAGCAGCAGAGGGGTGCTGTAGGCTGAAAGCCTCCTGGGAAGCGTGAGCCGTGCTGTTCGCTGTTAGCCTGAGGGCGAGCACCGAAATGAGGACAGGTTTGGAGTTGAAATCCCTCCCCACACCCCCTTCAGCTCCGCCACCAACCCTGGCTGTGACCATCAGGTCTCTCTGACCTGTCAACCTCCAGCTTCACTACTGATGGGAAAAGGGTAGTAACATGTGACTTGAAAGGTTTTTGTGATGCTCAAGTGACAGAGAAAATGAGCAAGTGCTTTTGAAGCTGCCCCTGTGTTCTTCTAACATGTGGGGTGTGGCTCACACGAGAGATTTGGATTGTTAAGCCACGTAACACCTTCCGGGTATAGATTGGGACCCTTTTGTGAAGGCTGGCTTTCCTCATCCCCAGTGAGGACATCGTGAAGCTCAAGCCTACAACATTGTCCGAGTTAATAAAAAGGGGGCTCTGAAATGCTTCACGACGTGGATGGGATGAATTTTCGAGGCTTTGCAAGTCACTGTTCTCCATCTGAGTCTTCTTGGGGCAGCAGGTGCCCTGCACTTACTTCCGCTTGTCTCTCTCTGTGGTCTGCCCCCTCCCAGAGATAAGGTCAGGGTCTCATGGCCATCGTACTCTTTCCGGTTGACACCCACCAGTGTTCTTGGCCTTTCCCAAACGATAGAAATTGATAAGAGGCCAGGCAAGAAATTCAGGCCAGGCTTTACTGGGGCTCCTGCAGCCACAGGAAGGAGTGAAAACAAGTAACTGGGTGGGACGAGCTGGTTCCTCACTTGGGGTGAGGGTAGGGGCGGGTGCAGGGGTCGGTTGGCGGGGTGGCTAAGGTGGTTTGCCCACCCCTTTGGTGGTGGTGTGCGTGGGGCCGTGCACAGGACCCTGCTTTTGCTGGGCTCTTCAGAAGCGGCAGTTGGGTTTTTTTGGTCTTTTTGTATCTTGTTGTCCATAATTTGCCCCAACTGCATGTACATGCGCACAGCTATTTTTAGTCCCTTATAGTCTCTTTGTATTTTGTTGCTCCAGGAGACATTTATGCAGGTGCAAGCACTGCAGCAAAGGGTCCGAGGTCCCAGCCTGTCTCACAGTGACCAGCACGGTGCTTAGCAACATGAAGGACACCCGAGACATGATCTGAATGGCTGGAGACCAGGAGAAAGAAGAAAACACGTGCTAGAAAAACATGCAATCAAGAGAGGTGTGTCTGGCCTGGAGAGCTAGAATGGTTTCCTGGTGAAGGAAATCACTGACCACAGCTTTGAAAGAAGGAAAGACTGAATGGGCAGGAAGTGGGCAGAATGTTGCCAGCCTAGAGAAGAGCGTGAGCACCGGCACTGGATACAGCAAGTGCAGGACTGTGGGCAGGTCCGCCACGTTCTTTCCAGTTGATCTGGAAAGACACAAGTGTTGAGTGCTTGCCACATGCCAGACACAAGCTGGACACTTTGTCTTATCACTGGAGTGGAAAGACCTGAGTTCCAGACACACCCTAGGATGGTAGGCAAGTAGGTGGGCTCTGGGTTCAAACCAGTATGTGTTGTGGTTTTTTTTTTTCTTTAATAAATTTATTTATTTATTTTTATTGGCTGTGTTGGGTCTTCGTTGCTATGCGCAGGCTTTCTCTATTTGCGGTGAGCGGAGACTATTCTTAGCTGCAGTGCACGGGCTTCTCGTTGCGGTACGTCTCTTGTTGCAGAGCTGGGGCTCTAGGAGCACAGGCTTCAGTAGTTGTGACTCATGGGTTTAGTTCCTCTGTGGCATAAACCAGTATGTGTTCTAATCCCAGTCCCACCATCTATGAGAGTGCGACTTGGGGCAATTTAAGGAACTTCCTGTAAGCTCTGGTTCCTCATCTACCCAGTGGAGGCAACAGTACTTCCTCAGGGGTGTGTGTGATGATTAAATGATGCAATGATGAGGAATGTGCCCGGCACTGAATGTAAAAGATGCTCAAGCAGTGTGGTGCTTACCCCTTCCATCCCAGCCCAGTGACCCTGGGCAACCCTAGAGCATATCGAGGTCCTCACAGGTTCACGTTTGCTCTTGGACAGTATGTGCCGTGGGAAAGCAAGGCGCCATTCCTACACCAAGAGTGGACAGAGCATTCTTTTTCTCCCAAGTCGAGTCTTTATGATAACCTTCAAATGGTATATTTCAGTACCCCAGCTCCCCTCCTCTGCCTCTATTTTTATCTCTTCTCATGTTCCTAGGATGCAGCTTCTTGCTGTGGTGACAGACATGAGGCTGGGTGGGGAGCAATCAGAGACAGATGGGAAGGACCTCCTGGAAGAATCCTGGCATGGAGGAGCTGGGAGGACAGTGTGTTCCCTGGCTTCACTGCTCCCTGTGACACAACGCCAAGGCCCGCACCCGTACAGGAGAGGAGGGCCATCACACCCTCCCTGCATCCAGGTCAGTGGCACCAAGATGCCCACCCAATGAAGCAAATTACTTTTAAGCAAATATGCTGTTCTATTTGGAAAAAAAAAATCTCGCATACTTTATATTCCACTCCAGACATATCAACCCCCATTCTTCACATCAGGGTAATATTTTTAAGTTATTCAATTATTTTTACACCAAAATCTATACATAAGATGGATGCTCCCAGCACAAAACCGCACACGATGTTTCTTTCCTTAGCTTCAAGCACTGCTTGGAACACGTCCATCTGTCCTGGGTGAAATGCGGACCACAGGCTGGGAAACGTGAATAGATCCAAACTTCAAATTATGAAACTAAAGCACGGAGACTGGAAATCAATCCTGTCTTTTTGGACTTCATTCTCCACTTATCTTCATCAACGTTACTTATTTAATTCTCACAACAAGCCAATAAGAGAAGAAGGAAGGACAGGGTTGCTATTATTTCCATTTCATAGATGAGGGGACTGTGATTCAGGAAGGTGACATGACTGGGCAGCAGCCTCCCAGGTCGCCACGGTGAATTCCAGTCTAGAAAAGAAGATTCACGTAACAGACAAAAGTGAGAGTAGCATGGTGTGTGCTATGACAGAGGGGGTTGCAGGGTCTCATGGGAGCACCAAGCGGGCAGGTAATACAGCCTGGAGATTCAGGGAAGACCTGGGCTTTGCTTAGATAAGACAGTAGTGACCTATGAAAATAGGATTTACTGAAAATTCAAGTCCAAAATGGACCAGCCAAACACAGAATGCTGTAAGCTGAATATTTGCATCCCCCCCCAAATTCCTATGTTGAAACCTTATTCCCAAAATGATGGTATTCGGAAGTGAGGGGTTTAGGGGGTGATTAGGTCACAAAGATGGAACCCTAATGAATGGGATTAGTGCCTTTATAAAAGGGACCCCAGAGAGTTCCCTTCCGCTTCCAAAATGTGAGGGCACAGTGAGAAGACAGCTGTCTATGAACCGGGAAGATGGCTCTCTCCAGACACCAAATCTGCTGGTGCCTTGATCTTGGCCTTCCCAGCCTCCAGAACTGTCAGAAATCAATCTCTGTTATTTATAAGCCAAACAGTCCATGATACTCTGTTATAGCAGCTGATCGGACTAAGACACAGGGCCAGCTACTTGAATGGGATGACAGCTAGACAACCCAAAGATGATCTTGTTGGCACGATAAAGGCTCGGAAACAAATAAAAAGGATCAAAACGTATAATGAAGAAGCTCTGTCCACCTTTCTCAAAAAAAAGAAAAGACAAGCAGACAGCTACTTCCCTTCACATGATGCAAACACCACTTAAATGAGCCTTAACCAAACCCAAAGAGCAGCACAAATGAGCAGAAATTCCCCCAGCCCCTCTCCACTCCAGCCAGGAAGGGTCCCTAGACCCTGATGCCTGGCCAGCAGCAGGCACTGCAGTGAATGCCTCTTATCTGCTAGGTGGCTGTCTCCCCACATCCCCCACAGAGGACGCTGAACCTTGGGGAGAAGCTCTTTCTGGTCTGGAGATACTGTCATGCCAGGGAGAATACATACGTTTGAGACATCACGCTGGTCTCACCAGAGTATGAGTAGCTCTGCCTCGTGAGGATAATTTACCAAAGTGGAAATTGATGAGCGGCCAAAAGCCCTGAAGGAACGCAGTCTCATTTCCTAAAGAGCAGATTGAATGCCTGGATTTCTCATCTGCAAATAAACGTGGCTCATTATCCCACACAACCAAAGACGTCAGCTGTCCCAGCAGCGTTCAGAAGAGATGGGGAGATGGCCCTGCCAAGTGGGCAGACGACCCTACCAGGTGAGCCCCCGGCCCTGTCACATGAACACCTAACTGTGTAGCCAACAATTCTGCCTCTGTACACCGGTACCGAATTGAATCTTGGAGACAGAGCTTTGGGTGAAGTAGAAAAGAATAGCTTTATTGTGTTGCCAGGCAAAGGGGGACCCAGTGACCTAATGCCCTCAAAACTGTGTGGCCCAACCTGGAGGGAGTAGTGCGAAGGTGTACAGTAATGGTTCAATGATCAGCTCACGGACATTCTTCTGATTGGTTGGTGGTGATGTACATGGGCGTCCACATCATCAACTTCCTGGTTCCAAATGGCCTGCGGTCTCCATGCTTGTGGGCAGCATACAGTTAACGCCTCCCACGTCGTGGGGGTTTCAACACCTGCAAAACAGCTCAAAGATACTGTTGCGTGTATCCCTGGAGGGGGAACAGGCCCCAAGGCTGCCCTATGGTTTCTTTTGGCTGCTCCTCCCTTGTCTCTCCCTTCCCTGATCAGCAGCTGTTTGAACCTGCCCGTTGGAACTCTGGGAAGGTCATGGACGCTGAATGAAGCCTATTTCCTACAGAAAGAAGTGGGGGACACAGAAAGGCTTTTGTGCCCAGGAGCCCCACAGAGTCCTGCTCAGTGTCGACTCCACTTCGCAGGGAGGCGATGCTGCTGATTGAGGGTGACCCTACCTCCAGGATGAGGTCTTGTGGCATGAGCATAAGGCTTAGCGTTTCAGCAGGTGCCCTTAACTTGGGCTGCAGACACTGTAATTTTTCTACTCAATATCCCTGTGCCGCCCCCTACGGCTTAAGGAAGCCCTATGTTATCTGCGGACGGAATGAGCACAGCTGAAGTGAATCCTCCAGGCTCCAGGGTGGTCATGTGACTTAGCTCTGGCCAATTAAACTTGGGACTTTAATAAAAGGGAGAGACCACACCAGAAGAAATCCCTTCTCTTTTATGTTCCCCTTTCTAACCACCCAAAAGGCAGACGCCACCCTGCAATCATAGGAAGAAAACCTAAAAGGAAAGAAATATTCTGGGCTCTTGGTTGACTAGCTACCCTAGCCCTGGATGACCTACCTTCAGGTAAAATAAGCCTGTGTTTGTTTAAGTCAGTTTTTAGTTGAGGCTGCCATAACAAAGTACTATGGGCTTGGGGGCTTTAAATAACAGAAATGTATTTTCTCACAATGATGGAGGCCAGGAGTCTCAGATCAAGGTGTCAGTGGGGTTAGTTTCTTCTGAAGCCTCTCTCCTTGGTTTTGCCAACTGAAAACAAAGGTACCATGTGAGAGTTGTGAGTTAAGTTTTATTGGGGGCAAAATGAGGACTATACCCCAGGAGACAGCATTCCAGATATCGCTGAGAAACTGCTCCAAAGAGACAGTGGGGAAGGTCAGTAGAGATGTCATTTTGGTGAAAGGGGAGTACATGCAAACACATATTTTTTGCAGAAGGTTCTGCTGGTCTCAAGAGGGTGACTGCTCGTCACAGGGCGCAGATGTCACCGTGAAGGATTTTAGTGCTTTTCTAGATATGAGAAGATACAAGAGTTGAGCTCATAAAATCTTCTCCCGGAAAGGCCTATCTGATGAGCTGTTCTGCCGGTTTTCCCCAGAGCACAGAGGGCCTCATTCCTGATCTCCACCCAGAACTCCTTTAAGGGGGCGGTGAGGACCAGCAGCTGCAGCGGCACCTGACTTAACCCTCGTAGAGGTCGACGGTAAGTGCCAGGTTGTAGCTGGCCGTGTGTAGTGGCTGGTCTTCTCCCTGTGTCCTCCTGTGGTCTTCCTTCCCTGTCTGTGTCCTAATTCGTCTTTGTATAAGGGCACCAGCCATCCTGGACCAGGGCACGCCTTAGTGACCTCAATTGAATTAGATTTCCTCTTTAATTAATAATTGGGTCCCCTCTCCAAACACAGTCACATTCTGAGGTTCTGGGGGTTCGGGCAGTTGGGAAGGGTGCAGTTCAGCCTCCAATTCCACCCACCGTAAGGTTTTCTGTAATTTGCTGTGTCTACACAGCTATTTGCCATGTAATAGAAACAGAAGGCATCGTAGTTTGAGGTGCTGTGTTGTCCAGGACTGGCTTCAAGGGCAGGCAGCCGTCCTGAGAGGCACAGGTGTGTGAGACGGCAGCAAACGCAAGTATTTAGGAGGGGAGGCCCAGGTGAGAAGGCGAACTTGCTGACCAGCAGAGAGCCGTGTCTCACGAGCAGCTCTGGAAAGGCAGCCTTTGGTGGGGCCGCTCTGGGGGGTGGGTGACCACATCCCAGGGCCAGCACCCGCTGGCCCACCTGTGCTCATGTAATGTTTGTATCTGCCTGTGACACACGGCCCCGAGGCAGGTTACCAGGCCAGAGAGGTGAGCAAACTTGGCCAACCTCACACGGGGACACAGAGGGAAAACTTAGACTCAGGCCTGCCTGAACTAGGCCAGTGCTCTCCGCGTGACCCCGCCGGGCCTTCCAACCCTGCTGACATCTGGTCTCTCTCTGCTTCCCGTCCCCATGCTGGCACCAATGGAAACAGCTGCTATGAGCATAACCATTGACCCTTTAACAGCCCCAGAGAATCTTGGCCGGTACTTGGATGGAGGCTGTGATGCAGTGAGAAGCGGTGGCCGCAGCAAAGTGAGGGACCAGGCCTCAGGCCCTTGAGCCAAATTCAGGCTCTGCTGCTCGCCCGCTCTATGACCTTGAACAATGGAAACCCTTTTCGGTGCCCGAGTCCTCGCCTCCAAATGGGAACGACATCACCAGACTCACCTCGTTGAGTTGCTTTAAGGAATATGCAATTAACATTTACAAAGAGTGCCCAGCCATCATTTAAGGGTTTCTTTTTTCTTTTATTTTTATTCTAATTCCAACATTTCATTGAACACCACAGGTCTGTGGGCCAATCCCTACCCTGTTCTCAGCTCCTGACTCTCACTGTAAATGTTGAATCAGCAAATGCATTCATCAAACATTTATTAAGTGCCTACTGTGTACCTCACACTAAGGTCCTTGCTGGGAGCTGAAAGCTGGTAATGCCACTTCTGCTTTCCTGTAGGTGTGGCTGCAAGGATGAAATACAGTCGGGGCTGGTGCTGTGCACAGTTCAAGAGTGGCCACTATTTCCTCCACTGCGTGTCAGCGGCATGTTTTCCAGCCGTCTGGGCGGGTCATTCTGGTTGGCAGCAGGGTGGAGTATGACCTAGAGCAGCGTGGGGACAGGAAGCAGAGAGAGACCAGATGTCAGGAGGGTCGGAAGGCCCGTCAGGGTCACGCGGAGAGCACTGGCCTAGTTCAGGCAGGCCTGAGTCTAAGTTTTCCCTCTGTGTCTCCATGTGAGGTTGGCCAAGTTTGCTCACCTCTCTGGCTGTGTTTCCTGGTTGGAAAGATGGAGAAGATGAGGCCCGGTATCCATCCTTTTCCATCCGGAAGGCCTGGTGGCTGGTGCGGCTGGCATCTGTTCTGATTGGTTTGGGCAGTGTCATACAAGGACAAAACAAGGCCATCTCTGGGGAACCCCATCACAGAATCTGGCACAGGCCCCTCAGCCAATGTTAGATCCTTCCTTTAAGATGAGTGATTCATTGTGGGCAGCTCGCAACACTGGCCGTGGCAGAGATGAGCACACTTTGACAAATGACAGAAAGGTCTGTGTTTAGGTATTAAAGCTTCTTCCTTAATTATGGAATTAGAGGCAGGTGGGTGAGAAGAAATTAAAGACAGTCTCACCTGAATAAAGGACTTTCCACTCCTGAAATTTCACGGATGATTACCTCTCATTGGGAAAGACAGTTTATAGACAGGAAACTTTGAAGTTAGTTGCTGAGATTTGTGGTTCAGTGACACCTTTTCTCTCTCCTGGTAAAAGGCAACCACATACCAAGGATGCAAGGACAACAATAGAGGCACTTGAGCAGGTTTGAAAACTCAAAGTTATTTGCTTAGTGTCTTTCTTTGCACAAGTCAGACTTATCCTTAATACACTGTACCATTAACACGTTTTGGCTGCATTGGGTCTTCGTTGCTGCACGTGGGCTTTCTCTAGTTGTGGCAAGCGGAGGCTACTCTTTCTTGCGGTGAGCGGGCTTCTCATTGTGGTGGCTTCTCTTGTTGCAGAGCACATGCTCTAGGCACGCAGGCTTCAGTAGCTGCGGCACATAGGCTTAGTAATTGTAGCTCGCGGGCTCTAGAGCACAGGCTCAGTAGTTGTGGCACACGGGCTTAGATGTGGATCTTCCCAGGCGAAGGATCAAACCTGTGTCCCCTGCATTGGCAGGCGGATTCTTAACCACTGCATCACCAGGGAATCCCCCGTATACTTTCTAACTTGCTGTGTGATCTTGAGCAAGTTGCCCATCCTCTCTGGTTTTACATCTTGAAGATGATGTGGCTGGAATAGAGACCATCTAAGAGTGAGAAGGAATCTTAGGAAACGTCTAGTCCACTTTCTGACCTTACAGATGAGAAAAGTAAGTTCTAAAGGAGCAAAAGGTTTATCTTCTGATTCCAGAAGTCTTTGGGCTCTAAATTCTAAACATCTCACACAACACTGCTGAAAGTGCCCATGTTAAACACACAGGGACAGCCTAACTCAGCAGATTTAGACTTTTCCTCGGACGTGCCTGCCAGTAGTGAAGATGGAGACTGGATGAAGTGCTGCTTCAAAGCCTGTTCGTTTCCATCGAATGTATCTCTGTCAGGCCATGCGGGGTGAGAGGAAAGATAACGGAGTTGAATCCAATTCCCTACCCAGCAGATAAAGATGCTGGTGGCAGAGATCACCACCAGCACGGCAGGGGGATGGGTGGGAAGAGTTTCCATCTTCCCAAGCCAGACAGCTCTGTGACTCTTAAGTGGTGAGATGTAGTCTCTTCTGGGTTGTTTACTAAAGACAACTTTGATACTACCTCTTGAATGGCTGTTTGAGGGCAGAAAGAAGAAATAATGGGGGTCAAGGGAGAGAACCCTGATATCAGGAATCTAGGATCAGTCAGACAAAGAGAATTGTGGAGCTGAGAGGGCCAAAAATGTCCCTGTGTCCCCCAGCTCCTGTGTTCATGGAAATATCTTAACAAATATCTTGGGGTCCAATTAATTGTTTTTTCCGTATCGTTCATAAGCTGTCCTTGCTCTGCCTGATCCTTCAGTGCTGTTATCCTCCAGGCTTCCAGACTTTGCATTCTTGTCTCCCGTCTGGGGGTCATGGATCCTCCCTGGAGGACCTGATTCCCTCACCAAGAAAAGTCCCATAAACAAGTACGTGCCAGTGCAGATCAAAACTGCAGGGAGTTCAAAACCCTGGTCTATACACCCTGGTGAGTTCAAGTTACTACAGTGTCTTCTATACCCCACGTTCTTTAATCCGGAACTTTCCTCAAATGTCGGCCTCTGTAACCCTCTCACATCAATGCAATAGGAAAATAATTATACCACCTATACACCCCGTAAGCTTTTGAAATGAACTGCCTTATGAAATGAAGTGCCCAAGGGAAAAGGTGATGTGCACGACCAAGTGTCCTGCAGATCCCTCGGAGAAGCCCAGTCCTGGTCGCCAGTGATGAAGACCAGTCACATAGAAGAGGGGTCGTCTTTGTCATTTTCGCCCAAAAGAGCAGAATAAGGGATGGAATTCTGTGTGGCAGCTTACCTTAGATGAATGGGAAGAAAATTTTTCTTACAGTGAAAACAGTCCCAAAACAGAAGTTCCAAACCTGGTAAGACTCAAGCATCGGCTTCTTGGCTTCTAGGGCTTATTTTGGAGGTGAGCTCTCAGTTGTCAATCACATATTTCCAAGCTCTGAGTGTAATCAGTGTGCATTTGAAAATAGGGTGCCCTCATTGATTGGAGTCTTCAGTGGAACATTTCCTTGGGTTACAAGTATGTGCTGTTTCAGATGAGTGTATGGCCTCTACTACCCCCTGGAGCCCATGGGAAATGGACTCTACCCTACAAAATAGCTCATTAGAAAAACGTTCATGGTGCCAGCACTTGCTTCTCCAAAAGAGCGTACTCGGCTCTCTCTCTGGACAGAACAGAGATCTGGGTAAGAGCCAAAGGTTTGGGGTCAAAGAGATCCTAACTCTTTACATATTGGTTTAATTTGAAATCATTTCTAAGAACTCTGTTTATCCTCCATGGTTTATTCTATAAACTTCATTAACTTACAGGTGTGTCACCAAAGCACTCTCCATGATGTAGAACTAAGATTCACTGTCAAGGTAGGCTCAAGGTTTATAGAAATGAGAGCAATGGAGAAATAGATGTATTGAGTAAATCATGGGAGGAAAAGAAAATGTTTTATCTGCACAGTGAAATTCACAAGCTATCATCATTGACTTTTCTTCAGCCATGAGTGTGCTAATTACTAGTGTGGATACCTATTTGCTTATTACAACTTTTTTCAAGACCCTTGGAGGTGTTTAATTTGATTGACTCTCTGCCCCTGATGGCTGTGATGCTCCATTTACCTGAGACTAAAAATCAAGTCCTTGTGAAAATAGTAAGTAATGGAAGAAGTCGAGGGTTTTAGAGGCATCCTTCAGTAGGGGTTAGGACCATTGGATGTGGGGAAAGAGGGAACTGGGTTTAAAACTTGAAAGTTATTAAAACTTCTTAACTCTCAGTTTTTGCATCTATAAAATTATATTCATAAAAGCACCTGTTGTTAGAATTCATTGAAGATTAAATGTGATCATATATCTGAAGTGCCCAGCATACTGTCAAACATGTACCAATATGTCCTATGAATGTTGGTTATTTATATTTGCTGCTACTGATTTCATTATTCAGGTGAGACACATTGTTTCTAAAATTATATGGGAATGTCAAGGACCTAAAATAGCCAAAACAATCTTGAAGAAAATTCTGAAGCTCTCACATGACAGTAATATCACAACTTAAGAGAAAGCTACAGTATCCAAGAGAGTGTGGCACTGGTGTAACACGAAACAAATAGATGAATGATGGGTCAAAGGAATAGAGCGAATCATATATATCATCTGTTATCTGACATTTCAATGGAGAGAAGTATCAATTTTCAACAAATGGGGCAGGAAGAACAGGATAAATATGAGAAGAAAATACCACACAGCTAGAATATGGTGGAGCCAAGATCTAATGCAGAATTTTTACCTTCAAAATCTGTGTGTTTAAATCCTCCCCTACACTGCCATTCCAGCATGGTGATCTGCAAAGGGTTCTAATTAGCCAGCCGTCTTCGTCAAGCTGCTTTCTCAAATTATTATTTACAAGGAATGAGAGGATGAGGTGAGATGATTTCTAAGATTGCTATCGATTTGGAGAATTTCTCCCTAAATGGCAGACCAACGATTGGCGCCCAGACCTTCCTGGGCACAGCTCCCAACAGAAGCTGCTCCCCCACAGAAACCTGCCTCCCGTGGACAGGGCATGAGGGCTGCCTCAGGACCCTCAGAAGCCCTTGTCATTGCAGAATAGAGACAGATCCAAAAATATCTCAAGGGCTTGGCAACGCGCTTAATATAATTTCTCGCTTTGCCCCCTGAAATCAATTAGACTAATTTTTCAAACTCCAGAAGTGTGTGCGGGCTACAGCCTTTCTCCAAAGTCATCAGAACGTATAAAAATGATTCCATGATCCGCCACCCCCCAGGCATCCCACCTTGGTCATTCTGACTTCCTGAGGAGATGTGCCCTTGTGTCTCTCTCTGTGCAGGTATCATAGGCAAATCCCCAATGCCCATATTGGAGATCACCTGGCTTTTGGAGGATGTGTCCTATCAGGGGAGGTTATACAGAGGTGGCTAAAGAGGCTGGCCTGGTGAGGGCTTACCCCTAACCCTGCCTGTATCCCTGGGAGGGTGGCAGCTCAGCATAGTGGGAGGAAACAATTATGGTTTAATCCCACACTGCAAAAACATTTCCTACAACGTATCGGGCGCTGTTTGAAAAATGAGGAGCAGATGTAGATCTGCCAGTGCCCTCCTGGGTCTTACAATGCATCTCCCCAGGCTACTAGTCACCAGGGCATCTGGGGAGAGGCAAGTGATTGTACCAGAGACCAAGTATCCTGGTTCAGAAGAGACTGAAGCAGTGGGAATTCTACGAGGGGCCGGCATTCAGACAGGCACGTGTTAACAGGTAACAACATGAATGAGGCCCAGGACTGAAGCAGCTGGTACGTGGGATGGGAGGGGCGGCAGTTCCCAGCAGAGTCCAGAAGTCAAAGGGCACATCCTCTCAGGAAGATGGATACCAGAGCATGACCTGGGGGAGGTGGCACTTCAGCTGAGAAGTACAGGCATGAGTTCAAGACGGGAAGGAGCAGAAGAGGAAGGCTGTCAAGGGAGAGGAACCACGTGAGCAGAAGCCCTGTGTTGGGATGGACCATGGTACTTCCAAGGAGCTGAGAGAATGCCAGTGAGGCTGGAGAGGACAGGCAGGGTGAGAGGGAGCTGGGGAGCTGGCTGCCAGGCTTTAAAAAAGATGTCTTCCTTCATCCTAAACCAAGGGGAAGACCCTGGAGGTGTATTTTTTTAATTTATTTTATTGAAGTATAGTTGCTTTACCATGTTGCATTAATTTCTGCTATGCAAAGGGGCTCAGTTATCCATACATGTACATTCTTTTTCATATTCTTTTCCATTGTGGTTTATCACAGGATAGTGAGTATAGTTCCCTGTGCTCTGCAGTAGGACTTTGTTGTTTATCCATCCTATATATAACAGTCTGTATCTGCTCATCCCAGACTCCCAGTCCAGCTCTCCCCCACCCCTCTCCCCCTTGGCAACCACAAGTCTGTTCTCTCTGTCTGTGAGTCTGTTTCTGTTTCATAGATAAGTTCCTTTGTGTCGTATTTTAGATTCCACATATAAGTGACATCATCTGGTGTGTGTCTTTCTCTGTCTGACTGACTTCACTTAGTGTGATCATCTCCAGGTCCACCCGTGTTGCTGCAAATGGCATTATTTCCTTTTTTATGGCTTAGTAGTAATCCATTGTATGTATGTACCACATCTTATTTATCCATTTATCTGTCGATGGACATTTAAGTTGTTTTCATGTCTTAGCTATTGTGAATAGCGCTGCTGTGAACATTGGGGTGCATGTATCTTTCTGAATTAGAGTTTTGTCCAGATATAGGCCCAGGAGTGGGATTGCAGGATCATATGGTAACTCTAATTTAGTTTCTTAAGGAACCTCCATCCTGTTCTCCATAGTGGCCACACCAATTTACATTCCCACAAACAGCGTAGGAGGTTTCCCTTTACTCCACGCCCTCCCCAGAATTTATTATTTGTAGGCTTTTTAATGATGGCCATTCTGACCGGTGTGAGGTGGTACCTCGTTGTAGTTTTGATTTGCATTTCTCTAATAATTAGTGATGTTGAACATCTTTTCATGTGCCTATTGGCCATCTGTATAAGACCCTGGAGGTTTTAGGCAAGGGTAACAATGATGGTCCATGTTGTAAAATGAGACTGAAATCTGCCTCTCAGAGGGAACCAACAAATGCTTGTTGAATGTAGAAATATGCATAAACAGTGTAAGCACCAAAATGTGGGAGAAATGGATGGCGAATTGATTAGTGGTTTCTCTCTCTGAGATGGGGTTTCAGGAGGATTTTGCTTTTCCTATTATGCATTTCTGTATCTTACAAATATTTTACATCAGTACATTTTGTCTCTTCTGAAAGGAAAATAAAGTTTGTTTTGTTTTCCTTTTTAAAAGCAAAATCTCTGCAGACAATGCCTTCTTTAGACAATAGGAATAAATTGCAAAGGAAATTGGCCTAATGTGACCCAGACTGGAACTGGGGATGCTTTAGACATAAATAGAAAGGTCTTTTGATGATGTAATTTTAAAAGTGTCCTTGACATTCTTGAAGGTTTTAGCAGGCCCAAAGAAAAGAGAAAAATAGAATCAGGTTGCTGAAAAGGATCTTACAGTTCAAGTAATCCAACTTGCATATTTTACCACTGCAGGAAATGAAGCTCTGAGAAACAGATATTTCAGAGAAATCCACTCAGTAATCAAGAGCATTTCTAAAGAATAACAATAACCCATTAGAAATTTAAATTTTTTTTCACTTTACAACATTTATGTAATTCTTTTTTCTTCTTTTTTTTTTTTAGCTCTTTATTGGAATATAATTGCTTTACACTCTTGTACCAGCTTTTGAGGTACACCAAAGTGAATCAGCTGTATTTATACATATATCCCCATATCCCCTCCCTCCCGCGACTCCCTGCCACACTTCCTGTCCTGGCCCTCTAAGGCATCACCCATCACCGAGTTGATCTCCCTTTGTTATACAGCAACTTCCCACTAGCTATCTATTTTACAGTTGGTAGTGTATGTATAGGCATTTAAATTTTTAAAAATTATTCAGTCACTAAAAGCAACAAAACTTAGGTTAACAAGAGTAAATCTAACAAAATGTGTGCAAGTTTGTCCCAAAGAACATAAGAAAAAAAATTTAAACATAAAATAAGACCTGTGCAAATGAGGATCTATAGACCATGGTTAAGGATGGGAAGATTTACCATCAGGGCCTACAAAACGGACTGACATATAGTAGGTGGTCCAATTATCCTAGTTCGAGTAAATTATTGGAAATGTGTCATTCCTCTCCATACATTAAGCATACATTAATTGCCATTCCAGGCCAAATCCTGACAAGGTTAGTTGATTGGTGGGTTTACTTTTCTTTTTAAAATCAATTTTTTGAGCTATAACTTACATTAAGTAAAATGCATCTGTTTTCAAGGGTACAGTTTGATGAGTTTTGACAAACATCTACATCAATGTAACCACCACCGCAATCAGGACTTAGAACATTTCCATTGCTCCGAAAAGTCTCACAAGGTTTTTCAGGAACTCGGCAAACATCTTAAAATAGACACTGTCGGGTAAAAGGTCAAGGATAGCATAGGCAATGTTGAGGAATAACAAGGAGAGGATTTTGTATCTAACAGATATAAAGATTAATTTTAAAACCACAGTAACTAAGACATAAATAAAGAGTTCGAAGGCACAGTTACAAGTTCCAGAAATAAACACACTCAGATATGAAATGTCTATATATTTTCCAAACTATATATACCAAAAATGGCATCCCGAGCCAGTTTATTGGACTATGGCCACGTCAATTCATTTACAGATTGCTCGCGGCTGCCTTCCTGCTCTGATGGCAGGGCTGAGCAGAGACCACATGGCCTGCAAAGCCTAAATAAGGTATTTACTCTCTGGCCCTTGCCGGAAAAAGCTGGCCAACTCCTGCTTAAGACATTTGCTAAATTCTGAAGCTGCGCAGTAGGGGACACTAAAATGCTAAATGATTTGCATTCCACTTTCTTATAATCATAGAAATTTAAAAATCTCTCTTATTACCCCTCCCATCTTTTGCACAGTTTTTAGGAATTTCCATCCTACATGTATCTACTAAAATTGGGCTCTTCATTTCATCCCTCATTTCCTTAATTTTACAGGAAATCACTTCTGCCTTTGGTATTTAGTGCAGGTCTGATGATATTAAAGTATCTCATTTCTTTCAAAAGTATTGTTATCTTGCCTTCATCTCTGAAGCATCCCTCCATGCAGAAGGACATTTGTTAATGTTCTAGTGGTTACCCCCAACCTACTGCAAATCAAATACAAATGATTACTTTTATCAGTTTTCTCATGATGCTAGGGCCGTGGAATATTCAAATTCTAATTATTACCCTTCTTTTGTTTTAGATTACAATATATCAAGGACCCATATTCTAATCACTGAGTAATCACTAAAAGAATAGTAACAGATGTATAACTTAGTTAATAGAGGAAGAAAACAACTTTTTTTAATCTAAAAGAATGCAAAAAATTTACAAAGAACAGAAATAGGAACATAGACTAAGCAGATGGGTCCAAGAGAGAACAAATAGTAGGGAGGCTGACAGAACCCCACTGTTCGTGCCTATTTTAATCGTGGATGGATTAAATATTCATTTAAAACACTGAGATGATCAGAGTAGATATAAAAGCAAATGCAATATTTTGCAGACAGGAGTCATGCCTTTATTATAAGGACACAAACACACAAAGCAAAGGAAGGAATGGTGTATCATGAGAATCCTAAGCCTGAGAACACTGGTTTTAGCTGTACTACTCGCAGTTAAGGTAGATTTTAAGGCAAAAACATTACTAAAGAAAAAAAGACATTTCCTTAATGAAAAAGGAGCCAAATCACCTGGAAGCAACAACATTTCCAAACATGTATATAGCTTCAAAACACATATAGCAAAAATGGACAGAACCAAAAGGAGAAAAAGAAATTCACAAGGATATTGAAAATTGCATCACACTTCTTACAATAGCTAAATAAAGAAAACCAAAACAAAACAGACAAATTATTTGATGAAATGAACACGGCACCTATGTATACATTCTTCTCGAGTATACGCGACCACTTTCCAAAACTGACCATGTAATGGATTGCAAAGCAAGCCTTCACAAATTCAAGTGATTGCGATGATTCTTATTGTATTACCTGATTACAGTAAAATTAAGCTAGGAATATATAACAAAGATAAATGTAAAATCACTGAACAGTAATTTAAGCAGTACACTTTTGAATAATGTATGTCAAAGAAAAAAATCACAACAAAAAGCAGAAACGTTTTAAACTGAACATTAAAGATACAAGGTAGCAAAACTTCTGCAATGCAATCAAAGCAGTCCCTGGAGAGAATGTATAGCCTCAAATTCATATAATGTTAGAAAGAGAGTGAAGGTAAAAATTAATTCAATTCTATCTCAAAAAGAAAAAAGGAAGCATAGAAGAGGAAATAAAATAATAAAAACCAGAAACTGACAGAATAGAAAAAAAAATGTAAAATACAGAAAATAATCAAAGCCAAAAATTGACTCTTTGAAAATATCAATAAAATTGGTAATTCTTTAGCAATACCAATGAAATAAAAAGGAGTGAATGAACATGTTTTATCAAGATCAGGAAATAAAAGGAGGAAATAACTGCAGATCCTCATATATCACTGATGGGAAAGTAAATCGGGAAAACTGCTTTGAAGGGTAGTTTGGCAACATACACAAAATTTGACAATTCTGTCGTTGTGCACGCAGGGATATGGCTTAAGGTGTGGTTCTGAAACCTGGATGTACCTTAGAATTGCCTGGCAAGCTAAAAATCAAATCCAACCAAAAAAAGATTCATGAAATTGGAATGTCTGGGGATGGGAGTGTGCATCCGTTCTCCCTTCTTTTAAATTCCCTCATTTTTAAATTCTTTTAAGTGTATAGCCAGAGTCGAGATACACTGCCTCAAATACAAATACATGCTCATAGGAGATAAGAGTGTTCTTTGTAAAATCTGTAAGAGAGAGATAAAAAAGAAACCATATAAATATCCACAGAAACGTTAATAGTAAATTTGGAAATGTTCAATATTGGCATACCAGACGCTGAATGAAATGAATGAATGCCTAAATACATCACCTGGGTGAGTCTCACAAACATGGTAGAAAGAGGAACTTGCATTATGATAAAGTCAGAATGATACCAATTTCATACAGTTAGGAAAGATGCAAAAAACAGGGGGAAAAAATCAAACAAAACCCATAACTACATGTTTGAAAGTCAGTGGGGCATGGCAGTTAAGAACACAGAGTCTGGTTCAGAGACCAGCTTCCTAGAGACAACCATGGCCTTGGCAATGGCAAGACTTCTGTGTGCCTCACGCGCCCCCCCCCCCCCCCCCCCGCCCCGGTCATAAATGAGGATGCTCTTATCGCCCACCTCAAAGGACTGCGGGAAGGGTGGGAAAAGCTAAGGGCCTGGCGCAGGGCAAGTGCGTGGGGGCTGTCTATTGTTACTATGTTATTACATCACAGGCCTCAACTGTACCTACAATGTTTCTTAAAAATCCTCTCTAGGGAGCATGGCAAGATGTTCAAATGGAATAGAAGTGGATGGTAAGTGTACACATGTTTCTATGCTGTCTTCTGTTCTTTCCCACATGTTTAAAATGGTTCATAAGAAAAGCAATCTGAGGCTCAGAGACCAAGTTCATGAGACCCGTGGCCCAAGGTCACTCAGCTGCTCTATGAAATCCAAAATTCATCTGGCCCCAAAGATCTTGCCCCTAATTTAGTAAATGTGATACCAGAAATTAAACTCAAAATGTGTGTAGGAATCATTTCTATTTCAACCACTGAAAATTGGCCTGCTGAAGCCGTGGTTTCAAAGTCTATTGTGATTCTTTAATTAGTTTCTGTTGTTGTCGTGTGGGGTTATGCTTTTACCTTGTTCATCTCTCCTTCATTGACTTATGACTAGAAATCTTCATGATTAAAAAACAAAAAACAAAACAAACAACAACAAAACACCCCTGTGTCTTCCCACCTCCCTCAGAATAAAATGCAGAAACTACTTTCCTGAGACCATATGTCATATCTGGTCCCTGAGTGCATTTCTCTCCTTATCTCCTACCACCCCCTTCTTTGCTCCTCTGTGCTGGCCATACTCACTGTAGATTTTGTTTTTTTCCCTTTCAAATCTGCTAAGCATCCTCCCATCTCAGAGTCCTGGGACTTGCTCTGCCAGGGTCCCTTCCTACAGATCGCACTGTGGCTCAGTCCCTCCCTTCCTCCGGGTCTGTACCCAGAGGGAGAGCGCCTCCCTGACCACCAAGTCTGAAATAGCCATTTCCCACCATCACTCTCCACCAAGCCCAGTTTACTTGCCCTTGTGGCTCGTACTCAAGCCATCTCCCAACACGCACATGAGCCAGGGCACGGATGCAAATAGAGGCCCAATAATGACCCAATTATTTACACACTACAAGCCCACCTGGCAAGCTGTTAGTAAGATGTCCTCCAGTCTCCCACACTGACAAGCATGCAATCATAACCACCTACCAGGCATCTGAATCTAGACTTTTTGGACTCCTCTGAGGTTTGTACCAGAAAGCAGGTAGGGTGGTCCTCTGGTTCCCAGACTCCCTCTCACTCTCACTCTCATCTTTTCTTTTCTTTCCTTTTTTTTTTTTTTTAAGCTCTTTATTGGAATATAATTGCTTTACACTCTTGTGCCAGTTTTTGAGGTACACCAAAGCGCATCAGCTGTGTTTATACATATATCCCCATATCCCCTCCCTCCCTCAACTCCCTCCACCCTCCCTATCCCAGACCTCTAAGTCATGACCCATCATCAAGTTGATCTCCCTGTGTTATGCAGCAGCTTCCTACTAGCTATCTATTTTACATTTGGTAGTGTACATATGTCAATGCTACTCTCACTTTGTCCCAGCTTCCCCTACCTCATCTCACAGAGACCAAGAGAAATAGACCCCACCACTGAATTTCAATGGCCCTGTGTCTTTCCTCCTGCAATTCACAAGGAAGGGGTTCGTTCCGATGTTCTCTGCTGGGGCAGAGCCTTTCAAGTTGTCAGCTCTTCCTCACGCACTGCTGCCCAACAAATGGCTCAGTGCCCGGGGTTGTAGGCAGAGCCAATCACATGGAAAGACATCAGATGCACAGGTGGACTGACGTGCCTGGCACAGATCTGTAGCTCAAAGACCAGAAAGAGCTGGTCCGAGTCATACAATCACGATGGACTATATCGGGCTGCAGCCCAGATGTGGTGGAGGGTCTAAGAATACGGGCTCCTAAATCATTCAGCTCATGGTCAAACCCTGGCTCTGTCACTTACCAGCTTTGTGACTTTGAACAAAGTATTGGAACCGTCCTCTGACTGCTCCAGAGGGCATCTGAGGTGAGTGCCTGAGTTAGCACACGTGAGCGGAACAGGGTCAGGCGGTTATTAAACCTCCAACCAGTGATCAGCAGTAGGTTGTTGTGGGCTTGAACGTCCTTGCTGTAACTCTCCACCCAATCCTCGCGGTTTATGATAGAATCAAGGACGAACAGACAAATACCTCCTTGAAAATAAGTTCTGAGTTGCAGACTTTATATTTCATAAGCTTCCAGAGAAAGAAGAGGAAAGTAGGCACGGGTGTCATCATCCAGAAAAGTTTTCTAGAGGAGGTGGGGCCAAGATGAGCCCAGAGGATGGGATGTGTGGCTGGAGAAGGACTTCCCAGGCCTTTCGCGCCAAGGCCATGTCACTGGAACAAGGGTTGAGTGTCCTAAGGGCAGTATTTTGCTTTTGTTTTTAATTTTTATTTTATATTGGAGTATAGTTGACTTACAATGCTGTGTTAGTTTCAGGTGTACAGCAAAGGGATTCGGTTATACATATACATAGATCTATTGTTTTTCAGACTTTTTTCCCCTGTAGATTATTACAGAGTATCGAGTAGAGGTCCCTGTGCTATTCAGTAGGTTCTAGCTGATTATCTGTTTTATACACAACAGTGTGCATATGTTAATCCCAACCTCTTAATTTCTCTCTCTCCCCCCACCTTTCCCCTTTGGTAACCATAAGTCTGTTGTCTAAGTCTATGAGTCTGTTTCTATTTTGTAAGTAAGTTCATTTGTGTCATTTTTTTAGATTCCACATATAAGTGGTATCGTATGATAACTGTCTTTGTCTGTCTGATTTACTTCACTTAGTATGATCATCTCCAGTTCCATCCATGTTGCTGCTAATGGCATTATTCCTTTTCTATAGCTGAGTAATATTCCATTGTGTGTGTGTGTGTGTGTGTGTGTGTGTGTGTGTATGCACACATCTTCTTTATCCATTCATCTATTGATGGACATTTAGGTTGCTTCCATGTCTTTGGTATTGTAAATAGTGCTACAGGGAACATTGCAGTGCATCTATCTTTTTGAATTATGGTTTTCTCCAGATACATGCCCAGGAGTGGGATTGCTGGATCATATGGTAGTTCTGTTTTTAGTTTTTTAAGGAACCTCTGTACTGTTCTCCATAGTGGCTGCACCAATTTACATTTCCACCAACAGTGTAGGAGGGTTCCTTTTTCTCCACACCCTCTCCAGCATTTGTTATCTGTAGACTTTTTAATGAGGGTACTCTGACCAGTGTGAGATGATACCTCATTGTAGTTTTGATTTGCATTTCTCTAACAATTAGCAATGTTGAGCATCTTTTCATATGCTTTTTGGCCATCTGCATGTCTTCTTTGGAGAAATGTCTCTTTAGGTCTTCTGTCCATCTTTTGACTGGGTTGTTTGTGGTTTTGATATTGGGCTGTATGAGCTGTTTGTATATTTTGAAAATTAATCCCTTGTCAGTCGCATTATTTGCAAATATTTTTCCCAGTCTGTAGGTTGTCTTTTCATTTTGTTTATGGTTTCCTTTGCTGTGCAAAAGCTTTTAAGTTTAATTAGGTCCCATTTGTTTATTTTTGCTTTTATTCTCATTACTATAGGAGGTGGATCCAAAAAGATCTTTCTGCAATTTATGCCAAAAGAGTGTTCTGCCTGTGTTCTTCTCTAAGAATTTTATAGTATCTGGTCTTACACTTAGATCTTTAATCCATTTTGAGTTTATTTTTGTGTGTGGTGTTAGAGAATGTTCTAATTTCATTCTTTTGCATGTAGCTGTCCAGTTTTCCCAGCACAACTTATTGAAGAGACTGTCTTTTCTCCATTGTATATTCTTGCCTTCTTTGGCATAGATTAATTGACCATAGGTACATGGGTTTATTTCTGGGCTCTCTATCCTATTCCTGTCTTTGCATTAAGGGCAGTATTTTGAAAGACACATGAAAATGAGTGTTTAGGCACTAGTTTAAAAACAATCATATTATGTTACTGTTGTAATTAAATAAGTTTCCTTCCCTGGTGTGGGGTGAGGCAGGTCTTCTCAATCATTCTACTTCCTGTCCTTGACAAGGCTTTCTCTCCATCAGACAGGCTTCTCTTCCAAGCGGTCATTTGTTTGTGCTGTTTTCAAGTAAGCTTGTTAGAAACCCTGCCTGGGAAGCCCACTGAAGTTTATTACCCACAGGGCTACTCAGCTTTCTCACTCACTATGTGCTGAGGATGGATGGTCTCTGCTGACGCCATCTTGGTTCCAGCGCACCCCCAAAGCCTGGCTCACCTTATGCCCGCGTGATGTCCTCTGCCAGTTACCCCTGGTGTCCTTGGGGTCAGGCTAGATTCCAGAGGGTGTCTCTGTTCCACTCTGCCTCTCCTCATTTCCTGAAGACTGGCCACAGGGCAACCCAGAACTTGTGTTTGAAAAAGGCCTTTTAAGAGGATGGTGAATTTATAATCTCCAAAACAAGACGGGTTGGTTTTTAAAACAGCTAGTGTTCAATTCCGGTTTTATGTATATATGATTACAGTTATATATATATATATGATTTTATATATGTATACATATCTATACAGTTGTACGTATATGATTTTATATATATGTATTATACAAATATATATTTACATTATACGTGAACATATATACATTATTAATATATAATTATATATGTATATATGTGCATTAGCACATTTTAGTAACTCTCCTCTAACTGATAGTCATTTCCATCTGGAAGTGCCTCAGACCCCATGTCCTGGTTCTTCTACACGTGGTCTTCCAGGTAAGTGCCGGTGACTCCTGTGCCTTTGTTCTTTGTCAGCTGCTTTTCTCACCCTCACCCTCCTCAGGGCAGGTCATGGTGCCCATGGTTTTATGTGCTGCCTTTAAGCCAGCATTTTTTAACCCCGCACTATTGACACTTGACAGGACACTTGTCAGAACCCTTCAAAAAGAAATAACTAACAAATTAACTAACCTGGACTTTGAACTTCTAGCCTCCAGAGCTACAGGAGAACAAATTTCTGTTGTTTTAAGCCACCCAGCTGTGGTACTTGGTTACGCAGCCCTCGCAGACTAATACGGAACCCACCTGTGACTCGTCTTCAACCCCACATGGACATCAGGAACTCAAAGGGTGGTGACTGTTGACCTTGCATCCACCAGTCCTGTCTGGAGGGGGCTCTTTGCATGTCTGTCTTACTTCTATTTATTTATATACTTATTTACTTATTTATCTGTTGTGTTGGGTCTTTGTTGCTGCATGTGTGCTTTCTTTAGTTGCAGTGAGCAGAGGCTGCTGTTTGCTGCGATGCACGGGCTTCTCATTGCGATGGCTTCTCTTGTTGGAGAGCACAGGCTCTAGGTGCGCAGGCTTCAGTAGCTGTGGCACTTGGGCTCAGTAGTTGAGGCTCGCGGGCTTTAGAGTGCAGGTTCAGTAGTTGTGGCGCACGGGTTTAGTTGCTCCATGGCGTGTGGGATCTTCCTGAACCAGGACTTGAACCTGTGTCCCCTGCATTGGCAGCTGGATTCTTAACCACTGCGCCACCAGGAAAGTCCCCTTATTTCTATTTTTTGTGACTACTTGTTAAGTTGTTCCT